>NC_143192.1:36038500-36395000 GCF_051530095.1 Phoenix dactylifera | reverse complement strand
GATCTGCAACCATGGAGTTTGTACCGATGTGCTCTATAGACAACTGTCCACTCTGAACTCTTTCCTTGACAACTAGGAACTTGATGTCAATATGCTTCGACTTCGTCGAGCTCCTGTTGTTATTGGAATATAGCACTGCTGACTTATTGTCACAAAATAACTTGAGTGGTCTTTCAATATCGTCCACTATGTGCAGCCCCGTGACAAAATTCCGCAGCCATATTCCGTGATTGGACGCCTCATAACACGCTATGAACTCTGCCGCCATGGTAGAGGAGGCTATAAGAGACTGTTTAGCACTCTTCCAGGAGACAGCACCTCCAGCTAGCAGATAGATATAGCCCGATGTAGATTTCAAACTATCTTGGCATCCAGCAAAATCAGAGTCAGTATACCCAACGATCTCAAGCTGATCTGACCTCCGATACATGAGCATGTAGTCTTTTGTTCTCTGTAAGTACCGCATGACTCGTTTGGCTGCTTTCCAATGGTCTACTCCTGGATTGCTTAAATACCTTCCTAACATTCCAGTAACGTACGCAATATCTGGACGCGTACAAACCTGAGCATACATCAGACTTCCTATTGCTGACGCATAAGGAATCTTCTGCATTTCCTTTTTCTCAAAATCATTCTTAGGGCACTGATTGAGACTAAACTTATCTCCCTTAGCCACAGGGATATCTCCTGGTTTACAATCCTGCATGCCATATCTCTTGAGAACCCTTTCGATATAGCCCTTTTGTGATAATCCTAGAATACCTCGGGAGCGATCCCGGTGTATCTGTATACCTAATACAAAAGAGGCGTCACCAAGATCTTTCATCTCAAAATTCTTAGCTAGAAATCTCTTGGTTTCGTGCAATAAGCCTATATCGTTGCTGGCAAGCAAAATGTCATCAACATATAAAACCAGAAAAATATACTTACTCCCACAGAACTTATGGTATATGCAATCATCGACCAAATTCATCTCAAAACCAAAGGAGATGATCACTTGATGAAACTTGAAATACCATTGTCTAGATGCTTGTTTGAGCCCATAGATGGATTTCTTAAGTTTGCAGACCATATTCTTTGGGTCTCTTGACACAAAGTTTTCTGCCTGCACCATATAGATCGTCTCATCAATATTACCATTGAGAAACGCTGTCTTCACATCCATCTGATGTAACTCAAGATTGAAATGCGCCACTAATGCCATTATAATCCTAAAAGAGTCTTTCGAAGAAACTGGAGAGAAAGTCTCTTTATAGTCGATGCCTTTTTTCTGTGTAAAACCTTTTGCGACAAGACGAGCCTTGAACCTCTCCACATCGCCTTTCGAATCCCTCTTGGTCTTAAATATCCATTTGCAACCAATGGGTTTCGCACCTTCAGGCAATGGGACAAGTTCCCACACGTCATTGTCCTTCATGGACTTTATCTCCTCATTCATGGCATCTATCCACTTTTGAGAGTTAGAACTCTCCATGGCTTGATGGAAGTTGATCGGATCATCTTCCATCACTCCAATATCTACCTCATGTTCTTGGAGAAATACAATGTAATCATCTGGCACTGCACTTCTCCTTTCTCTAGTGGATCTCCTTAATGGCATAGGATCTTGAGGTGGTAGAGTTTGTTCTTCTGGAACAATTTCTTGAATGGAGGGTTCTCCGACATTGTCTTGATCTATTGCATCTTGAACAAGGTCAGGAATAGAATCCTGAACAATGCCAATAGCATCTGTGTGAATATCAATATATTCCTCTTCAAAGACAAAGTCCCTAACTGTATCTCCCCCCGCAAACTCGACATCCTCAAAGAACCGGGCATTTCCTGACTCGAAAATCGACTTAGTCGTGGGATCATAAAACTTGTACCCCCTGGATCTTTCAGAGTATCCAATAAAATAGCAACTCACCGTCCTTGAGTCCAGTTTCTTTTCATTAGGCCTATAAGGCCTTGCCTCAGCTGGACATCCCCAAATGTGCAAGTGCTTTAAACTAGGCTTCTTGCCTGTCCAAAGTTCATAAGGGGTTTTGGCAGTTGCTTTAGTTGGAACCCTGTTAAGGATATATGCTGCAGTCTTAAGTGCTTCTCCCCAGAGTGAATCTGGTAAGGTAGAATGACAAATCATACTCCTCACCATGTCTTTAAGCGTCCTGTTTCGTTTTTCAGCAACACCATTCATAGTGGGCGAACCCGGCATAGTGTACTGCGGAACGATACCGCATTCCTCTAGGAACTTAGCAAAAGGCCCTGAACGTTGTTCACCTGAACCGTCATATCTGCCATAGTACTCACCACCACGGTCAGATCTGACGCTTTTAATCCTTTTGCTTAGTTGGTTCTCAACTTCAGCCTTATAATTTTTGAACATATCCAGCGACTGTGCCTTTTCGTAAATGAGATAAATGTAGCCATATCTAGAAAAATCGTCTATGAACGTTATAAAATATTGTTGACCATTCCAAGCAACCGTAGGGAATGGCCCACAAATATCCATATGTATAAGTTCTAAGACGTCCAAAGTCCTGTTGGCTACAAATCTCCTTTTATTGGTTTGTTTTCCCTTTATACAGTTAACACAAACATCAAAATCTGTAAAATCTAAGGGGTCCAGAATGTCGTCTGACACAAGTCTCTCTATTCTCCTTCTGGAGATATGACCTAATCTCTTGTGCCATAACGCAGCTGAATTCTCATCGGTTAATTTTCTCTTTATACCTCGTGTACTTAATTGCAGGGATTCACTAAATGAGGTAATTGTATCAATTAAATAAAGATTATCGTAGCTTGATAAAGAACCAGATCCAACCAATTTTGAATCATGAAACAAACTGAATTTTCCATTTCCAAATGAACAAGAATAACCAAATTTGTCCAAAACAGAAACAGAAATCAAATTCCATCTAAAAGACGGTACAACAAAAGTTTCATTAAGATCCAAATAAAATCCAGTCTTTAACAATAATCTAAATTTCCCTATTGCCTCAACTCGAACTGTCTTGCCATCGCCCACATAGATGTATCTTTCACCATCACTTGGCTCTCGGCAACTCAGGCAACCCTGCATAGACACACTGATGTGAGTGGTTGCACCAGAATCTATCCACCATGTGTGTCTAGGTACCGAAGTTAAATTAACCTCAGAACAAACCAAATTAAGAAGCATACCTTTCTTAGCACGCCATGCGTGATAGTTGGTGCAATGCTTCTTCTGATGCCCTTCAGCTCCACAGAAGAAACAACTAGTACCTGCCGGCTGATCCGATTTCTTTTGTTGTTTCTTCTAAGATGCTGTATCTGCAGCTTCCTTACCCTTCTTTCTTTTCTGTCCCTTGTTCTTGTCCTTAGAGGTTGAGGCCAAGTGAGCACTTTCTACCTTATCTTGCTTCAGCCTTTCCTCTTCCTGAACACAATGTGAGATGAGCTCATTCAGAGACCAAGTCTCTTTCTGACAGTTGTAGCTCACCTTAAACTGATTAAACTGTGTCGGAAGGGATATCAAAACCAGATGCACCAGCAAGTGCTCAGAGAGTTCAAGCTTAAGTGCTTTCAGCATTGAAGCAAGATGAGACATCTCCATGATGTACTCCCTGATATTGCCTTTCCCCTTATACCTCATTGAAATTAGACTTGTCAAGAGCGTACCTATTTCAGCCTTTTCGTTCTTGACAAATCTCTTTTCAATGTCTGCAAGGAACTCCTTAGCCGTAGTAATTGTTTCAGATATTGTGCCCCTGAATGCTTCAGGAATGGCTTTCTTCATGATCATCATACACATGCGATTTGATCTCTCCCACCTTTCTTTCTCCCTCTTGTCATCAGAGGTACTCTTATCTGTAAGAGATGGTGGAGAATCAGCCCTTAACGCAAGGTCAATATCCATGACTCCAAGAACTATCAAGAGGTTCTCTTGCCAAGACTTGAAGTTAGTGCCATTCAGCATAGGAATAGAATTGATGCTAGCAGTAATATTAGCAGGAGTGAAAGCTGAACAGAGAATAACAAACAAACAAAACAAGCTCACATAAGTCTCAAAACAAAAATAAAAATAAATAAATAAATTCAAATAAAGGTAAACCCCATCTCAAGGTACCGGTCACTCTATTAATATTTCGTCTTTGGACAACAATATTAACTTGTAAGTGATACCTTGGCGCAGTAATTAAACACTAATATAAGAGCATGTCAAACAATAAATCTTCTTTTGGGCTGATTCATTGTTCACATGTAATAGAAAACCGAATTATTATCATGTGTTTATTACCACAAGTGCACATATAAATTTGTCAAATATCAACCTTCCTTTGGGCCGGTCAATATTTACATAGGTTACATGCACACAACCGTTTATATTTCAAAACAAATTAATTCCCGCAAGAGAGGTCACTTTGGCGACATGTTGCTTCAATTAATTTGTCCCAAAATACATATAACTTTACCAATATTTGAATTTAAAAATTGCACCAAAAATTCCCACAATTTGGTCTGCGGTCTCGGCCTGAATCGGAGTCGGCTCGGGGTAACCTGGAGTCGACTCGAGTTCGGCACGAACTGATTTTCACGGGAACCTTTCAGATTTTCACATTCATAACCCCACCCACGGGAACACAAGGGCCCGTGCAGAACAAAACAAGAATCCCGAGGGGTTTTAGAGATCAAAAAACACGAGAATTTGCGATCCAAAAACCATCAAAAAAAAAAAAAATTCCGATCTCTGTTCTTCCCCTCTCTCCCGAAATTCCTTAAAAAATTTTTTTTTTTTAAAACTTCCGGAAGAACAGTCAAAAATTGTTCTTTTGAAAAAACAATACCAAAAGATAATCATAGATCGAAAATATATTCGATCCTCAATGATTCAACATGAAAGGGCTCTGATACCAATTGTTAGAAAAATTTGATGAAGACCATCATCTAAATTCCAAGAACCATCATGTTGGATCACCAAGAATCAATAATTGATAAGCGGAAGCGTACCTGAATCCATAACAATCCTATCTCTGTAGAGTCGTGTGGTTGTTCTTCTAGATCAACACGTTCTCATGGAGAATCCCCTTTTTTTTAGCTTCTCCCTGTTCTCTATCTGATGATGGGATGTCAGAATAGAATAATGCATACGTGTGATCCAGGGACCATAACCACCATTAAGATAACCTTTGGTATACCACCATTAAGATAACCTTTGGTATACCACCATTAAGATAACCTTTGGTATACCACCATTAAGATAACCTTTGGTATTCCTATGATTACCTTTTGGTATTCCTATTTCAGCCCATCATAGAAAATAAGAATAACCCTTAAGTCTCTACACATTAAAGGCCCACACCCTATCAGATACATTAAAGCCTAAATAGTCCATACCTTAGTAGATCACTTTTAAATGGGTTTAACCTTATATGACAGTCTGCAATGCATAATTATTCACATATAAGCCCAACGTTGGATTAAGGATCCAACATTTCGTGCATCAAATCTGGAAACTTCTGAAAATTGACCGAGTCAAATCCACGTATTGCAGGCTAAGGACGTGCAGCAACTTCGAGACCAATTTTAACCTTGATAAAGCTATTATCTATCAAAACTCAAAATATAAAAGTTGTAGAGCGTTTTCTTGGCATTCCACAGCATCTTGAATTATCTCAATCAGAGCTCGGATGAGAAAGTTATGCTCAGATTACGAAGCAATATCGAAACTGTCCAAAATCACCCAATTAGCTTTGTTTTGTACTTAACGCTTCCATTTGCATCCTAAATCAAAATATAAGAATAATGAGTACATTTAGGCATAAAATAAGGATACAAGACTAAACATTAAGAAAGAAAAATATGACATTTTGTATTCTCATCAGTAAACCACAACAAACAAACCACTAAAAGATTTAAACACATGATTCATAAGGTGCATAAAAGTACTCAGGGCATTCGACAATTCGAATGGCATTACCATTCACTCATACAATCCATTCCTTATCTTGAAAGCAGTCTTCTACTCGTCTCCCAGTCTCATTTGGATCTGATGATAATCGCTCCTAAGATCAATCTTAGAAAATATAGAAGCACCATGCAATTGATCAAGTAGGTCATCAAGATATGAGAATTGGAAACCGGTACTTGATTGTGATCTTGTTCACTGTTCTACTATCAATGCACATACGCCAAGAACCATCCTTTTTAGGACTGCATAAGGGTTCATGCTTTCCCTCACTAACCCCTTAGCAATCAACTCGCCTACTTGCCTTTGTAACTCTTCTTGCTCCTTAGGATTCATCCTATATGCTGCCTTATTTGGGAGACTAGCACGGGTATGAAATCAATGCAATGTTGTATGTCTCTCATAGGGGGTAGTCCAGGTAGAATTTCATCAGAAACAATGTCAGAAAATTTATGGAGCAAAGTATTCATGATAGGAGGCAACTCATGCTTCTCCTTATTCTCCTCTAGAACAACAAGGGCATAGGTTCTACGAGATTCCACTATGGTCTTTTTAACTTCAGTTTTGGACAAAAGATTATCTCTCCCCTTTAGAAGGCCTGGGATTGCTCACTATCTTAGTAGGCCCTAACACAATCTTCACCCCATCCTTCACAAAAGAATACGTATTTTGAACCCATCATGTATCACCTTTCTATCATATTGCCATAGATGACCAAGTAATAAGTGAAAGCATCCATAGGTATGACATCACAAAGCAACTCATCGGAATATTTCTTGCCAATAGAAAATGAACAAGGCAACGCCTGTAACCTTTACCTCATTACTCTTGCGAAGCCAAGAAAGCTTGTATGGTTAAGGATGATATTCCATTTTGAGCTTCAATTTCTCCACCATTGTTGCTGCTACGAGATTCTCACAGCTCCCCCTGTCAATGATTACATCACAGACTTTGCCATGAGAAGTGCATCGTGTATGGAAGATGTTGTTGCGAAGCCACTCATCATCTTCTACATGTGCCATGCTCAAGCTCCTACAAACAACTAGAGATTCTCCTTGATCGGCATAAACCACTTCTTCTTCTTCTACCTCCTCATCATATGTTGGTTCATCCAAATCTTCGGCTTCACCTTCATCTTCCTCCACAAGAGAAATAATTTTATGGTTAGGACAATCAGATGCAATATGGTCTATATCTTGGCATCTGAAGCATCGATGACTGGTAGGAGGTAGAAAATGCCTAGAACCAGCTACCGGATTTTCTACTTTAAAAGGAATTTTTGACAAGGACACCTTGGTGGAATTAGCCTTGGAAGGTCCAGCACTCCTCCAATTAAAAGGAGTGTCATGACTTGTAGAGCGAAAAACTCCCATACGATTTTTCTTCAATTGCTTCTCAACCTTAGCTGCAAGCTTGCACACATCGTTAAAAGTCCAATAGAGTTGCAATTGTACCACATCATAAATTTCACCACGTAACTTGCCAAGATAATGGGCTATAGTTTGCTCTTCGGGCTCCTTAACATCACACCGCAACATAAGATACGCAAACTTAGCAGTACAATCTTCCACAGATGATTCTTTTTGCTTAAAATTATGAAATTTGAGAAAAACATCTTGCCTGTAATTATCCAGAAGAAATTTTTGTCTCAGCACCTTTCTCATCTTTTTTCATGTCACAATTTGTCTTTTTTCTTCACGTGCTCTCTGCTTCTTAAGATGCTCCCACCAAATAGAGGCGTGTTTCTTCAACTAGATGGCTACAATTTTCACCTTACGATCTTCTGATACATCTTTGTATTCAAAGACGTGCTCCACCATATGCAACCAATTAATGAACTCATCAGGATGTGCCTTTCTTTCAAATTCAGGAATATCAACTTTGATGTCAAACTCTCGTTGAAACTCGCGACTCCTTCGAGAACGATTCGATATTGGGCTATGATCATAGTGAAAAGAATTGGTCTCCTCTTCCTCATCATGTGAATCTTCTTCCTCTGATTCATGATTTAGGATATTATATCTCAAAGTTTGAAGATGCGCCAAATTTTGTTGGAGCCGCTGCACTTCTCTCCGCAGTTCTTCATTCGCAGCATCACGAAGATCCCACTCGCAATTTGGTCCTTCAACTTTTTGCCCTCTTTGACCATGACCTCGAGTAGCCATGACAACCTAGGATGCTCTGATACCAAATCTGATGCTGAAAAAAATAGTGAGGAAAGACAACAACGAACACTCCAACACCAACCAGAAATTTGATAATAGTGGTAAACCCAAAATTTCCAAGAACAAAAACAATGGATAGATAAAAACTTACCATCCAAAGAAATCCACCTAATGGATACATAGTTTGATGGAAAAGAAAAACTCATCACCCAAAGGAATCCACCCTAGGGATACGGAGTTCTAGTGATCACCACTCATAGACAATCTTCTAGAGATACAGAACACTCAAAAGAAGAAAAACAAGCCAAAGGCTTAATTTCTTAATTCACTCAAACTCGAATTAAATTCACTCTAAAAACAAAACATAGGGCATGCCTTTATATAGGCACATTTGGAATGCTTTTTAAATTATTATAAATAATTCTAAACTTAGGAAGAAAGATAAAATGCCATAAATAGGTGTTTCCTAAGTAGGCATCCCATAAGAAAGAAAAACACCATATATTGGCATTCTATAAGAGTCCTAAACGTAAGAAAAAAGAAAAAGATTATATTTAGGCGTTCTAAAATTTGCCTTTGCTTAGGCAAAAATCAAAAATAAATTGCTGTAGAAAGAATTTCTTTTTGGCTCTCTCGGTTGAAAAGGACTCTCCTTACACACCCGTGTTATGCTCCCCCGGTTGAAAAAGACTCGTCCTCGAGTCTGGACCAGCTTCATCTTCATTTTTATGATAAGGGGACAAGCCGGATACATTGAATGTAGCTGAAACACCATAGTCTCCTGAAAGTTCAATCTTGTAAGCATTCTCCCCAACACATCGCAACACCTTGAATAGACCATTAGCTCGAGGCATCAGCTTTCCATACTTTTCAATTGGAAAACGTTCCTTCCGAAGATGAATCCATACCAAATCTCCTTTCTTGAAAGCCGTTGGCTTACAATGCTTATTAGCACTACCACGATACTTCTCGTTTTGCTTAACAATCTTCTCTCTAATCTACTCATGCATTTTCTTAATAGTCTTGGCTCGCTTATCGACATCTCCGCTGAATCATTAAGTTGATGGAATAGGAGCCAAATTTAAGGGGCTAATTGGATTAAAGCCATGCACTGCTTCAAAAGGACTGCAACCAGTAGTTTGATTTGTGGAACAGTTGTAGGCAAACTCCACCTGAGCTAACATAAGATCCTACTGGCAAATGTTTTTACCAACAAGACTGCTCAATAAATTTTTCAAGCTTCGGTTAACAACTTTAGTTTGGCTATCAGTTTGAGGATGATGTGACATGCTGAAAAGTAACTTCATTCCAAGCTTTCTCCATAAAGTGCACCAAAAATGACTCATGAACTTGGTATCTCGATCCGAAACAATTGATTTTGGCACGCCATGAAGTCGCACAATCTTCTGAAAGTACAAGTCAGCTACATGTGAAGCATCCACGGTCTTGCTAAATGGAACAAAATGCGCCATCTTCGAAAAACAATCAACAATGACCATGATAGAATCCTTATTCCTTTGTCTGCGGCAACCCCATCACAAAGTCAATGCTAACTTCCTCTCATGGTGAATTTGGAACTGGTAATGGGGTATACAAGCCGGTGTTTTGCCCATGACTCTTGGCCATATGACAAGTCTTGCATCACTCTAAATGCCTCATAATGTCTCACCGTATTCTAGGCCAGTAGAAATGAGACGCCACCAACGAAAGAGTTTTGTCTCGCCCAAAATGTCCATCTATGCCACTTCATGAGCTTTTAGAATAATTGCCTCCCGCATTGAGCATTGAGGAATGCATAAGCGATTCCTTTAAAAAAAAAATCTATTTTGCAAGACAAAATGATTAAATGGCCCTTTCATGCATTCAGTTAGAATAGTATCGAAATACGGATCATCTTGATATAGCTCCTTGAGAACTTCAAAGCATAAGACATTCACTTACATAGTAGAAAGCAAGAAATATCTTCGACTTAGTATGCCGGCCACCTTATTCTGAAGTCCGGACTTATGCTTAATGGTGAATAAATAGGTCTGCAAACATTCCACCCACTGAGCATGTTGTCGGTTTGTTAAGATAGATATCTGTTAGACTAAGTTTTTATAAGATTGATTTTGATGACAACAAATATTATGCGAATATTTATTAAGAAAATTTTCAAAGTATTGTTAGTATGTTGCATATTATCTTGTTTTATACGCATACATGAATTCCTTAGCATTGCACTTCATAAAAGATTGGTTATAAATATGAATTGAATTAATAATTAATGATGATATTTAGTAGTTATTTATACTTTTTAAAATATTACTTTTTGTATAAATGAAAGCAGTATACATTCAAATGAATAAATCATTCTTAGTAACATGATTGTTACATACACTCCTTAGACATTGTCTTAGTATTTTTGGCATATCTCGGGATGTACTAACTAAATTGCTACGAAATTTGATTATGTTATACTAGACTCATATGTATACAAGTTTGTGTTTTGTAAACTTTTTAGATCTAACTTCTAGTAAGTAAAATAAGAGCTGCAAATGGAGTAATTGCAGCAGACAACTTTTCAAAACCAGCTTTGGTATTTTGACTACATCTCCCAAACCACATGGAGGAGAAGATTTGAGAAAAATACAGCAAATAGATAACTCATAGATCTACTTTTTATCCTTCTATGGCCTATGCAGAAAAAATCATTTGAAGGAGAAATAGAGGATCCACTCTGTCATATCAAATCAGAAAGTTGAAACTCAGAATTGTCAAATTTGAAATTCAAATTTTGGAGCCCAATTCAAGAGTATTTTGGTTTTTTTCAACACCAACGGCTATGAACTCTTGAATCCTAAAAATAGGAGTATCTTCATCAACATTTAAGAGAAGAATTGAAAAAAAATCAAGAAAGTATTGTACTTACAAGTAAAAAGTCTTCCTTGTCGAGAAATTGAGTGTAGTGCTCATATTTGCTTATTCTTGAGAGATAAGTTGTAATATTTTCATTCTTGTTATTTTGATTAATTATTGTAAGAGAGTTGTTGAGCTCTTGTTAGCTTGAGTTTGGAAAGATTGTACTCTAGATAAATAAGAAAGTATTTGAGGGAGTAGATCAACCAAGAGTTAGGTCAAATATCACCAAGTATAAAGGTTGCTTGCACCCGGAAGATAAGCATTTTATAAAGCTTTGGATAAGCATAATGGATTAAATCTCGAGAAGGAGTTTCGAGAAGTGCATGTATGCTCACAAGGAGACCGAACTACTATAAATTGTCATGTATTACTTTTCTTCTCTTTACTCTTTATTTTTTCATACTTAGTTGTATATTTGTAATTATTACTTGCTATACTTGTTGCATCTAGTTTATTTCATTAGATTTAAAAACTTGAGAGAATTTGATTTTATTTTTGCAAAATTTTTTAAAATCTAATTCACCCCCCCCCCCCCCTCCTCCTGGTTTGCCACTCCTGGCCAACAATTGGTATGAAAGCAAGGCTCAAAAATCGTTTTAGACTTCACCGTCTTTTGAGGAAAAAATCTATGGCAAACGTTTTGAACACTAGTATTATTGAAGAGCATTCTACAAACAAACCTCCATTTTTTAATTGCTCAAACTACATATATTGGAAGCCCGTATGTGAATCTTTTTATGTGCTCATGATGTAGAAGCATGGAAAAGTATCATAGTAGGTTATAAGCCACCTAAAGAAGGAGTTATTAAACCGTTAGAAAAACTTAGTAAAACCGAGCTTAAGGCTTATCAAAATAGTGCTAAGGCCATGTATTCCTTGATTTATGCTATTGATGGTGATGAGTATAATAAGGTCTCGGCATGTGAAACGGTTAAAAAAAATAGGGGATAAATTAGATGTTATGTATGAAGGAACCAATCAAGTGAAAGAATCAAAAATTAGCATGCTTATTCATAGTTACGAGTTGTTTAAAATGAATGAAAATGAATCTATCTCTTAGATGTTTACTCATTTTACTAACATTACTAATAATCTGAAAGCTCTTGATAAGACTTATTCAAATATAGAAATAGTGAGAAAGCTCCTCCAATGCTTGCCAAGAAATTTCAGAACTAGCTTTGGTATTTTAAATTTGAAAATTTGAAATGGCAAGAACCAGCTTCATAGTCATTGGTGTTGAGAAAAGAGCCAAATATCCTTGAATTGGGCTCCAAAATTTAAATTTCAAATTTGATAATTCTGAGTTTCAACTTCTGATTTGATATGACAGTTTGGAGCCTCTCTTTTTCCCTTCAAACAATTTTTTCTGCCCATGCCACAGAAAATAAAAAGTAGATCTATGAGTTGTCTACTTATTATATTTTTTTAAAATTTTTTCTCCATGTGGTTTGGAAGATATAGTCAAAATACCAAAGCTAGTTCTAAAAATTTGTCTGCTGCAATTACTGCATTTACAGCTCTTATTTCACCTACTAGAAGTTAGATCTAAAAAGTTTGCAAAACATAAACTTTTAGATATATGAGTCTAGTATGACATAATCAAATTTCATAACAATTTGTTAGTACATCTCAAGATATGCCAAAAATACTAAGATAATGTCCAAGGAGTGTATGTAACAATTATGTTACTAAGAATGATTCATTCACTTGAATATATACCACTTTCATTTATACGAAAAGTAATATTTAAAAAATTATAAATAACTACTAAAATATCATCATTAATTGTTAATCCAATATATATTTATAACCAACCTTTTATGGAGTGCAATGCCAAGGAATTCATGTATGCATATAAAACAAGGTAATATGTAACATATTAACAACACTTTGAAAATCTTCTTAATAAATATTCGTATAATGTTTGTTATCATCAAAATTAATCTTATAAAAACTTAGTCTAACAACTATTATTATACAAAATTTAGTAGAACCTGTACATCTATCGATATAGTTTTATAATATATTATTATAAAGTTATAAGAACATAATACAATCTATGTATAATAAGAAATAGGAAAGTATTCATATTTTGCAATGAGATAGAAGCATCCCATAAATCATTAGACCATTTGTACAGGACATACAGGGTTACATGCAGTATAGGGAAGCCAATCAAGATGCAGACTCGTTTCCAAATTTGCACATTGCCAAGGCAGTAATCATGACTGAAATTGTACTTTCCATTAGAGTGCAGTCCTCAGGAGATTGCAACAACTATTTTAGAGAAAAACAAACCTCTTGTTAGTCTCCATTGAAGTGGGCTATCAGCCAGTAATGTATATGTTATAACACACATTGTGTTTTGTCTTCAAACTATTCGTTCAGACATGGATGGCAAAAAATAAAGGCAACTATTTCTGTTTTGGTATATTAAATAAAGGTTTTGGGCAGGCACTCGAAGACACAACGCAGAGAGAGAGAGAGACTCTCCCACGCCACGAGCAACTTGGACCAAACTCCGGAGTTGAGTGGAGTACGGTCCAAAGCCCCGATACGCCAAAAGTTGCCTGCCTTTCAGCGACTCGTGCAAAGTGATCGTTTTGATCCGAATACTCGTGCAAAAGCTGCCGCCGCTGACCAGCGACTCCAAGCAACTCTTTTGCGAATGTGAAACAGCGAGGGTGGGGTGGGGTGGGATCATGAAATCCTTCCAAAGGGAAACCTCGTAATAATTTCTAAACACCAATCATTGCTACAAAAGCTTGACCGACATATTCGATGACAAAGGCATGTGTGAGCCAAAAAGAGGGGGGACACAAAAGTCACCAGTTCTCAAGCACCATGCAAAGAGTGCCTCTACAACACACTCTTCAACCAAACATGCAATGGTCTCAGAGATGTGGACCTTAGTGCTTCCTTCTCCGCATTCATACGAACCTTAGCTTATCTGTTAATGTTATCCCAAATATATGGAAAAATTAAGCATTTACATATTCCCGTACTGCATACTGCCAAATATTCTAAACTTAGTCATCAATCCGCTTTGATACCATTTATAATAACCCAAAATAGCTAGTTAGAAAATATTATTTTGAGTTTTTTGATTCTATATAAATATTCAAGATTTATCTAGTAAATAACTAATGTGAAACTAAACATACATCTGCATTGGTCCTTACACTTCTTCAGCATCTAAACAGTAGAGTACTTTAGCGGTTAATAGGCTAATCTCTGAGACAAAAAGGCTCATTAATATCCTAACAAGGTGCAGTTTCTTTAATTTGTGATGCAGCATACACGCCCGGTTGGCAAAATATAGACGATGAGGTTCCAGAATGTATAAGTTTGGACATCGGCCGAAGAACGCAGCAGCATCCTGCAACCGTGCACGGCAGAAACTGGACACGGTGGGACAGAAGAGATTTCAATGTGCCATTTACTCCGGCATCAAAAGCTATCACATGAGAAAGCCACCTTACCCCCTCACCTACCTCCTCATAAAAACCATCTATATCCCACATTGATTCACCTCTTAAAGGTTTCAACCACAATTTCCAGCTTCCACACACAGCGAAAGTTGGATTCCTGACATAAAACCTCAGTAAAATGTATGTCCGATGTCTCGTGAGAGAGTTCAAAAAAAAAAAAAAGGATGGTTACGTATGAATGCTTGGTCCCTTTCTGAGAGGTCGCAATCAGTACGTCTAACTCCGTAAGTCCAACAAGTAAATGCTCAGACTGTTACCATTCAATCGACCAGTAAGTCAAACGAGCAAGTAAATACTCAGACTTCGTTGATCTAAGACAGCAAAAATATGCGGCTGGAGAGCCAGAATCCTCAATGGTGCCTATTTTTCACTGCAGCCTGGGCTGTATGTGCCTCTATAGCTGCCATATCACCCATCTTAGGAGATGAACCGCTGGTGCTTATCCCTGCAACCTACTGTGTTTGGCACCTCAATGCTCACATACAGCCTACTCTAGTGCAAAACAGAGCACCACATAGGATCCAAACTCGTAGCTGGAATGCTTGGATTGAAGTCTAATCTTCGCATGCGACATTGCTTGAAAGTCTTATTCGAATATGAGAAGGGGTACACCAGCTTAGTCTTATGAAATCAGTAAAACAGAGCTCTTTATGTTCAAAAGAGGTTATTATAGCAGAAAAGTGTTGGCTTGAAAATCTTTGAGAAATTGTTTGAAACTTTTAAGTAATGAATGTTCTTTTTTGTTAGTCTAGATGAGATTCTTTTTCTCCACTGCTTCTTCTTATGAGCATCAAGATTTCCTGTTCTAATTATCAGATCTTAGTTTGGAGCCATTTAGCTTCATTTTTTTTATCTATTTCTACTCTTCCTTGATAATATAATTCATTTCTACTCTTCATCTCTGTTGTAAATATGATTAATCTTTAATAAAAATTAGGCGGCCTTTTGTGCCTCTTTTTACATTAATAATAATAATAATAAGTCGTGAACTTTCTTGGTTGAAGATTCAATTCCAAGCCTATCAGCCATGCAAAGAATAACGCACGAGTTCTGACAGGTATGTAAGGTAAGTACCAGGTGGTGTAATCTCTGGCAGTACAGTAAATAAGTGTATGTGCTATCTTCTTTAAACAGGCTCTATAGTAAATTAATTATAATATTTAGACACCAATGTTTTTTTCACAGATATTACAGTCCCAGTCCAAAAGAGGGCAATGGTTAAATGCTAAATAAAGCTCAGGGAAAGCTCTCAGAGATAAAGATCTACATATCAGTTGAATGAAAACAAAATATACGGCACAAAAATCTAGTGGGTATAGAAGGAGGCCACAGATAAACTGTATACCCAAACAATGATGGACTTGAGTACCCTGGATTTAGATGGATCACACATATGCAATGGAGGATTACGTGAAGATCTATCCACGCGGATGAGTTTTTATGACAACCTACCCTTGCTATGACAGCGATACAAAAGGAAAAATAAAATTATGGGAAACAATCGACCAGCATTTTTGAATCTGAATATCCGGAAAAGAATAAATTCCGAATACAAGAGCATAGAGCTTAAAAAAAATGTAATGCGGTCCAGCAAGAAAGAAGACAACAATCAGTAAAAAAGGATGAAAAGACTTATGTCATGGAAGCCTTGGAACAAGATTGATGGAGGCAGCCCCTAATTAGCAAGAAAGGACGGCATAGTGTCAATACAGTACAAGGAAGCAAGTAATGATACAGTAGTTTCAATTAAAGAAGTAAAGATGCTTTTGCTTTTGTTTTCCCTTTTTTTTTAAAATTTTGGTAGAAAGGTGGTTTTGTTTTTTCACCAAGACATATGACAATTCATTTGGGATAATTGATTCCAATACCTGACTGCCTTTGATGGCCTTTCTTAAAAAAAACAAACAAAAATTGCTCTCATGTCCAGAAGAGTGTATATGAGCCCCATTGCCATGACCAACCATGAAATGAAGCATGGCCGAGGATAAAAGGTAAAGTCACAATCAAACTAACAACCCGGAATCAATTTGCCTTGCTTATTGTATTTCTTCAGATTTCTTTCACAACGAGCTCTAAGGATGTTAGTAATTGATTGTAGTTCAGGAGAACTAATGCCGCCACTGGGAAATAAAAGATTTCTGAATGCCACAAAGAAAGCTTCAAGTCAGATATAAAACAAGGATTATGGTACACAAAATTACAAAATAGTGCAGCAAGAAAAAGACAAATGTCAAAGTTCAGAAAATGCCATTATACTGGAGAGCTATGTCATGCTGAACATCAGAGCTAACGCATAAACAACAATTTACAAATACTTGTAAGTATAGAGGAGGGACCATCAGAACTAGAGTTCAGTGATGAAGTACTTGAAACGTGAAGATGATGCTACCGCCAGTCTCTGGGACTGTGGCTTCCAACCATTTTCTTCCCATCCCACCTTGATGCAGGCATTTTAGCAATTCAATAGGCATAAAGAGAGCAGCGGACTAGCAGCAGTGCAGCTGAAAGAAGTTAAAAAAGGGCCAGATTTTGCTTGAACCTCTCACAGTCCTTCAATGCCATTATATTCGACATTTGGGAAGCCGCACTGAAAGACAGTCAACTGACTCTGAAATCTATACCACCCCTTATATCGCTTAAGTAATTAGGACGAGATGACTACTTGAAACAAAGCAATGCAACTACCAAGATCATGGTGGCTGCAAGCAAAAACTCAACCGAACAAAAAGTTATTCTCGTAGCAGACTAAAGAGAGATTAACAGAGAGAGCAAATTGTGAACTACAGGCACAAAGCAAATAAGTATCAGGTTACAGTAAAATGTGCTTCATGCACACTTCGTAGCATGGATGAACTATAATGTGCAAGCGCTCTCCTTGAGGTTTGGCAATGGCCAAATCAACAATATGAAGAGTAAAAAGATATACAAATTCCAATGCAAAGATATAGTAGAATCCAATAAGAAATCTTTTTAACAAGAATATTTGATGAATAGTTGAGGAGTGCTTTTTATTTAGAACGTACACGAATGATCCCCAAATGGCTATACAGAAGTTATTTGCATACCTCTCGAGGATGTAATAGAAATTTTGATATAAGCGTTCATAATAACATACAGAAACAGGTAATCTTGTCATAAAAAATCAGATGGAAGGAAACCCTGAAATTTCTGCATTGCTAATTATCATGGATTTTTGAACAGAAGGAATTATGTACATTATAAGTCAAGAAAAACCCATACCTTTTTTCTAAAAAAAAACAACAATTCCAAACTCTATACCTCATCCATGAGGAAGTAATTTCAACATATTTTTTTTTCAATCTTTTCAAGGTTTCAGAAGAATCAGCGAAGCTCAGCTTCTTAGTATTGCATATGCCACTCCATACAGTCATCAGGGTCCAAACTACTCCTACAATCCAACAAGGCATTCTGCTGCTGCTCATACCGGCAAATATAGTTCAACCCAACCAGAAGCTCACATATAGCTGCTTCTGTCTTCTCCCTATCGGCAAAATACAATGTTTCCAGCAGCAGAACGTTTGTCCTCAAAACAATCTGCTGCTGCTCGAAGTTGCGCTCAGTCTGCCACCGGATCATGTTATGAGCCATCGGCGCGAGCCAGCTCAATATTTTCTCGAGTGCTTCCTTCCAATCATGCGCAAGAGGCGCATCATATATAGCTAGATTCTTGACGCAAGACTTGAGATTCCTTCTCAAAGCCAGCCTCAAGCTTGAGGGCAGCATCTGGTAGAGATCATCCCTGGCTTCCTCCCCAACTAGATGTGGATAACAAAGGAACTTCTCGATGATGATTATAATATTCGCATAGTGCAGTGCAAGAGCCGAACCGCCGACTGTGGAGGGCGGAGCGAGCGCTGTCAATCTACTCTTCGGCCCAAACCGCGACCGCCCGATCTTGCCGCTCTTGTTCGGCCCCTGTTCCCCACTGAAGGGAACGGAAGCGCCCGTCGCAGCGCGGCTCAGGCAACTCTCGTTGTCGAAATGCTCGTCGCTGTCCTTCCATGAAGCGGAGCCGCCCAAGTTGAGGCACTCCGTGAAGAGCCTGCCGGCGCTGGCGCCGCAGCGGAACCGGAGACCCTCCCTGCGAAAATTTATGCCGGAATCGGCTTCAGCTCCAATCTGACTTGGAATCTGCCCGGACTTGCCATCGCTTGCGTCTGACCGAAGCAGCCCCGAATGTATTGTGCGGTGACCGGAGGGGATGATCTGGCCGGAAAGTTGCCGACTTTGATCGGAAACCAGGCAATCCAAGCCGAGAACAGACTCACCGAACGCATGGCGGATACGGGAATAGATGGTGCAGACCGCCCGGGCGAGGAGGAGGACGACCTTGTCGTAGGTCTGGTTCCAGAGGGAGGCGTCCCGGAGGTGCCGCACGTCGTGCCGCTGCCCCTGGATCTTCTGCTCGACGGCCCGGCGGGTCTCGTCGTGGACCGGCGTTGGGGGGAACTTCTTGGCCGACTGCTCCAGCTGGGTGAGGACCTCGAGCTCGATGTAGAGGGTGGCGGTGGAGGAGACGAAGCGCTCCATCTTGCGGACAGTGCCGTCCATGTCCTTGGAGAGGAAGCCGAGGCCGGCGGGGTCGATCCGGCCGGCGAGGAGGTCGGAGTAGACGTGCTCGAAGCCGAGGAGGGCGTGGTGGGAGCAGCGACGGCCGAGGCGGGAGGCGACGGCGGCGACGCGGTTGAGGTCGTCGAGCTTCTCAGCGAGGGCCAGCGCGAGGATGTACGAATCGTTGGTGGAGACAAGGAGGCGGACAGCTGGGGAGGCGAGGGTCTGGGAGCAGAGTCGCGCAATCTCGGAGTCGGAGAGGGAGCGGTAGAGGTTGACGGCCCGGGACATGGCGTTGGCGACCTCGAAGGAGAGGATCCGAACGGTGTCACCGCCGTCCTGCAGTGGCTTCGAGCCCTCTCTCTTCTCCCTGGAGGCGGCGGCGGAAGTGGAGGAGGAGTTTTCGAGGGATAAGGCGGTCCGCATCTTGTGGATCCAAGGCTCCGCCACCATGGCCGAAATCTCGAAGCAGATCGGAACCAAGTCGATGTTTTTCCTCCCCCTTCCTATCTCCTAGGGTCTCCCAGAGGGATCTCGAGATCTTGGTGGCCCCTTTTTCGAATTCAAATTAGAGTTTTTGTCTCTTTTAGAAAAAAATCAGACGCCTTTCCAATCGAAAAAAGAGAAAGATCCAATTTTTACCGAGAATTCCAAGAAAAGAAACACCTGTTGAGGATTCCAACCGCTGGAAACTCTCAAACAGGCGATTTCTACCTCAAAAAATAGAGAAAAATCCAAACTTTTCTCCTCCCTATTTTCGATTCCACTGATTCGAACCTCCTCAATGCTGCCGGAGGTCAGATGCAAGCTCTGAGAAAGGAGAAATTCCGGCTTCGGGCTCGTCGATTGATGGACGAATCTACGCCGTCTTCGAGTAATAAATGAAAGGGGATTGAGAGAAGGCGGAGGAGCGCTATAACCATTCTCTCAGTTCATCCAAAACCAAAAACATATAACCAGTCTCTGTGGGCTGTATGGCGGTCCAAAAGACGCTTCGTTTTGACTCCCAGGAAGTCATAAACACCCACTTCTATCAGATTGTTTGACTTTTTTATCCTAATCCTCTGAATTATCATTATTAGAAGACATGAATTTAAGGTGGCAATCAGGTCGGATTAAATGGAATGAAAATTCAGATATAATCCAACTTATTAGAAGACCATACACCAACCAAGTTTCTACATTACAATTAAAGAAAAAAAATACTTTGCAATGGACCTAAACTACAGTCATTGTGAATTGAGTGATGACTCGACAATCATAGATCTCCATATGTTTTCTCCTTAAAAATTTTCAGTTGAGTCTTAATGGTGCATTCTCAAGTATCTGGAGTTGGTCTTCTCCCCCTTTATTTTTTATCTTTCAGCAGAATGCTGGTATATGCTATTTCAATCATAAGTATTTTCAGAAAAGAGACAATTTTGTGTCTGAACTTACGACAACTTGACCCACACAAACACACTTACACATACCAAAAATGTCCACATTAGCACAAGAGATATATCTATTAACTTCAGGGACAGAGACACCCTGCTTTAGTAATGGCCCTACCTCCGGGCACCTGACAGCATTTGCCTGAGCTGAGACAACTCCAAAGGAATGTGAAGACCAGACACAACTTCAAAATTTTCTTGTTCTTTTGGACTAGCTGCAGTTGAAAAGCCTCATTAAATCGAGATAAAAGCAAGCAACTGGATTCATCAAATAAGATATATATAAATACCCTTATAATCATCTGAGAAAATCTGAAATCTCATTTGTCAAAAAAAAAATCATATGAGTTATTATAAGTTAACATGATAATAGTTTGTTCTTTTTTCGATTCTTTTTTTGAATACTCGCTAGTTCAATCCCACCAAGTCAGTATTCCCCTTGATACTGGTGCCGGGTCTTGAAGACCGTTACTCATATGCGAATTAGTATTCCAACGGTTATGGCCTTGCGGCGTCCCTCCAAACACAATCGCCTTGACAAGAGCAGACCAAAGCAGGACAATGGGCACGTTTTTAGGGGCAAGCAGAGCCATGGCGCAAGTTAATGGCCGTTAGCAGTGGACTATTTGGTGCTTGTAGATAAAGTATTAAACACGCCACAAAAGCGATATATAATATTATTATATCAAATAGTGATTTTGTTAAATAGTTTTTATTTTAATTATGAGGATCGATGCATATATGTATTTAGTCCTACATCGATTATGTACTAGATAAATTCTTTGAATATCTATACAAGACCGAGAAATCCAAATGGTATATTCTAGCTAGTTTTTTTAAATAAAATCCTCAGTTGTTATAAATGATATCAGAGCTAACTGCCTCATAGTCCATGTAGACTTCAGTCTGACGAGCTTTCTTTAAATAGAGAGAGTATATGAGGATTCATATCGGTGTATGTTTAGTTTGATTATGTACCAAGTAGATCTAATATATTTATACAAGATCGGAAAATCAAAATAATACCTTCCAACTAGTTTTTTCGGATAAAATTTTGAATTATTGCATATATTATTGTTATTGTCTTTATTCTTTTGCAACATCTTCTGAGTTTGACGACCATGGGATCTGGTGATAAAGGATGCTCTACTCGACAATTCTAGCAATCAAGAGTGTCCTTTGACAAGGCTCGTGGGAGCAGACTTTTCACCATAAAACCACGACCAGCAATACCGAGCTTCAGCATCATTTAATTTGTAGATAATTTAAAAATAATTGATGATATTTAATATGTTGGATCTTGACTTTTTAATCTTGTCTTCGGATTTTGCTTGATCAAATCTGATTAACCTGAATGCAGTCTACCTTATATATTATACAATATTCAGTTAGTATATATACAAAAAAATACTTTTATGATTTAGTTATTAAAATATTGCAAATATATGTTTCAACCAATATTTAGTAGAAGATTACTTTAAAAATATATGCGTAAAAACTTCCAAAGATCTCAAGCTCTTACTAGGTCTTTTAGGTGAGATCTTTATGAGTCGCTCCAATTAGGCTCAAAACCAAATGAGTTGGCTCAGGCTTTACTCGCCGACACCTCCAATTGTATGTGCTTCTTTGAAAGGCTGGTCCTATTTAAAATGAGGCATACCAATGTGAGATCTTTAGAGATGTATACAAGCCCTTAATATAGGGCTTGAAAATTTTATCTTATCATCTCAACTATTATAAAGTGAATTCTGGAATTTGGACTCCATCCAAAAATTTATCTCCATTTGTTCCATTATTTTCTCTTAATATTTGATGTCTACCGCATGGACTTTTTTCCCTTAAATGTTTTGAATTGTATCATAAACATTCGGCTTTGATATTTTATTTCATATGTGGTTACCCTTTTCGAAGAAGTCTTTTCTGACTCTCTTTTTTTAAAAAAAAAAAATCTATTATTGGAAATTCACTATGACCCTTGACTCGAGTCCTGCACGGGCCCATCATGGCATCCTCGTCAGGCTAAGAGTTTAAATCCATTCAAATCTAATTATAAGTACCACGATTAACTCCTGGTCAGCCTCAATAGATTCGTGTTGCAGTGTCTCCAAATCCACATAGATTATGAGCTGGGTCCGCTCGTATACTATTTGTAACAATACAGAGCCTTACCTAAAATAGATAGTCGGAAGATATTATTTGGGTTCCTTTATCATATATAAGTACTTAAAATCTACGTAGCGAATAGTCGTCGCTGGACTAAATATATACCTATATGGGTTCTCAAAGTAACACCATGAGATTTAAACAATAAACCCCGTGATAAAAAGATGAGAAGCTAGACCAATGTATCCGTGTGCCCTGTCTTACCAAAAGCCCAAAGGATGGTGGATGGCACAACTGCAATGGCAAATTAATATTAAATGGAAGTCCAGAGACCGAACCCTATGTGTTTGGTTTAGTTCTTTTGCCACGTTATTTCTATAATTTATAATAAATATAAAGTTAGACATAAGATTTGGGTTGTTTTCTATTCTATCATATTGGGGTCTAGATGTTGCATCATGCATATGCAATGGATGGATGAATATATATATATATATATAATATACAAGTTAATTAACTATTATTAAATTATATTGATATAATATAAATGCTATTTAATTATTATTAAATTGAATTTTGATGATGACCTTATAGAGGAGATTGGTATCAAGAATCTCTCAGAAGCGTAATATAACTTGCTACGAAGGTCTAAAGCCTAACAATTCTCGCAGTGGATTGATATAAATGGTTATAATAGCATCTAGCTAGTTCAGTGCACATATGAACAAAAGGTTAGGTATGCAATATCATGGACTTCGTGCTGAGATTTTATAGGTATGGGGTCATCCAAATCCTAAATACTATTGCTTTTCAAAACCTTTCATTATAATTGCAGCTATGCTATATCTCTTTTTCCATCTTCTTTCTTAAGCCTTTGAGATAAACTTGGAACTCTAGCCTTACAAAAAGGCTTCAGGTCACCATTGCATATTTCCAAGGATATCTTTATCAATTTTTACTCTTAGTTTAATGTTCAAATTTCTTACTTTATTTTTTTTTTTGTTACACCATACATATTTC
Source organism: Phoenix dactylifera (assembly GCF_051530095.1). Taxonomy (NCBI): domain Eukaryota; kingdom Viridiplantae; phylum Streptophyta; class Magnoliopsida; order Arecales; family Arecaceae; genus Phoenix; species Phoenix dactylifera. Next base: position 36,371,389 of record NC_143192.1, on the reverse strand, counting down.
TGCATATTCTAATCTATATTTTGCTTATCTTTTGGATTTGGGATCCTTATTTCTAACTAAGACTTTGAAATCTTCTTTCAAGTTGCAAAGTTATATCATGATTATGCAATATTGAATAGGAATCCTCCAACTTCATTCTACAAGACATATCTCCTTCTATGCTCTAATATATATGGTAAACCTAAATAGCAATAATGATCTCAATAAAATATCTTCTTCTCATCAATTTTGATCCATTTATCATTTTCAATCTTACCTCTATTATGATTCAATTGGTTGCACTCCGGTTTGGTTCTTCTTCTGAGTTTTGATGTCTTACCCTCCATAAATTTCCTTCGCATATGATATTTTTTTCCAATCAATTGTATGGATTAATTGTTTTGATTCATTGTAGAGAATTTTACAAACTAAAAGGGCTAGAACGCCACCCAATTTAACATCTTCATCTTAACTCGTTCAGTTGCTAGGAGTAGACTTGTTTGACACAATTAACATGCAAAATAAAAATAATCATATAGCCAATATGGAGTATATGCCTGAGTCGGAACCCAATGCTCAAACATAGAGAATTTACAATTGTTTAGCAACTTGGATATCTAGAAAATAAATATGAATATGGTCATGTAAGAGGAGTTCGCATTTTCTAAAATCTACTAAACCCATTCAAGTCCCATATTCCATATGATATCTATCAAGTTGTTGTCATCTTTATCTAGCATGTTATTTTAATATTTATGAGCTTTAGCTAGATTCTTGATTCACTTAAAAAAAAAACCACTAGATTCATGTTAAGATGATAATTCTATCTTCAAATAATTTTAACACTGCAAATTGCTAAATAGTCTTTTATATTTGGTTGGGTCCGAGAACTATTAAACTTAGCAATTAGTGTAGCCAACCAAAAGAACTCCAATTCCTCTGCATGCAATTTAATAACATATATATATATAATCTTTGAAGCATCCAAATACATTTGCAAGCATGTCTGTCCTAGATATCCAGCAATCTTCAATCTACCTGCGGCTATTCCACTTCTCAGATTTCCCATCAAGATTACTTTTTCTTTAGAAACACGCATTCAAGATTCCTGGCCAAGTCACAAAATTTTAAATCGTGAACCTTTTTTTTTCTTCCTTTATTTTATTTTATTTTATTTTTTGCTAGGATAAATAACTCAAAAAATCAATATTTTCATAATATCTCAGAGTACTCGAGACAACTCTCTATTTCCAGCCCATAGAATACCACTTATATGGCTAGCCATATGAGCGGCCATTCAATCCGTAGCTTCATTGACTTTACGAATACATGCTTGGCCTAAAAGGCTTCTCCATTTTTCATCATTGTCTAGATATCTCGAAACAATGGATGGTTGCCGCCAAATATATGGCATCCTGTTACATTAATAATCCCATTATGTTGTCCAACTCATAAATCAACAGCAAACATCATCTGAAAAAGTCCTCTGCTAAGCCCAATTAACATGGCAAGCTCCATGAAAAGTGGGCACACATGGTGTGGCACGTCTTTTAAAACCATAGTGCCCCTAATGGTCCCAACCCCATTTACTTATGAGAGAGAGAGAGAGAGAGAGAGAGAGAGAGAGAGAGAGAGAGAGGCCATATAAGCCATGAAGTCAAGAGGTAGAGATGGTTTAGGTTGCCCTTGTCCTACCGTCCCATTAACTCCTATTCCTTTGGAGCCTTCCTTAGTGGAGAACAATCAGGACGAAACCTACTCCAACAAGCCTCTTTTGCCCCTACCGAGCGTTTGGAGCCTTCTGGCGTACGTGTGATACTTTTTTGTCCCTTTATTTTGCTTTCCATCGCCCATTTCCATGGCTACTTCTTCTTGCCGTCGTGGAGCAGATGCCGCTTTCCATTTGGCTCAGCTCGTTCTGACTTCTATTACCTTGGATGGAATAAATTCATCCAAAAATTTCATCATAAGATGAAATAAATTTATCAAAAATAATTTCTTTCTAGATTCATGATGGACTTGGTTCAACTAATAATTTTTCTAAACAATGCCTATCTGATCGCCGAACTAATTTGTCTAACCTAATCTAAACTATTCTAATTCGATCTGATCTATATGTCAAGAGAGACAATGACGCTACTACAGCAGTTGCTATTAGATAGTGCCACGCACACAAATGGTGCACCATTTTTCAATGTAAGGGATAAGCAATGATGTCACCAGAGTTATGCGCTCTGATTTAGCTTCCAAGTGTTTGGCATGTTCCTGGTGTCAAGTAGATACTCTAAACCACTTGGCATTAGGTATGTGGCAAGAACTAACATGGATAGACTTAATCTGCTCTCTATGGTAGTTAATTATCTATTGCATCCCTCTCCAATCTTCACACCTTTATAACTACTCCAATTCTTACCTGGTAATAAAACTTAATTTAGTTCTTATAAGTCGAAAGCAAGGGATTTATTTTGTCAATTTGAAAAATAATATCTTTAATTAATTGAAGATCACAATCGTGTCGTAACCATTCTTATTCTCTTCCTTTTTAGATTGTGTGCTAAAAATTGCAAATTACTATCCCTTTACTTAAGATAATTATGGATTGCTTTCTCCATCTAGGCATTCACAATTATGAGTTGACGAAAATATGCTCATGACATATTATAATTAATTAGATTTTTTGTATGAATATCCTTCTAAATATCAAATTTTACATATATATCCTTTCAAAATTGATATTTGTATGTATACCTTCGTAAAATACTTGTTTTGTTATTTTATCTTTTTTTAATACTTATTTTTTAATATGTATCCACACCGTTTAATGCCATTAAAAAATTAACTGTTTCAAATTAAAATGACTAAAATATTCTTAATGGGTAGATATGCAAAAAGAAAGATTTATAAAACATCGCGATGGGGGACAAAAAAATCATTTTAAAATTTTATTTTATTTTTAATTAAAATAAATATGGTTTTTATTAACGGTGTTAGAAAAACCATTATATTATGGGCATTTGTGCAAAAACAGTGTTTTATAAGGGTACAAAAATAAATATAAATTTTAAAAGGATATTCATATAAATTTGAATTTTTAGAAGAATATTCATGCAAGATAACCCTAATTAATTTTTATTACATATTTGAAGTCACACCACCACCTTTTTGAAGTTAGGTCATACCACAAATTCGAAATTCTTAATAAATTCTTGGAGTAGAAACTTGTATCTAGGTTGGTTCTGGTGAAGAAAAGAACTAATCCATTTTAAAGCGGTGATGTTGTAATTGCTCACAAGAAAAAGTAACGATGTTTCCTGCTCATAAAGTTTGTTTAACAGTGCAGTGTTTATCGTGAGTACAAAAGCTAAATCCCAATCAAAAGCAATAATCACGTGCTTATACTGTTGTGGAACCTATAGTTGGACAGATCCATGCAGAAGGGATTAACATCAAAATGTTAATTGTTTATAAGGATTTTAGAATAAAGACGGCAGAAAATTTAGTTAAAATAGTGGGTTTTCTTAGCATCACAGTTTCAGTCTCTGATAGTCATATAAAGTTTTGCAAATAGTTTTAATAACTCTTTCCTGACAACTCTCTTCAACTATTTCATGAAGCAGGATTTGCATTTGTTTATCATCATGATGGGGTGTTGTTTGTGGTGCAGTCTGCGAGCTTTTCCCATGATTCTTAACAACATGCACTCTACCTTGATGGGGGAATAGGCTATTTTGCATGTTCCCTTTATTGTTGAATAATTTTCCTATACATACCCTAAGGATGTATCAGGATGTAGTTGTTCTTAACCAATGATAATAAATTGCTTCTAATATGACAAAAAAAAAAAAAAAGTTGCCAAGCAACATAAGAAAACAAGAACTTTCTTTGATTATAAAAATATCATCCAAGTTCTGTAAATTTGAGTATTTTTAGAGTAGTATTTACAACATACGCCGCCACTGAGAATACTGAATCACAATACGTCCCCTAACCAAATTGTTTGGGCTGATACTCTTTGTTTCAACATGACACACCAGGCTTGAAGCCATCATATTGTACAAAAATCAAGTAGGTTGCAACAAAGGGTGCTATATGATGTATCTAGAGTAAGTAATCGACCATTAGAAGCTGTGTGAGAAGAGCTTACGATTTGCTCTTGCACATACCTATCTACCATCACCACCACCACCACTACAACTACTATTTTAGCGGAAGAAACGCAAGTGACCGCAATTTTTTTTATTTTTTATTTTTACCATTTTGTAACACCAGAACATTAATTGTTACAAAATTATGCTCCACATCTCTCAATTATTTTTTTCTTTAATTTTATAAAATCATAAAGATTAATAACATAATTTATGATTTTTCCTCACTCAAAATCAATTCGACTAATAGTAGTGAGAGAGAGATAAAGATGATCAAGAGAATAAGAATGCAATTAGGGTAGGTTGGACCAAGCCACAGACGCTACTGTTACCCTGGCGCAGGCTCCAACCCACAAGTCCATGATAAGCTAAAGACCCGGCAACAGCCCAAGGAGTCCAATAGAGAATGAAAACAGAGAGAGAGAGGTGCGTAGGTTGTATTCTATTAAGATTTCTCATATTTACGGAGAAGCTAATAGTATAGTTGACTGAATGGCATTTTATATAGTTGTACAGACCGAATCTACATCGTAAGATTCTACAACAAAACCTTCTGACCCTTTATTTAATAATTACCCACAAAAAGAAAAAAAAAGGAGAGAGAGAGGGACGCTGCTTTGAAGTTTTGTGATTTTGCATACTCTTTCTGTTTTTCTCAACTCGATCTCTTGATTGATCCATGGGTTAAAAGCATCTCTTTCAATAGTTTTGCTATGTGTTTTTTTTCAGGATTAATTAGAAACTGGATTCTAAGACTAGAAATAAATACCATGATACAGAAAATTGAAGAATTCATATTGTGATTTATTGAAGAAAAAAGAAAGGATAAATTGGGATGATGTGACCTTGAATGATGAAAAAGTAAAGGTGCTTCCAACTATTTCACAATACTGCAGTTGCGTAACCATATTACAATGGAAGTTTGATCTGACTACTTGTCTGTAATTTGGTTATTGATATCTGAAATTAGGCCAAAACATCCTACTACAGCATCAGACATTTGACATGTCCTAATTGGTAACAAACTACTTAAAGAAGTGTCTCCAGTTGTTGGTAAATATTGAAACTACATTTTAGTAATATTTGACAGCAATAATAAGTGTTTTATTTTTTCAATGTATATATTTGCAATTGATACCTTATTGATAAAGGCTTTGGCATGATAAGAAGCTCAAGAGTTAGAGAAAATGGAAGGTTCAGAATGTAGCACTTGCATCATTGCATGCCTTTGGACAAGCAAGGCAAATACTCGCTACTCCTTAAGGAATTATTTCAAGCCAAACTCATTTCACCAAAAAGATAGTGCAAGATAAGATAATTGCGATCCTGAATGCTCACAGAATGTTTAGGAAAAGCAGTGTGCACAAGCATAACTGTGCTGGAGTATAGGGAAAACATGATATTTAAATGTATCGAGAGTTGAAACCGCATGCGAAAAGGAGACTCGAACCGAATGACATAATATCAGTTGGTCAATGGAGAATGGATGGTTATAAACTTGAAATATTTGAAAGATTCAAGAGCATAAAGTTCAAAACAAAGTAATGTAGCTAAAATTGAGGGATAGAATATTTTCCTCTTATATGAATAGATGCAGTGAACTCTCTCATTTCTCCATGCATTTGGACATTCAGATCAGAAATAAAGAAAGCTATTCACTTGAAAACTTGAGATCAATGTTCTCATGGCTTCAGGAAAAGATACGCATCCAATAAAATGGTCAAATTGCATGTGTTTGAAGGTGGAGGTGAACATCACAACGGGCAAAGGATTGGCCAACTAGTTTTGTTGGTTCTTGCAGTTTATATGAGACCAACATCCAATATCCTCATTTTTATATGTATTGCAATTCCTTTTGATATATTTGCAAACTTTCTATGTTTCATTCAGAAGAATGGTCTTTTCCTACTGAAAGAAGAAGAATATATACATATATATTCTTTTTACCAATAATCGTTGCACGAACAGGAGCCTTCACTGAAGCGGTGAAAGCGGTTCCGATCCCGTACAATTATCACTCTGCGGTATATCTTGGAGAGAAGCTTCGTAGCAGCATGGCAGTCATCACAAACCCGAAGGTTCTTCACAATCCGAATAGGCGTACATGGAGCTGACCTAATGAGACCAAAAGCCATAGCAAGTTTCTCACTGTGATAGGCAAGAACAGTTTCCTTCTCCTCCTCATCTATGTTAAGAAAGATGCCTGAGGTGTCAGCAACATAACCTGCCCGTTTCAACTCCCCTTGCATCTCGGCCACCATCAGCTGAATCTTCTCATTTTCTGGGTGTGACTCATCCCCCATCACAAACTCATGAACTGACCCATTCACCTCAATCGAGCTGATCCCAGGTGTCTTCTTAAGTCCTGTGTCCTTCATAGCTTTCCTCACCTCTGCAACCTCATCCCATCTATGATTCATTGCATAAATATTTGAAAGAAGAATTCTGTACCCGCTGTTATAAGGCTCTAGCTTGAGAAGATTATTGGCTGCCACTTCCCCTAAACTGGGTTTTTTATGAACCTTACATGCAGCAAGAAGTGCCCCCCATATCACCACATTTGGCTTGAAGGGCATTCCATTTATCAATTCATGTGCCTCATCAAGTTTTCCAGCTCGGCCAAGGAGGTCCACCATGCATCCATAATGCTCAATCTTTGGACCCAGTCCATAGTCATGATCCATTCGGTTAAAGAATTGTCTACCCTCAACCACTAGTCCTGCATGGCTGCATGCACGCAATATTCCAATGAAAGTGACATCATTGGGTTTGATCCCCTCCCTTTCCATTTGGGAAAATAGTTTGATTGCTTTATCTCCATGACCATTCACTGCTAGCCCATTCAGCATTGCATTCCACATGCACACATCTTTATCAGTAGCTCTAGAAAACACCATATAAGCTGCATCTATGTCCCCACATTTTGCATACATATCTACTAAGGCAGTGGCAAGCACAACATCTGATTCTATTCCTTGCTTGTCTATGAAGGCATGAACCCATCTTCCACGGCCAAGAGCTCCGGCCTTGGCACATAAAGACAGAAGGTTAACCATTGTCACTTCATTCGGCCTTATGTCTACATCCTTCATCTGTCCAAAGAGATCAAAAGCCTCTTCGATATCATTGACCCATGCATACCCTGAAATCATGGCAGTCCATGTCATTACATCCTTTTCATTCGTGCTATCGAACAATGCTTTTGCACTCCTCATATCGCCACACTTGCAGTACATATCAACCAATGTCGTGGCCAAAACTACTGACATCCTGAATCCATTTCGAAGCATGCAGGCGTGGAGCCATTTGCCCAGTTCCAAGGCCCCTGTCTGCCCGCATTCTGTAACCAGGCTCAGCATTGTGATCTCATTGGGACTTACATTCTCCTGCCGCATCTTGCCAAAGAGTTCCACTGCTGCCTCCAACTCTCTGCAGCGAATGCATCCAGCGATCATGGCACTCCATGATGCAATGCTCTTTGTAGTCATCCGGTCGAAGACCCTTCTTGCCACACTTACGCTTCCGCACTTGACGTACATGTCGATCAATGCAGTGATAGCATTCACATTTGTCGATCCAGCCTCGCCATTTTTTATCAGGTAAGTATGCAACGGTCTTCCCTTCTTTAAATCTGCAATATCGGCAAATAGACTGAGCATGCTTATCATTGTTATGTCACTGGGCTTTATGTTCAGCAGGAACATTTCTCCAACAAGATCAATGGCTTCATCGAAAGATTTACTCCGCGTGAAGGTTTTAATCATAGTACTCCAAGAGACTACATCTCTCTCAGGCATTTCATTGAATACTCTGATTGCAGAGTCTACACGTTCGCATTCTGAGTACATCTGCATCAAAGAATTATGCACAAAGACATCCCAATCCAACCCAGCCTTCAGCGCAAAGCCATGGATCTCCATCCCCTGCCGGATTCTCGAGAGCTGCGCGCAAGCCTTGAGGACCGACGGCACGGTGAAATTATCGAGCCCGGTGCCGGTTTTTCGCATGTAAGCATAGAGCCTCAGCGCCGCAGCCGGCCCGCTGTTCTTTATGTAAGAGGTGACGAGGAAATTGAGTTGCGCCGGAGGGCTGGAATGGGGTGCAAGTGGGAGGCCAGGGAGGGGATTGGAGTAATCAAATTGGCTTCTAATGAGGCGGGCATGCAGCTGCTTGGTTTGTTCCAAGGTGGTGGAGGCGGCGGTGGTTTGTTTTGGAGGAGAGTTTGCAAGGTGGCGGACGGTGGGTTTTGGGATTGGTTTGGTTTGGAAGGAGAGGAGTGGAGAGAGGGGGGGTTGGTTTGCTGCTATCATTTGATCCATTGGCGCTAGCTTTGGAATTTGGGTGGGTACACAGATGGGGAGGGAATGCATGTCTTTTTGTTATAACCTCAGGTTGAGGGTTATCACAACCACTTATCCGGAAAAGCGTGGGAAGGATCAATGGCCCTCCATTACGGTAGCCGTTTGAAGTGTTTGCTTTTTTACCATAAATGTATCTGTCTATATCTTGCTTAGCAAAATACTCAATGGGACACTCATGTCTTGTTAAAGTAACTAGCTTCATCTCTAACTCAAATCTGAAGTGAGCTATGTGCTTGGTCTCCATGGCTTGTGTTGGAGTTTTAATTAAAAAATAAATAAATTTTCTTATTTTCTAATCTTGAGTTGTTTTAAATGCTTTAAAATATTGTTTTGTTACTTTTGTGAGGCACCTCTTTCAAAAAAGTTGCTACTCTTTGAAAGAGAACGTTGGTTTTCGGAAAGATACGGTGTTTCCGAAAGAATATGTATCTTTGGAACCACCGCATCTCTTCGGTCTTCCGGATAGAGTATATAAATAAACACTTCGCAGATTAATTAAAAAACAATCCAATTCAATCCGATCTCTCTCTCAATGGTACTCCGAAAATTCTTCCACTCTTCAACTTTCTTTTTTTGTCTTTTTCATTATTTTTCAGGTATCTGAAGAAGTCGGTCGGATTAAGCCTCCACAACGATCATGCTCGTTACAGGAGGATTGGGCTTAGTCAAATTGTTGTACACTGGGGACGAGAATACCACATACCTGTATGTAGGAGGCGAATCATATTTTTAGAGCAGTGTATATCATATGCCTCGATTAAGACAAATTCTTTTTAATTTTTTAATTTTATTTTAGTAGTTTATTTTTTTATAATATTTTTATAAAATAAAAATATCGGCAAATTTATTTCCACCTCGAGTAGATAGTGACCATCTCGAGTAGTTATATAGAATTTAAAACGTTTTTTATGCTGTGGGAGAGTTATGCTAATGTCTCTCGACGGTTCTCAGATATTTGGTTTTTTAAATTTTGTTGTATATATTCATAGGTGGTTATGGCTCATCCGGTGAATCAAAAATATTAAAAAAACATAAAAAAACTCTTTTCCAAAGAAAGAATTTTCAATGTAGGAAAAAAGAAAAATATTTCGCAGCACTACGCCAATTTCTGCACTACCAAGCGGGACTAGAAACAATAAAAGAACGAATTCCAACCAGTGAAACGCACGTGCAGTTCCAAGCTTTGCACACGTGCCACGTCCCCTCCACTGCTAAAATGCACCGGCGTACTCGAAAACTCTAGACGCGTATACCAGATACATTTCTCTCTCCCCTTTTTTTTCTTTTGCTGCTAAAATCGGCAATTTATATAGCTCTAAGTTGAATACATCCTGCCAAATCAACAAAAAGTAAAGAGTACAAGGGATAGGGAGTATCTTCTGTAGATATCCAAAGGAACTCTCCAAAATGCCGAGCGACAAGAGAGGCAACCTAGTCTACTGCTCGGTTCTGTCTCCCGAAAAACATGTGCTATTTGGAGACCGCCAATCTTCCGAACTAATCTGCGAGACTTTCTGATGAGAGGATTACCATCACCATACCTATCCAAGCCTCGAATCCAGCCAATTACCATAGAAGAATCTCCCTCGAGATGCACCTACTTGGCATCGAGAAACCTCCTCGCATATGATAGCCCCTCCTATGCAGCCCGAAGCTGTGCCCCCACAACAGTGAGACCAGGCGTACGCCGATCTCCGACTGCTACCAGCCTGCCAAGAGAATCTCTGATCACAAATCCAACACCCTCATATACACCGTCCACCGACATACTACCATCGAAGTTTATTTTGAGATGACTAAGGGGTGGGGGCACCCAACTATCCAAGAAACAAGGGCGAACCTGGGCGCTGTGACAGTGGAGAGAGTGCCTCAGATGTTCCTAACCATCTCAGTAGAAAACAACGGGGTAGCTGTGGTAACCTCCCCCACCTGCAATGTAGCTCTATCCACTACCATCCTCAGAGACTCCCTCCTACCCTCAAATAAGCCAGCATTCCTATCCAACCAAATATGATAAGCTAAGTATGCTTTGACGATCCCCTCCTCCCGTAATCCGGGACTCCATATAAAAACTCTTAATAGATGGATCAGGTCCTGAATCGACTCCATCGATTGGGGCAAGGGAACCAATGATCTCCTCCATATCTCCCTCGCCCTAGGGCGCTGCACAAGAACATGATCAATGGTCTCATCGATCTCTATATACTCCTCACAGCACTGGGTGACCCACACTCCTCATCGAGCGAGCAAACTCCTGGTCGGTAAGCAATCCCATGCCACCTTTTAGATGAAGAGCGCTACACGCGGGTGAACCTGTATCCTCCAAATCCATCATCCTTCAATTTGTCGAGCTGACTTCCTACTGATCAGAGTGATAAAATCCCTAGCTTGTACCCGCGTCCGGCATGATGACATCCACACTAACCTGTCAGACTCCTTTCGATCAGGAACCGGTAGAGCCAAGAGCGGCCCAATATATTTGGAGGCCTAAGGCCATTTTGTCTTTGAGGCCTTCCCTGCAGTGGGCCGACCTAAGGCGAACTCACAGGAGGCCCTTTTTTCTTTTCATTTTGTCTTTGAGGCATTTCCTGCGGTGGGCCTTCTTTAGGCTAGGGCCTTAGGCGACCACCTCAGTTGCCTAAGGATTGGGCCGGCCCTGGGTAGAGCTAGGACCAACTATGTCAACTGCTCCCCAAAAATCTTCTGAATCAGCCCATCCCTCCACTGACCCAGTGGGGTCCAACAAATCGCTGACTCTATATCCAGCCAACCTCGTCGAGTTCACCAAGATCGGCATGCAACTGATTGGCTGCTCAGTTACCTAATTATCTTCTAGAATATTGATCGATCGACCATTTTCAATGGCCCATCTGATCTCCGGCAGTACCAACATGGCTTTGGCACATATCCGATGAGTGGTGCCGGCCAGCCCGTATCTCCGGCAAAAAAGCACCGTATACTGTCCGGCTTTAGCATGAATCTAGCTACATTTCTCCCTTCGGAAAGCCTCGCCGCTTCGCTCTCTCGTTCGCTTGCTCGCTCGCGGAGATACTCCTAGACCTCGGTCGGTCCTCAAATTCATCGGCAATGGCGACCCCGCCGAAGCCATGGAAGGCGGAGTACGCCAAGTCGGGGAGGTCTTCGTGCAAGTCCTGTAAGAACTCCATCGGCAAGGACCAGCTCCGTCTCGGCAAGATGGTTACCGCCACCCAGTTCGACGGCTTCATGCCCGTAAGACCCCCCCAAAAAAAATCGTCTTTTCTTATCTTCCTACATTGGGGTTCTTCGTAGGGTTTTCTCTACTATGTAGGCTATTTCTTGATGAGATGATTCATATCCTTAGCCATCGAGTTCTTCATTGTACGATTTTGGAGCAAATTTTGGATTTTTTCTTGGCTTATTTGTTTTCCTTTTTTGAAAGTTGTGTCTTTTCTTTGGTCGCCGTGCTTGCAGGCATTGTTTTACAGAACGAGGGACTTGGGTTCTTGATTCTTGCCATTTTGTCTGTTCTTGAAATTTGTGATCTTTTTATGCTGGTTTTGATCAATTGTTTGGGTTTTGTTGGAATTCTTCAGACAAAATCTTTTTTGTATGGTCGCCTTGATGTCATCTTTGTTGCAGATTGAAAAAAAAACATCTAGTTTGCTGTGGTCAATCTATTGGTTCTGGAACTAGTTTAGGCGTTTTCCTTATTTTGATAATTAGGGCTTTAGTTGGAGCTGCAAGTGGAATATCTCATGTCTTGGTAGTTGTTTAGGGTTCAATTAGTCTTTGCGAAGTATATCAGAAGGTCTTGGTTGCTTAGTGTGATAACAGGCCCTTCCTATGGTTGTATCCAGGGGTTATCTTTGTGGACTTAACGAGTACTCGAGGATTGCAAGTCTGGTGACGGAATATCAAAAATGCATGTGATTTCATAAACTTTCAGAACTTTGTCGTAGCTTTTAAAATATAGTTGACTTTGCGAGCTCCACTGCCACGATCACACTTGTGTAACAATACCATGACATGATTTTTTTAATAAAAATAAGAACATCAGTTCTTTTGAAAGGGCTTACTTGGCTTTTGCAAACTATAGCAGTTAATCCTATGACAACTATAAGAGTCCCACTTCAATTCAAAAAAATCAAGTTTTTTTTTAAATAATAAAACTCATCCAGATTTCATGCTAGAAATTTGGAACCAAACTCTGACCAAATTGTATAATATGCCTAAATTCTTCTTAGCATTCATATTTTTAAAAAACATTTGGAAAATAAGAGGCTTCGTTATGGAAAACTGCAATTATTTTTTCTTTTTCTGGGTCCTAGCAACTGACCTTGAAAAATATATCAGCTATTGCATTAGAAAGTCCAGCATGGTTGTTTTCTTAATACTATTCAAGTGGATTTTTATCTAGGAATAATAACTACATCAATGAATATCATGAAGTTCTGTGGAGATATGCACTCTAGGGACCAGTCTCTCATTTTTGTTGTTAGTTCTTCCCTTTGTTTTCTTCCCCTTTCCACGGCTTTATTTGGTATGCACAATAAAAGGATGGAAGCTGAGCTGGTAAAATAGGGTTCAAGGCCACAACCGTGGAGAGTCTGTCCAAGGAATGAAGCTAGTACACTCCTATGAAACCTAGGGAGATGGGTTTGGTTAAGGTAATTCCACACAAAGGTCTCCAAGTTGATTGAATGCAGCTTGCTTGATATTTTATCAGAGGGCCCAGGCTGCCATCATCTCACATATATGTGCATATAGCATACCCTAGAAATGATTAACATCATTTACAACCAAAATTGAAATATCCTTTCTCCTTCCAATTAGTGATAAATGGCCCGGTTTTATGTTCTGCCACTTTTGCTTTGCTGCCCTGTTCTTCTAAAGTAAGTAAAACTTTAGGCTAATTTAAGTAATGTTTCCTTCTTTTCCATTATCAAATCATTGATTATTATGATACACTGGAGCACTTCATTTGGTAGGTCTTACATGGTAGGTGAAGTAGATGAAAAGGTCTGACAATCTGAGAAACTATTGTTGTTGATCTATGATCCAACCTTGGCATTACCACTTCATATATTTCCTTTATTTAATCTGAAGCCATTTTTGTATTAGCAAAATCCTGGGCATGTTGACTATGTGAATCTAATACCAAATTGATGCAAGAGAACCCAATATTGCCCATACAAAGTGCAAGAATTTCTTGAATCCAAATATTAATTCAATCAAATTATATATTTATATATTTATATTTCAAATAGGGATTTCACCTTGATTCCATTTAGCTTGTCATTTCGTAATGTTCAATTTGTTGATGAAGCCTTTGACGAACAAATGCTTTGACATCTCAGCAAGGAATTCTTAATAAACCTCATTCAATTTGCATGGTAGTTAAGGCATGCAAGAATTAGTAGAAAAGTTCTGCTGCCAGCAATTAAGTAGTAAATTGAATTAATATTTAAGGATAGATGTTATTCTTTCCCTCCTATCTTTCCCTCATGCAAGAAGTGTAATTTGAGGCATATGGTGCCTGTACCAAAGTTTTAGGTGCACCTTTAACTTAGTTTCTGGCTATCAATTTGTCGTGTGGCGCTGTGGGAGTGAATGTCTCGATATTTGTAATTGATGCCATAGATCCTTTAAAGTCATATGCATAATTGAACTAATCTTTTATATTCATTTTGTGAGTTGTTAATCTTTAAAATAAATATAAACTCATATGTCAAAGTAATTTGCTAAATTAAATATTCTAATGCTGTTTTTGTTATCACATTTTGACAATCATTTATATTTCGTTAAAAAAATACACGCACTTAAATGGTAGAATATAACAGTTTGGATTGTTATCTAATTATTTAGAATTATTTAGAACTGCTGTCTTTTCTTTTTTAGTTTTTATGGGGTGTCCATGCATGCATGTTATTCTCAAGTCTAGATACACGAAGTTCTTGTTCCCATTCCTTGTTCCCATACTGTGGCTTATTTCCCATTTCGTAATTGTTATTTGAGCTTATTCTACCCTATCTTTTCATATTTTAGTGGTGCACATAGTCATCAAATTTCTTGCAAGGTTCTTTAATGTTATCATTGCAAATTATGAAATTCTTCATTCATGCAATTTTCATTTATGACAGGTGAGCCAGCATAGAGTTATAAACAATCTGTTGCCTTAATTTTTGTTCTCTATGTTCTGTTTTCTCCAGATGTCGTTTAACTCTACCTGCACCTGCAAGTATCTCCACTTTGCATCACCTTTTCACCTTTTACTTCTTCCCCTGCTACCATTGTTGGTTAAGAATTCTGAATTCAAGTCACACTATCTTCTGTTGTATATGTGTATTGATATGTGTGTCTAATTTCTTGTTATTTTACTACCATCTGAAGATCTAATATTTCTTTTTTCTCCTTGTTTTTTTCGGGGATTCAGATGTGGAATCATGCTGGGTGCATCTTCAAGAAAGGAAACCAGATTAAATTGTATGTGTGAAATAATCAGTCATAGTAATAATATTGAGATCTTGTCCAGTAGTTGAATTGCTTTCGAGATTTCCTCACTACATTTCATTTGTTAGATTAATTGCAGAAGTCTTGTTATAGTCTACTTATTACCTGAGAATTGACCCTGGTGTCTAACATTGATACCAGTGTTGATGACATTGAAGGCCTAGACTTGCTTCGTTGGGAGGATCAACAGAAGATAAGGAAGTACATAGAGGGTGGATCCGTGAGTACAACTGCTGTTAGTAATGATGAGTGTGCCGTTGAAGTTTCTCAAACTTCTCGTGCTGCTTGTAGGCGTTGCAACCAGAAAATTATGAAAGGAATGGTTGGTAATTTTATATGAGCTTTTCATTCTACTTTAGGATGTCACAGATTGCATGTTGCTTATGGGAAGCAACTGTTTCTAGGGCTAAATTAACCCCATTTGTCAGTCACTCTTGAAGGTTTTTGCATGTAGCTGTGTAGTGTTCTGCAAAGAAACGTAATTTTAGTAGCTATGGGATGCCGTCAGGGAAAAAAATGATGTTTGGCAAAATAATTAACAAAATTCTTCTCGAAAACTTTAAAATGTGAACCGAGCTTTTAAAGTATTGCTCCTACAATATGAACCTACAGTGCTGGAGTTGTTTTTATAGGTAAAAATGCAAACATTCCTGATATTATCTTATTTGGGTGCCTTTAATGTTGTGAAAGTCATATATTGCTTATTGATATTGATATCCAGCATGGGATGATATCCTCATATATTTGCTTTTATTTGCATACCCCTTTTTAAATTATTATTTGGGCTGGAGTGCTGGAATTGATAAGAAGACAAGCATATATGAGAGATAGTTGGGGTGTTAATAATGATCTGAGCAGTTGAATAATATTTCTGATGGTAGTAATTTTATTGATAAAGGGTGATCACTCATCAGTTCATCCCATCAGTGTGTTAATAAACTTTAAATCTTTTAGAGGATAAGGGTGAGATTGTTCGAACTCTGATGCACGCTAGAAAATATACGAATTTCTGAGAAATAGTACAAACAGCTTTCTGTTTTTAAGTCTTTATTTCAAATTTTTTGCCTTGCTAATTGAAAAATGATAAAGAGCCACATTTAAAAAAAAAAAAGAATATATAAGCAGTTTCTGTTGAACTTCATGTTGGCCTTTACCTTCCAAGTTGACATTGCACCACAGATTGCAGAATATCTTTTCCAGAGTTGAGCTAGAAGCAATATGGATATTTGACGTTGACCCAGCCACTAGTGTAATATAATACTAACATCAACTAGAATACAAGCTCTACATATATTGCTCGAGCAGTTGGCTGACATGTTGTTTCGAAATTTGGTTGTTTTTCATGCATCTTGCTTCTTGTTTAATCAGTTTATGCTGTTATGGCTTATAAAATTGCTGAACTCTTCATTACATGTTATTATTCATCACCAGTCTAGATGAGCATGCAAACATCTTGCTAAAAATGTTTCTATATAATAGGCTAATATTAATATCCTGTGCGCAAACTATTCTCAGACTTGCTTCTATGAGCTAGTGAGACGATTTTAGATATATTGTGGCAGTTGATATATTAAAGACAGATTATCATTTGAGGGTTCTGTAGGTTTCATTCTTCATCCATATCATAGTACTCATTACATAAATTCTGTTTGGTATTGTAGCTTCCTCTTTTTCGTGAGGTAAAACATCCATATTTCTGGTTTTTATATATAGGCATTGGCAATTTGCATAATTCCTGTACCCATTAAGAGGCACCTAAAATAGGAACAATGCTGCTAGGGACTTAATCTTTACCAACCATCTAAACATTAGGATATGAGTGGCATAATCTCTTCCTAAAGAGCACATGAGTTTAATTCTCAGGAAGGTCTAGAGATGACTTTTGACTTGACGAAATCAATGCAGAACCAAAATCAAGCAATGGTTCCAAAACACTTACTTCAAAACTTATAAATCAGAATATACTTGATCAGGAATGTGGTTTTCTGCTGTTCAGCCTTGAGCTTTTTGGTAGGACTATCTTATGCTTCACATCTATCACTTGCATTACCTGAAGCCCTTTGTCTATAACAATCTCCGCATATATTCTGATGCTGAAGACACCTTTAATTAGTTTAAATTCTTAAATTAATTTCACTTTTGTATGAGATGTACGATTTACAATCATTTGGTCATTAGCAGTTCTTTCACATTGTGAGGTAGGTTGATCTCCAACTTCTGGCAAAAAATAAGTTGACAATATTAACCTGTTATCAACCCAAGTTTGAGGGTCAACCAGCAGGAGGTAAATCAAAGGGGAAAAAACTTAAGAGATAGGAGACGGACATTCATATTTAATGCAGTCATACAATGCGAGAAGGAAAGGCAAAGAAAATGTAAGTGGTCAAGAAGATATTGTAAGAGATAGGTTTACTCAGTCATATTTGACTTGTGCCTTTCTTCCCCTTTCCAATCATTTGTAACTTGAATAATTTGGTTTGAATCAATATGCTTTTGTCCCTAGATCATATTACGCCAAAAATAGGAAAAAGCTTGTCCACACGAAGGTAGAATAAAACAAGCTCAGGTCTTCAATAAAAAAAGGAAGAGATCAGTCATTAATTGCATGCATTATGTCTCCTCAAAGTTCAATACTGGGTTTCACATCAATTTTTTGTAAGTGATTCTCTGTAATAAAAAAATTTACAGAGCCACAATTTTTTTTTAAAAAAAGTTTAACATTTTTTGGTGATTCATTTTAGTTTTAAATGTCTTTTGACTGGCAACACAGAATAGCCAGTGGATAAGTTTTTGGTGTTCTCTCTACCTATCATTTATGATGTTTCCAAATAGTATTATATATCTTTAAGATGCTTATCTTCATTTATTTCATATGTTACTGTATCTTGCTCTTTTGTTCTTTAAACAGATATAAATTGAGACATTTGAAGCCACTCCTAGTGCCATAACCGTATCGGTAGCCATAAGCCTCAAGCCTCATCCTCAATTATCAAGTCACTTTTAATTTCACTTTTTACTGCAGTTCATGGATCCTAGAATGCTTTGATCTGACTTTGCTACTTTTTATGTTAGGTTCGTTGCTCCACCAAGCCCGAGGGACAAGGTGCTAGGGGCCTTGCCTGGCACCATGTTAATTGTTTTATAGAGATGTCTCCATCCACCATTATAGAGAAAATTTCTGGGTGGGATAGCCTTTCACCCGAAGACAAGGTGACAGTTACTGCACTTGTTAAAAAGGATAAATCTAACAACAATACAGGTATTAATGTGAATTCAATTTTGATGAGGTTCTTTCAGATTTTGGATGGTATCATTTATTGTAACCATCGTCATGTCTTTCTGACTTTTTATTCCTCTTTTAGTTTCAAATGCTATAGAACAAGAACAACAAGCTTCAAAAGGCACTAAGCGCAAAAAAGTTGGGAGTGAAGATCAACACTTTAAAGTTCCCAAATCTGATGAAAATGATTCAGCAGGTGGGGCATTGAGTAAGCAAAATCCTGCTGAATCTGGTAATACTTATTCTAGCTCCATTGAGTCCGAAAAAAAGCTGGAAGAGCAAAGTAAAGCATTGTGGGATATAAAAGACAAGCTTAAGAAGCATGTGACAACTGGAGAGCTACGGGAGATGCTGGAAGCTAATGGACAGGATTCAGCAGGATCAGAATATGATCTACGAGATCATTGGTAATTTTTTTAAAAATTTTGTTATGGTGTTTAGTATCTTCATGATGCCATTAATTGGACATGATAATTACCATGATATTGATTATTATTTCTGTGACTAAAAAACCTGATTAATCTTATTTCATTTAGACACAAAAGATGGAGCAGCTCGGAGTACTGCAATGAAAGTGATTTGGAGTTGTGATCTTAATATTCATGTTTAGTTGACTAGTACTAGCATGTCCAAGGCACATGATAGCTTCAAGAGTTAGGAGAATCATAGTAATCTCTCTAATAATATTACTTGTCGTGACTAGTACTGGGCATTTAATGTAGTCCTGGTACATGCTTGTGAATTCACCATGGAGAAGGAATTGTTGCTGGTTAGTTCAAAGATCAGTTACCATAGTGGCATTTACCTCCAAATTGATATATAATATACTCTACATTACGAAGCTTGGCCTAACCATAAAGCTCTATGAGGTTTTCTGCTGATTAATGCACACATCATATTCTGGTTTCTGGTATGTTGCCATCTTGTTTGTTTATCTGACTGCAATTTTGTGATCTGATGCATTACTGTTAGAAACTGGACTTTCTGTTTAAATTCTTACCTTAAGAGTATTTACTGCTGAGTGCTGACAAACAGCAATATTTCCATTTTCTTGTTTAGTGCTGATGGGATGCTCTTTGGAGCTTTGGGTAAGTGCCCTATCTGTTCTGGTTCCCTGCATTACTCTGGAGGCCAGTATCGTTGCCATGGCTATGTTTCAGCATGGAGTAGGTGTTCTTACTCCACAACTGATCCTGTACGCCTAAAGGAAAAATGGAAAATCCCAGAAGAAACAAGTAATCAGTATCTTCTAAAGGTACATGAAATGTAATGTTTATCAAAGCCTATGCAAAGGGTTCTATCAGTTGCTAATTCAATCCATGATATGCTGCAGTGGTTCGAGTCTCAAAAGGCGAACAAACCTAACCGAGTTCTTCCTCCTCCATCTTCCAATAAATCTTCTTGTAGTACTGGTATGCAGTCGCATCCATCAAATGATGACAAATTGGAGAGTTTGAAAGTTGCTATAGCTCGAGCACCTCGAAAAGCCATCGTAGGTTGTCTCCCTAAAATTTCTTGTTTTACACATTTGTGCTCAATGTGATGGTTGTCTTTGAAAAAGTGAGAATGTTTTATATTATTTCTTTCTTCTCTATTATTTAAGATCGTGCCTCTTCTGGACTTGGCCATGTAATGACAGAAAGCTAGATGATGCGAAGGTTGCGATATCTGGTTCTACCATGTTTTCTATGTTTAGAATTTCTGTAATTCTTTTTTGTTGTACTACTATATTTTTTCCATTTAGAGTTGCAAGGAGATTTACATATTGGAAGTTTACTTACATTTTTAGTGATTAAACTAGGAGGATTGGAAGCACAAATTTGAGGAGGCAGGGGGGAAAATTCATGCCAAGATTAAGAAGGGTATATCTCCGCATTCCAAATTGGGTTGCAGTATAGTCTCTTTCTTGCTTTTTGTTGTTCATATTCATGCAAATCATGTTGTACAATTGATATCATCTCACTGGATGTTTTTGCTGCGTACAGATACTAATTGTTTGGTTTTGATTGGAGAGATGGATGACAATGATTCTGAAATCAGAAAAGCCAGGTTAGTTGCACCTCTGGGTGCATCTGATATTTGTTGGTTCTTCATTTGTTCTGTGAACCATACTACAACTTTGAAGTTTTGCCTAAGGTATATAGACCAATTTGGCAGGAGAATGAAAATACCCATTGTGAGGGAGGATTACTTGCACGAGTGTATTAGAAAGCAGAAGAAGATTCCTTTCGATTTATATAAAGTTGAGGCGGCCTCTGAAACTTCTAGAAGTGGTATGGTCACTGTAAAAGTGAAGGGGTGCAGTGCTGTACATGAGGCCTCTGGTTTGCAGGACTCTGGCCACATTCTTGAGGATGGAAACAGCATCTATAATACGACCTTAAATATGTCGGACCTTTCAACTGGCATTAACAGGTAAAATTTCCATATTAGGAGATCACCTGGATTTCTATTGTTAACATGCAAGTCACATGAAATTTACTAATTCTAAGGGAAAGGAGAATATGCATCATTAGCATGCCTTGATGTTAATGAGCTAGCATTGATTTTGTTTGTTCATAATGGAATGACTGTTTGTTGCTTCCATTCTCTAGTGGAGCAATTGCTCGATATATGCACAATATGTATAACACAATATAGTAATCATATGATCTTCATACTGATGAACATACCACAACATAATTATCAATATTTGTGTGCAACAAAAAAGTTTTCGTGGAGAAAGGAAAGATGGTTATTCATGCAGGACATCATGAGAAGGTTGACCAACAAAGTGGATTAAAATTGTTTACACAAAGCAGTCTAGTGAGAAAATGATGGTCGCATGCCTATGATGGCTGGAGTTTTGCTTATCTAACAGTATTCTGGTTGTCACATTGCAGGGTGTCAAATGTGGCAACAATTATTGTTACCAGTTGGCATGTCCCAGTGCCAAATTATCTTAGGAGCATAGGCCAAGGTGAATTGCTATGCATTACTAGATAAATGTGCATGCTTCTTAAGCTTCCAAGCGATAAGATAGTCCCTCTGAAAAAGATGACGATCAAGAGAAGACTAGTGTCTTATTAGTGAAAGTGAGAATGTGGAAAAATATTAACATGGTGCTAGTTCCATGAAAATTCGAGAGAATGCATCATGCTGCAGAGTGTTTCGTGGGATAACAAAATAGTTTAGCTTGTGTAGACTGTAGATATACTTGCTTGTCAATTCATTGGCATGAACATGTGAAAAGCATAGCTAGTCACTATTACCTTAAGTGTCAAATGAAGCTATATAGGCATGGTGAGAATTCCAAACATTAAATAAGCAATGGAAATGAAATCAATTATCCATATTACAATGAAAAGCAGATTCCTTTGAACATATAGCCTCCAGAGGAGCAAGAAAATGATGAAGAGAGTTGCTATATCATTTCAGATTTTTTGAAGTGCTTTCTGAAGAGGGTTATACCTCCCATAGTCATAATGTTGTCTGCATAAGCAATGAAGGCAACATCCTAGGTGGTGGAATGGATGAAAATATCATAACTATACTTGGTGCTCAAGAAACCTTGTTGCTTGAATTACTTTTGCCAGATTTCATAAGCTAGTTAGAGAGGAGCATTTAAGTTATAAATGTCCTAATGAAGACTATAAAACTTATAAGGGGATGAGCACTAGCCTACTTTCGGAGCATTTAGGAACTTATTAATGTGTTGGAGTGAGGAGAGATGTGCTTGAGAAAAAAGGAACCAAGAATGTGTTGAAAAGGTGTATAAGATAGAGTCAGTTTATTATTAGATACAACTTCCCATTTTGTGCCCTTCTTTCCACTATAAATGAACTTCATTGTTAAAAATTACTAGGTACATGATATATGTGTTTGTAAACTAACATGCATTGGGAATGTCAGAAATAGGTGTTGCAACTAGAATGAAAGTCTAAAGCAAGGCTCGCCAAACTGTACCAAAGGTTGTATTGGTTGGCGACCAGTTTGGTACGGTATGGGTTCATATTGTGCCATTTCGGGGCATAATACTGAAATAGGGAGAGAGAGAAGGGGACACGAGGAGAGGGAGAAGGAGGGGGAGGGAGGGAGAGGGAGGAGAGAAAGGGGCGCTGCTAGAGTGGGAGGAGAGGGAGAACCTCCCCCTGGAGCTCTTTGAGGCTTCGACCACCAACTGTGATGTGGTCGGGAGAGAGGGGGGGATGCCGAGGAGGGGGGAGCGGGAGCATCTCCACTTGGAGCCCTTTGAGGCTTTGACCACCATCTAGATGCGGTTGAGAGAGAGGACCTACCTTCTCTGCGGTGGCCGGTGTGGAAAGAGAAAGAGTGGTGGAGCTAAGATTTCGTCTTTGAGAGTGTTCAATAAAGGTTGGGATGGGGGGGGGGGGGGCAAGCGAGAGGTTATAATGGCCAAACTGATCCAACTGGCTAAACCATTCTAGGTCGGCATCGGTTCGGTTCAGTACGAGCCGAACCACCCGATTTGAATAGGTTCGGCACTAAAGCTTATGCAATGCCCTAAGCATAGGATTTGCTTTACAATATTGTATACCCGCCAAGCTTGAATAGTGGGTACTATTGAAATGAAGACCCTAACAATCGCTAGACAAAATGATATCATGTTGTTAGGAATATTAAAATCCTTATGATTTAATTATTGGCACCACTTGTGAAGCCTCCTATGTGATTTGTTGTGTGAAATCATTTCTTGGTTGCTATTTTTTTTTAGTCGTGCACCTTGCTAGTGAATAATGCACAGGTTCTATTTTTTTGGTACATCATCATCTTTAAGAAAATTAACTATTAAGTTTAACTGCTAAGATTCCTACTCAATCTCATTTTGATCATATTATACTTGTACAAAATTGCCATTTGCGAGTGCTTTCCCAGAATGGGTTATTTATTTCTCCAATTGGCTTGCCGTTAGTGGGGTTGGCAATTGGTTTTGCTGGGTTGGGTTTGGGTCAAGTCAATGCCCCATATCAAGTCTGTACGGGTCTGATGCAATCTGAACCCGACCTAATTTGCCAGCAAGTTAGGAATGTCTAACATGACATGGATCTATCTAAACATCCTATACCTCATTTGCTGACCAATTTAAGGGTAAGTCTAACTTTGTTTTTTTTAAAATTTTATACTATATAGGCAATCAAAGGTTTAGGGCTTTAGGCTATTCATTTTGGGCATTTTTGAGATTCTAAATTGCACGTTAGATGACACATGGAAGGGAAAAAGAAGAGGAAAGGCCTTTAATTTGATGATGGAACCCAAAGCATAAGCTCAGCCCTCACACTCTTACTATCAAAGAACTCCGCTTGCTAGATCTCGATGGTCAGCAGTGCCTTGACAACATTATCCCTTGCCTTTTTACTGGTCCCTGCCCTAGTATCAACATCCGCTAGATCCATTAAAGTTCGCCTTTGAGAGAAGAGGTGGGGGGGGGGGGGCAGCATCAGTATCCACCAGAGCTATCATCCATCCTTGAGAAAAGAGGATGTGGACTGGGGAATTGAAAGGGCGGTGGAGGTGGGGGAGGAGATGGGATAAGGGAGAAGATAATGGAGAGGAGATGGAACCAAGACGAGGAGAGAATGACCAGGCAGTAGGATAGTACTGGTTGATGTTGGTTGGGAAGTTAAGACAGGAAATATAAGTGGGATTATAGTTTTGTTTTAGGTTTCCACTAAAATATAACACACACACACATATACATATTAGAGCAAGGTTCATGGTTTCAGTATCGGACTCCGTTCCAGTACCATCCGATTACAATGTCGGTATGTGGGACGGTACGAGATGGCGAGGTGTACAGAGTATCAGTACGGTATGAGATTGCGTATCGGTTCGGTACTCTCCATACGATTTGTACCATTACAGTACGGTACTTTCGGTACGGTATTGATCGATATAGCAAATCTTGTATCAAAGTATTGTATAGAATATGTCAAAGGGTTTTGACTTATTGAATTAGAACCTTTTGATCAAACCCAACTTGACCCACTAACAAATCAGGTTTACTTGACACGTAACCAAACTGTGTACCTAGTTGTTTGGGTTAAATGGGTGGTTAGGTCTGGGTTGGTTTGGATAAACAGTTCCACCCTCACCTACCATGCATATTTGACTGATTGAACTGGTTGCACCTGAATATTATTGGATTAAACAATTTTACCATCCATTTCATAGCAGAAGAAAAATATCATAATTCTTTTTCTCTTGATTTTGGTGCTTCCATTTAAGTGCTTGATTTGATTTCTTTTTCCATTTTTGGTGTTCTTGGGTATGAATTCCATCTTCATTATTTTCAGCACAATTCAAATCTCATTGTTGTAGTATCAGATCCTTCTTGTTCATACTTGGAAGATGTCTCTAGTATTGCATGCTTTCTTTAAAATATATATGTGCTATTTGGATGATAACCAAGTTCTAAAAGTTGGAATTTTGAAAATTGTACTATTGGTTGTTCTTGGTGCACCTAGTCAACCATTCCCATTTTTTCAGTTTTGTTTAAAACTGTGTATGTCACTTCATTCACATTGGATGGGGGTGACAATGCTTAGGCTATTTAACCTGTTTAACTTGTTCCAATTTGTTCTAGGTCGGGTTGGGTTACTTGTTTAATAAAATGGTCAGGTTTGGGTCTGGATTTTTGACTCGTTTAATAAATAGGTTGGGTTCAGTTGATAGATTTTTGTGTTATTCTATATCTGATCTGATCGATATCTGATCCGACCTAACCCAATTGCCACCCCTAATATTGGACTACCTTTTTTTTTTGGCTTAATTTGGTTTTTGGCTGCACTCCTGTATTTTGTGGATTTATTGTTTCTGTTGGAGTTGAGGTTTTCCCCAGCACTTTGGCACATTAGTCACCCTTAACTATCTTTCCCTTGAGCCATTTTCAATTTACAAGGTGAATCTAGAAGATTCTATTATGGGCTACTAATTTCTAAGATACCTATGGAAATAATTGATTGCCTATTCCCTAAACTTGTCAAATAGGCCATATCCAGTCAGAGATGCATAATCTTTGTGCCTTCCGGTTATATTTTCATCACAAAGAAGAGAACGAGCGAGTGCTAAAGAAGAATATTTTGTATCGTGCTTGTTAAGAACCCCAAACCAAGGTTAGCAGAACTGTCCCAAACCGGACGGTTCCGGTCGTACCGAGCCGTCCCAGCGGCGGACTGGGAACGGTTTCGGCAACGGGAGAGGGAGAAGGAGAAGGAAAGGTAGGAAAAGAGAGAGCGAGCGGGAGAGGAAGCTCTTTCGGGCTCCGCAGCCGGCAAGCAATTTGCCGAATTCACTTAAAAATTGCGAAATAAAAAAAAAGGGCCGGGCCCAGTGAAGCCTTCCTCCGCCTCCTGCCTGGGTTGCCGGTCTCCCTCCTTCTCTCCTCCTCTCTCTCTCTTTTCCTCTCTCCCGTTCACCCTCTCCCCCGCCTCCTCTACTGTGTCGGTACAGGCCCGCACGGCGAGGGCCTGTACCGTCCTGTGTCGCCGGGTAACCAGTTTGGGGCCTGATACTGGCACAACAGACCATGCCCCAAACTATCCAAGCTTTTTATGAGTATTGATTTGGCTTTGAATCTACTATCTTCCAACACTCGTATAGAGTTGTATCTTTATTCATAGTAATTTGCATGAATGCGCTTATCGCAGTGGTGTTGTCATATGATCCAAGTCTTCCAAGATGTTCACATCTGTTTTAAGTTTGGTTGTGGCAGAATGCTCATCTAGATGAATTAATTCATAAATTTTGGTGTGAGACTATATGTCTTTGGTTCATATCAATCCATACAAGTAATGCTTTCTTACAACTGTCATACTAACCCTTCTATATTCTTTTCGATGAACCTGACTATCTTTTCTATACTTGAAGTTATTATATCCTTCAGATCATCCAAGAGGATAAAGGATCAGCTTGTTATGTATTCCGGAAGTGGGGCCGTGTTGGCAATGATAAAATTGGGGGGACCAAATTGGAAGAGATGTCAAGTTCTGATGCAATTCAGGAATTCAAGCGTTTATTTCTTGAGAAGACAGGAAATCCTTGGGAAGCATGGGAACAGAAGAAGAACTTTGAGAAGCAACCAGGCAGATTTTTTCCACTAGATATTGTATGTGTGGATTTCACACAATTGTTTCAATTTGCACACAAGCTTTCATAGATTTCTGATTTTTAAGAGTCGTCTATGAATTTGTGGTTTTGTAGGATTATGGTGTCAAGCAAGTACCAAAGAAGAAAGATTCTGCCAATACAAAGAGCCTTCTTGCTCCTCAATTAATAGAATTGATGATGATGCTTTTTGATGTTGAAACTTACAGGTTATCACTTACTGCTCCTTCGCATTTTGGATTTTTTCCCTTTGTTGAAAGATGCCTAAAGGGTTACATATGCCTTTTCAGGGCTGCTATGTTGGAATTTGAGATTAACATGTCCGAAATGCCACTCGGAAAGCTAAGTAAAATGAATATCCAGAAGGGTATAAATTGAATCCTATGTGTTCTTGTCCAAGATGCGATACTACATTGTTGTGGCAATCTCATATCCATTCCAGCATGATGTTATAATGCAGATTGGTAAATGCTTCACTGTGTATTTAGCTATTTATTATAAAAGTTTTTGTTATTGTCTTGCAGGTTTTGAAGCATTAACAGAGATACAAAATTTATTAAATAATAATGCTAGACATGATCCAGTTGTTAAAGAGAGCTTGATTGTTGATGCCAGCAATCGCTTTTTTACCCTTATTCCTTCAATCCATCCTCATGTGATAAGAGATGAAGATGATTTTAAGGCAAAGGCAAGTACTTATGTGCTGCCATATGCATTGATTTTTTTTCTTTTGTTTTCATTCTTTTAACACGTGCAATTTTTAGATCATGTACCTCAGCCAATTGAAATCAACTTTCTATTCTGTCATATATCTAGCTATGACTTTGTGGCATGACAGCAGTTCACATGGTGCAATTGCTGTTTCTCCTGAATTTCTCTCTTTATCACTGGTTCTGTGTGCTGTTCTCTGCTATCCATCTCATCTTTGTTTAGCATAGTGTCTTTGTTAAAAAGCTCTTAACATAAATATGTTGGGTCAAATTTTCTTAATCTAAAGGATGAGCTTTAATGGCAAAATAGTGCTCTTTCATATATACAACATGTACATGTAAGTATGTTTTATTTGCAGAATGCACCACGATTAGAAGAAAGGAAGCTTATCATTATATTTCATGTCATTCTGAAGAACAGAAATTAATAAATACTTACAAAGGCTTTGTATTTGAAGTAGGAAACTCTACTGAAGCTTCCAAAGCTATGTTCTTCCTGTGTAACTAGAACAATCCAAAATTGGAGTCGGTTTTGGGAATTTGGCTGGTGCTAACCTTTGATAAAGTGTTGCATGATGTACTCATGGTAGTCGCATAGCACCATGCAAGACAATACCCTTTGGTACAAGCTACATGCTCAAGCAACACGTTAGAGCTTATATAATAAATCAGAGTGTGGCAGTTTGCATCAGTCCATGCTGATTCATACTCCTCACACACTAGCAAGGATCATATGGACCTGCATAGGGTGATATACATATTATGGATTTGTGCACATTTAAATTGCTGGTCTCATGACACTGATTGGCACATGTTTTGTTTTTTCAATTTTTTGAAAGAATTTTCTCAATATCATGTTTGGTTTTGACAAATTTTAAGAAGATGTGGAAGTGTTATGATATTTTGTATTAACTAAAATTGGAGAAGAAGATTTTTTTTTTTTTTGTAAACATAAGGATGGCTATCAGTCTATATATCAATAACATTTATATTTTCATGTGTTAAGTTGTCATTAAAGAGTTAAATAATATATTCCAGCCCTAAAAGAAAGTGAATTCGTAAGAAATTGATCTTTTGCTTGTTTAGCAAGTACAACCAAATTTGATACATTAAATGAACTCAAACATTGCTTTATTACTTCAAATTGATAATTATTTTTGTTGATTTTTTTTAAATTCTTTTTCCAATATTGACTTGATTGTATAGTTATTTTCATCAAGAATGTTGAAACTGGAGCTGAAACTACTCAAACTAAAACCATTTGGCCTGGCTGAAACCGGAAGCAAAAGCAAGCTTCCAACACTTATTTGGAAATTTGGATACTAGATACTTTGCATGGCCTGTGTATATGGGATTCTAAACTGGGGGAAAAAAGTAATAAAACTGATCTTTGCCATTTAAATGCTTTAAAGTTGTCTAAGCAAAAAATGGTACATGAAGCCTATCCTCTTAATTTTGATGGGCAAACTTTCCATTTTATTAGCCAACAGGTTCTCTTGATCAAATTTACATGCTATGTGGTCTGCTTTCTTTAACTGATGGACAATGCATTTGCTTGAATCCAAGGTTCACCGTACCGGTACCGGACTCCGTACCGTTGCCACACTAGCATAGTGTCAGTACGGAACAGTACGATATTGTGGCATACCGAGGGTCGATATGCCACCCATACTAGTATCGGTACCAAACCGGTACGGTATGGTATGTCCGGTATCGTCCGGTACGGTACGGTACAACATACTATACTTGAATCGATGAGCCATATTTTGCCGGACCTCTAATGGGTGAATACCTAATGGTAGAGTTCAGACCAATTGACTTGCCTTTTAGATTGATATACAATCCCCTAATACAGTCATTAAATTGGCCATCTCCATCAATGGATGAGCCAGATATGTGTATGCCTTTTTCAATTGATGGGACTAACACTGATCTGGATGGCCAGCAGGCCCCAACCAAGTGGATAGTTTGGATAAGGTATGGGTTGGTTGTTGAGCTCCAACTCATCTAATGGTCCTATGGTTGTCATCATCAATTGGATTGGCCAGACTCAACCTGGCTTCACCATTATGAATGTTCAACTCTTACTTTGCTTTTTGGATCGAACAATGGTGTGCTCAATTGTACTAGACCTGATGACTATGAATTATGATAAACTCTGCTGGTCTGACCTCAGAAGTTGATAGCTTATTTTCACAATAACTCCCATCAGGGTATAAATTGTCATACATGTCAGTTAGGTGATATTTGACGGCCCACAGATAATAGGGGCAACTACCCCTCTCCAAATCAGGCGAGGAAGGTTGTTTCTACCTTCCCAAAATATCCAGCAGGCCTCCCACCCTATTTTTGGTCAAAAAGGTTCATAAAGAACCATATGGGTACCAAGCAATTCCCAAAATGCTACTAAGCACTGCTTGTAAAAATATGCACATCATAATATGTTCAAAGAACGGATTCAAGGAAACCTTAGAATTCTCTCCCCCTCATAATTCTTCAAGAATAGATGTTAGAATTGATGGTCTATATCAATGAATGGAATCCATTGAGAATTCCTTCTCAAAGGAGTATGGTCTATATTAATGAATGGAATCCATTGAGAATTTCTTCTCAAAGGAGCCTTAAGCTTTATTTAGATAGAAGCACCAGTCTCAATCTGTCAAGGAGGGTCTTTGGCGCTGCTTTTAATATGAACCTATTCTCTAGCAGAGAATTCTAGGAGCCTTGGTCTCTGTTTATCTAAAACAGTTGGTCTTATTTCATGCAATGGAAGGTCTTCCTGTCAAATGGGAATTTCACTGCTAGTGGAAAGTGTCCTGGATTGATTTCACTGATATGATGTCACTGGCCCTGCCTTCAGATAAGGACTCATACTGATGGTAAAGGCCTTCATGTAAGAGTCTTTGTGACTCCATACTGGATGAGGTTACTGGTCTCAACAATGCGAGGAATGGCCTAAGGCCCTGCCTTTAAATCAAAAACTCCATCTTAGCGGAGATTTTGCTGACAAGGACTCTTTGGCTCAATATTTGTGAGATCATAGATCTGTGTATTGAAAAACATTTGCCATTGCCTTCACTTCAAAATCCCTACAGTAGGCATTTTGATGTTAAAGAGCCTTTGGCTTTATATAAAAGAGATCACTTATCTCAATATTATGGAGGTAGGTTACTACCATGCCTTGAAATTCAAAGTCCCACCGTTAGTGGGTGTTTGGTATTGAAAGAGCTTTTGGTTCCTACATAAATGAGGTTAAATCTTAATAGCAGCAGATAAGGCCTCTAGCCTTGCCATTATTCCAAAACCCCACCGCTAAATGGAGATTATGGAACAAAAGATCTTTCGACTTTATGTTGGATGAGATCATTGATCTTGCTGAAATCATGGAAAGATCTTCTGCTTTGCATCTAAATTAGTACTTCAGTGTGTGTAAAACTTCTGATGCAGAAAAAAACATTGACTCCTATAAAGAGAAAATCTTTGATTTCAGCAAAGAGGGCTGCTAGCCCTGGTTTTGATCCTATCAAGGGAACTGTTTCCTGTGATCCCATTCTGATTTACATTCTGTAAGCACCGAATTCTGTCTGGAATATAATCTAAAACTGAAGGACAAATGAAGCGTGTATATGGTTGGTATACACTATAAACTACATTGCAGATTAATATGGATTTTTCCTGAAGTATTATAGATATGTTAAATTCCCAGAAATTTAATGGTGGTGAATGGTGCTTTGACTTCATTTTATGGTCATTCAAAATCACTTGAAATCATGACAAATTACAGTTGGAAGACAGATGCATATTTAAAATTGATTCAACAACTTAACCTCTTCAACATGGCCTTGGTACATTGTCAGGGCAGCAAATGATGTTTCCTGAATGAAATTGATTGGAATGATCATAGTCTTTATCCCCAGTTATCTGACCAATCAAATTGTGAATGATCCTTCTGTGAAGGGCGAAAAAATGAGGGTTAGTTTCCTGGATTCCTAAAAGTGAGGAATTTTCACATCCTGAAACTCTAAAAAATTTGATTTTTCAAAACACTTCAATGCTGGAAATCCTATAAACAATGGACCTAATTGGAATGGAACTTTGAAGTTTCATGTCGTGAAAATCTCACGAAACAGAAATTCGATCAAGAAAGTTGTTATTTACATTGTTTTGGTCAAATAGAACTCCAAAATTGAAGAATTCCACATTTTAAAATTCTGATTTGAAAGAGCTCAAATTTAGAATGTTTATTTCAATCTTCATAAAATAAAATTCATGTATTAAAATTTTTTTCTCATTTGGAAACCAAAATTTCTTGCATTGGATTGTTTTCATTATGTAGAAAACTCACAAGGAAGAAGAGTTTCAGTTCACGGAACTTTGCTTTCTGAAGATTTGTTTAATCTATAGCGAATTATCTGCAATGAATTACTCGTTCAAAGAGTTCAACTCATAGATCTTGTAAGTCTTGAATTTTAGAGTTAGTGAATCTCTACTTGGTGAGCTTCAGTTTATGAGACTCAACTAAACAGAAGTCTACTATTAAAAATAATTCTTATACCTAAACATAGTTATAATTTCAATATTTAACATGAAGTTCCCAAAATCTGAGTTGCAATCTTTGTAGCCAGAATCTTCTATCTAGTGTAATGCACCCACTTCAGAATCTTCTTGAAATCTCGAATCTGCACCTACTTTCTAACCTCTTTCTTACTAAAGGTGTTCTGAGATATCTGCTTAGCAAAACCTGCTCCCACATCTACGCCCCCAACCTGCTCCCGCTTCTGGCAACTGAGCTTTCATTATGTGAATTTCAGATTAGAAGTTTCAGCCCTTGTGAGACCCCTCTATCTTGAGTTCCAAAATATGAAACTAAAGTGCTATTTAAGTTCCAAAGTTTTTGCACATGTAACTCTAATTAAGGTTTTGACGTCTGAAACTTTCAATTTGAAGCTTCAACCCTTACAAAACTCCCCTTTTTATTAAAAAAAAAAAATAATATCATAAAAATCTTTATATTAAGAATTTCAAGTTTATGAAGCCCCACATGCCAATCAGTCAGAGTATCAGCACATAAAATCTTGAAAATCAGAGTCAACCCATAAAACTTTATATATGTTTTTCAGATTAGCTGAAACTGAATATAATGAGTTTTGACTTTCCATTTGTGAAACTCAGGTTGAAACTGGTGAAACTCAGGCTGAAACTCTATTTTCAGTTGGAATGTCGGCATATGAAATGTTTGGTGGTGGCCTTGTCCCTATATTTATTTTTTCCCCCTCAAAACAAAGACATATAAAATGTTTGACATCTGAGTTTCTAATATGGCAAACTTTTTATAATGAGTCTCTATTCATGACAGTCTATAACAAGCTTCCATTAATGAAACTCCAATGAGACTGAATCTTTATTTTAACCTTGAGAGTTGAATGCTTGAAATTTGTGAAGTCTGAGTTCCATACACAATATATTGGGTTTTTGACTAATGAAACCCAAATTGGTTAAACTTGTTAGTTTAGTCTTAGGATATTAGTTGAGGAAAACACATGTTTAATAAATTCTTTGAACTTCTCATGTCTTATTTTCTTCAAGTTCAAATTGGCCCTCTTGTCAGTAAACTGGGCAATATAGAATTATACAACCATCTTTCTGTAGCTCATCTTTGATGTACATCAATGCCGATTTTCTTTGATAATGTAAAACGGGATATGCCCTTTTAATTGTACGGCATGAAATTAATCCTCCAATGACATTACATATAATAATTCGTGATGTGTGTATCAGTCTTCTTCTTAACACTCATGAGATATCTTGATTGGATATAGTGAACAATAGACTCGAGTTTATTGAAGTCCATACCTACACAAATTAATATGCCCTCTCCCATAGAAAGAATGTGATGGCACTGTGTCAAAATCCATATTTTATAATATGGCTACCTCAGGAAATTTCTATTTGTTTTTAGGGGCAGACTTCTGTTAAGCTATATCAATAGAAATTACACAATTAATTGAGTGAAAAGATGATGCTGGCTGATGATCTAAGCTATTTAGGGGGCTTTAAATCTCAAACATAGCATGTCTCTTTCAATTGACTGGATAATTGCCATCATAGAAAACCATGAACAGTTCACATATAAAGATGATGAACCTTTGGTTACACGGGTGCCTGGCAATACTGGTATATCCTGGTTTTGCGTGCATCTTCTTGTGTAAAATATGGTCTTTAAACTTGATTTATATTGTATGTCGTGATTAATATTGACACATGCAATTCTTTTTCTACTGGTCACTGTTCTCAACTTATTTTGTTAATTATGTTAACCATCAACTGAAATGGGGATCCTATAATGAGGTTGTTGAGATGATAATGATGAGAGTTGCTCATCAGTGTTGTCCAGTTCATCAATGTTTCTGAAATAGTTGTCCTTCATATGAAATTAAGTAGTTTCTTTATTTCTATGTAATGCATCACTAAGTAAACTAAGTAGATTCTTGTTATCATATAAAGTGAAGCTTTATGCTTGTCCAATTTCAGGTGAAGATGCTTGAAGCTCTTCAAGACATAGAAATTGCTTCTAGACTAGTTGGTTTTGACAGTGGAAATGATGAATCTCTTGATGTGAAGTACAAGAAGCTCCGGTGTGATATTACTCCATTGCCTCATGATAGTGAAAATTACAAGTTGGTTGAAAAATATCTCCTTAATACTCATGCTCCCACACACAAGGTGTGATGCATGTTGCCTTCTTATAGTTTTGAAAAATTGTTGCTTTGCCATCTTTATACCTTTCGCTTGTGTAATTTGTATTTTCATCTGATTCCTAGGAGTGGTCACTTGAACTAGAAGAAGTATTTGCACTTGAGAGGGAAGGAGAATATGATAAATATACACCATACACAGATAAACTCCAGAATAAGATGCTTCTGTGGCATGGTATGTTATGATGGTTAAACTTCAAATTTATGCTCTAAGTCTTGTAAATGGTGAAGGTGGGTATTTTTATTAGGCAAGTTCTTGTATTATAGTTTGATTTTGTGGAAAAGGTGTAGAATAGCACCTATACTACTTTTTTTTCTCCAATTTTGATATGTTATGCATGGCATTTTGAAGACAATGTGATTTGGGGCAGCCAAATGTCAAGGATTGGGGAAAGTTATTCTAGTTTTGTTGGTTTCAACGAGAATTATCCAAGGGCATTTATGTGCTAGACAACAAGCTTAAATATTTATTTGATGGCAGGTTCACGGTTGACAAATTTTGTGGGTATCCTCAACCAAGGACTGCGAATAGCACCTCCAGAAGCTCCAGCAACGGGTTACATGGTCTCTCTCTATCTCTTATCTCTGTCTCTCTTTCTGTGCGCTTGCACAAGCATGCATGCATTTTATGTCTGTGAGCGGGGCGCATGCATGCTTGTGCAAATACTGGTGCATGCATGCATGAGTGCATAAATTTTGTTCTATTCATCATGTTTGTATATGATTTGGGTATGCGGACAGTTTATTGCAAAGGAATTTACTTTTGTGTTTCTCATGTTATGGTTTATAGTTTGGCAAAGGGGTTTACTTTGCTGATCTTGCTAGTAAGAGTGCACAATATTGCTATGTGGACAAAAAGAATCCCGTAGGTCTGATGCTTCTCAGTGAGGTTGCTTTGGGAGAGATTTATGAGCTCAAGAAAGCCACGGTGAGTGTCTGACCCTTGCTGAGGTAGCTTGAATTCATTCATTACTTGTATGTCATCTATGATTCGTAGACAATGAGAATAGTGTCAACCTAATTCAGTTAACAACTTTTTTCATGATTGTTGTATCAGTAATAGGCCTCTTATTTGCATAATTTGGTAGCTGTTGTTCATGTTTTTAGTATCAATCATAGTTTTCACTATTTGGAAGCGTTCGTTCATACCAGTAGTTGGCCATTCAACTTTGTGTTCCAAGATGCCGTCATTTGCTGCTTAAAATTGTTAGAAAAAAAACTTAAAATCTTCACTGCAGCATTTGTAAGCGTTAGTCTGATTATATGGAGCACATTTTTTTGTACCAAAGTATATGGAGAAGGCCCCAAAAGGAAAGCACTCAACCAAAGGACTTGGCAAGACTGTTCCTCTGGAGTCAGAATTTGTAAAGTGGCGGGACCAAGTGGTCGTGCCTTGTGGAAAGCCCGTTCCATCATCTATTCGAGCATCAGAGCTAATGTACAATGAGTACATTGTTTATGATACAGCTCAGGTTGGTGGTGAATGCTCTTCTCTCTCGTCTGTGCATACACCCTTTAGCCCTGACATCCTAGAGAAACATTCATTTAGGAAGCCACGTTCTAAATTCAGGTTGTCTTGCTGATAAATTGAATTGTTTTCCCTCATCTCTGTACATCTTATTTCAGTTTGTGCATTTGTGTGTGTGTGGACAGGTCAAGTTGCAGTTCTTGTTGAAAGTGAGGTTTCATCACAAGAGGTGAAAGGTTGTTGTTTTGCAGATGATATTTTTGAGGATGCTTGGAGGATTCCAGTGATCAGCAGGGTAGAAGAGGTGAATGCGCTTTTTGAGTTGGTGCTTCTTAGGCAGTTACAAGCATCAAGGTTTTTGCTATAACTAACTATTTTTGGATTCCCCAAAGTTCTTTTTTCAGTAAATGCAGACTATTCCTGTAAATGTGTAATTCAAAGTTTATGTTCTATCAATCTAATGGGCTAGCTTGTCTTCTTTGTACCAGAAAAGAAGAAGGGATAACTTTTCTTCAAAGTTAGTTGTCTTGCGGATAGTTTTTGTCTTGCGGATTGCTTTTCTTTCTACTCGAGGCACCCTTTTTGTCATTGGCTCCTTCAGTCCAATTGAAACATCCGCAATGGCTGAGGAGAGACCTTGTTGAATCACATTAGTTGCCTCATTCCAAAGAATCCTACATTGTCCATACTCAGTATGGATGGGTTTGTGGGTCATGTCCTATTTCAGTGCTCAGGGGTGATGCACGTTTGGAGGCTATTCGATGTTTCCCCAGATGTTTCCCCATCTGTTACATTGTCTTCGCCCCCTTTAGATACTTTACCTGGAGGGGGGTAGGAGCATAGATTTTAGCAAGTTGCAGGGGATTCATGCCACCTAAATCATATTCATATATGGCTTGCAAGAAATGGCTGGCATTTTTTGGGGTAGAATGCAGCCGCCTAGATTTACATTTGTGAGAGCATTTATGTAGGTGGTGGAGGCTATCTACCTGTCCATTGTTGGAGACTCCTGAGAATTCTGCATCTCCTTGGATGATTTTCATCATTTGGGAGCCTCCGTCTTCTAGGTTTTTTAAGATCAATTTTGATGATAGAGTTGTGAATGGAGGCAAAAGAGGGTGCAAGATTCATTATCAGAGGATCAAACTTCAGTTTTATGTCTATGGGTGGCTGCCAGGATACTTATGTCTCAAGAGCATAAATGAGAGGGGCATGAGAGAGAGTCATATATGTGAAGTGTATTCTACGTGTGAGCTGTATTCTTTTAAAAGGTGACTCCTCTTGAAGGATGGCCAAGAATAGTATCCTGGCAGTTTGTATGGCTGGTCAAGTGGTTGGTTATTCAGGTGGCACTGTATGGGAGAATCTTGCTTGTGTTTTATTTTAGCTTCTTGATATTTTGCTTTCCAATCATTTTGAATATGTTCATGCAATATTGATATGCGCTATCCATCTCATTAAAAAAAAAGCTATTAAAGGATTAAACAAGTAAGAATTTGCCGTCTCAAGCTTGAGGTCAATCAAGTATGATGATCTACTGAGATTTGCTCATTGACTTGATGAAGAGATCCTGGCATGGTACAGAACATGGACAATTACCAGCACATGAGAATAAAGACAATTGATCCTAAATACTAGAATTGTTGGAAGGAAGGGAATATCGGGTGTGGATGTGTCATTAAGAGAAACAAAAGATTGCCTCTGACCATTCAAAAGAGGGCATATAAATATTGGAATGTAATCCTTGAGAGAGATCTTTAGTCAATCAAGAACTTATCGGTTATCATTCTTTATCTTTATTTACCTTACTTTATCTTAGTTTATCCTTAGCCTATAGTTCTAAGTTTAGATTCATAGCTCTGGCTGGTTAGCTCCTCCTCCAAAGAGGCGGTGTCTCGGTAGTAAAATTCTTTGAAGCTCAAGAAGGTATGATCGATCTACTGGCACTCTTACCTCTTTCTGGTTTTAGATATTGGAGGCATCCTTAACTCCATCAAAATCATTGCTAGGCTAAAATTATTGAATCATCCTCGCCTTTGGTCTCTCCGATACTTGCAGTGTCTTTTAACCTACAAAAAGGAAAATTGCCCCCATCTTGCAAAACGGTTTGTCATACGCAAACAGTTGAGTGACCAAGGACGAATGGTATTGCAGATCAATTTCCACAAGAAATTTCTACTCCCCAGGACCTAGCAACAGTGAC
This sequence comes from Phoenix dactylifera, assembly GCF_051530095.1. Lineage (NCBI taxonomy): Eukaryota > Viridiplantae > Streptophyta > Magnoliopsida > Arecales > Arecaceae > Phoenix > Phoenix dactylifera. The sequence goes on along the minus strand of NC_143192.1, from coordinate 36,333,893 downwards.
CTATGTTCTAGCACAAAGTAATTCTATGCTGCTTTACTCATAAGTGTGCCTGTATAAGATGGTATAACATGATCGCACCTGGTGAGAATCACTACCGTTGGAGGATATGTACGATGTAAGGTGAACTACTTTTTTTTTTTATGTATAAAAAAAGGTGGACTTTTGTGAATGATGTTGATAAAAAGGCAGATATATATGAGATAAAATCAATATTTTAAGTAGTTTAGTCTACAATAGGACAGAACCTACCATATATATCCAAATTTTGTTGCATAGATAAAGTAGGTCAAATGCTTTGCTGCAACTTGCAAACACCATATAATTACATGCGTATCACGACACCAGGTGAGTGTTGATTGTTTGGCTACAGGGGATAAATTTTTTTAGTATATTTTGTGCAGTAGATGGAGATAGAGTTGGCTCCAAATTAATTTTGTTGAAATTTGAATTTCTTTCATATTGTGAATGATTGCATGATCACCATCATTTAATCACCTTGATCATTTCCAATGGACTCAGAGTCGCCATGCTATTCAGAGTGCAAAACTAATGGCAACTATGCTAACTGACAGAAAGGGCAGCAACATTCCCTTGCTACAAATGAAGATGTAATTGTAGATCATTCTTCACAATTAGAGGATATCACATACAAATTACAGTACAAAAGAATATGTGCAAATTTTACATGCATGGTCTGTCAAAAGATTTTGTCATGCTACCATTTTTCCTTTTTACTGCATTCATATCTAGCAATGGTTAGTAACATCTAGCCCTTATTCCTTGTACACCTGCAGCTATTTTACAGCCAAGTCAGGATGTATATCTTGTTTCCTATACACTTCATTGGTTGATAAGATCTCTCTTATAAGCTCTGCCATGAAACAAAATTATTGACTTATGAGATAGTGCTTTCAGTTTTATTTCTTAGGTAAGCCAATAAAAGCTACAATTTTTACATCATCTCATCTCCAACATCTTCTATAGCTTGGTTAAAGAGTTAACTAGACCAGTGTAAAATTCATATTCACTTGTTATATGCTCAAACTAATAGCCGAATTAAGGAGTTTGTCATATAGGATGCCAACCAGAAGTAAAGAGCCAGTATCTTTTCTCTTAGGAAAACAACACCGGCATTGGCCTCACTTACAAGCTGCTAAAACCTATACTAGTCCGCAACTACATGTTCTTAAGTTCCTCGTCGGAGATCAGAAATAAAGAAATTGTTGATAGTTTAATATTGCCTAAGTTCATCTCATTTCCTCAAATTCAGGAGTTGTATGGCCCCCTTTGTGGTATCTATCTGTTTTTTTTTTTTTTTTGATCTTGAGCTGTAATAATCTGTCGCGAGTTTGATGTATACTCAAAGATGGATGAACCGAACCCTCACCATTGCCCAACTCAACACCATGCTCTCCAACCTACCCTAATTAAAAAAAAAAAAAAACACCAAGAGAAGAAAGGGACAAAACCATCATTTGGCCCACACTCGAAGGGTTCACCGGCAGGTGCCTGCAATCCGATCCTTGCGAACCCAAAGCAGCACGCACGTCGGCGGTCACAAAGTGCGGCGGTCGGCGGACAAAGGATTTATATAGTTTATCAAAACCCAACCACTCGATCAGTCATCACACCATATATATATATATATATTTTGCCTACTCTTTAAGATCACCACCCCAGCCCCCACTCCTCCTCAAAGCCTTCAACCATCTCCCCTCCAAATATACCCAAGAAGCCACCCATCTCATCCACGCCATTAATACTTGTCCCCTTAGAACCCTGCAACCTTTCCCCTTCCCACCCCCACCCTCCCCCGGCTATAACAACCACCCCCGACCCTCTCCTCCCTCCTGCTCTCACATATCTCCTCCATTTAGAAAACTTTGTCTGATAATCTATCTTTTAGCGGTTGGTTCTACTACACTGGATTGGATTGCAGTGATCTCCAGCTATGGCCTCTGGGACTGGCTCTCCATGCGGCGCGTGCAAGTTTCTGAGGCGCAAGTGCACCACGGATTGCATCTTCGCTCCGTACTTGTGCTCGGAGCAGGGCGCGGCGCGGTTCGCGGCGATCCACAAGGTGTTCGGAGCTAGCAACGCCTCCAAGCTGCTGCTTCACGTTCCGCTCGCCGACCGGTGCGAGGCGGTCGTGACCATCGCTTATGAGGCTCAGGCAAGGCTGAAGGATCCTGTTTACGGCTGCGTCGGCCACATCTTTGCGCTTCAGCAGCAGGTACTGGATGTTCTTGCTTGCTTGCTTGCATGGACCGCATGCATGCGTGCATGGGTCCGCTTCCCAAGGCTGATAAATATGTCTTCTTTGGTGGTACCATTTAATTACATGACCGATAGATATTCAGGAGGTTGGATCAATTTTGTAGAAATTAATTTTCCACCTCCGTTCTGGAAGGGAGAAAAAAAGAGAGGAAGTATTAAATGATGACAAAACAAATCCTGTAATATCAGGGATTATTAGTCATAATTAGCCGCTTCTAGATCATGACAAAATTTTGGTGATTTCTAGGTGGCCAACATTTTTTTTTCCTTTTTTCTTTTTAATTCTTCCAAATCATAATATTTTACTGGAAAAAAGTTTATCATGTGTTTTTATCATTAATATAGAATTTCCGAGATAGGTTTCACTAGCTTCCTTGAGGGAATGGATTATAATGATGATCATCATTTGTTTATTATTCATATACGAAATTAACCCACGCTTGTTAAACTTCTGAATAGAATAAATCTGAAAAAAAAAAACAATTCAGATATCTTTTCGTTTGATGTATGGGGTAAAAGTTGATGTACCGATTCCTTTATATATTGTTTTATGTTGAAAATATTTGCAGGTAGCAAATTTGCAGCTGCGGTTGATGCAAGCCAAGGCACAGCTAGCTCAGAGCCTGATAAATTCACAAACTCTAGAGAATCAACACCTAGGGAACGCTGCCAATCCTCTAATCCGACCATGTTCGTACGCCAAGTCCTCGTCTCCACAGAGTTCGCTTGACTGCGTTGATCAAAATTCTGACGGACTATTGCCGATGCAAGAGATGCTCCTTATGCATGAACTCTCCACACAGAGGGGACTAACACACGATGAAGTTGGGGAGCTCCAAGCCTTGGCTTCCAAGATGATGAAGAATTAATCGATCTGCTGTTGGGAAGTCATGTAGCCTGCGGTGTAAATACTAGAGTTTTGAAAGAGCTAGCTTTGGTCCTCTGACCATGCCCATCTTGATGTCTGCTTTGAAAAAAAAGGGAAAGAAAGAATCAATGATGATAACATGTCAAGAGCTGTTACTTCTATTTAATTTTGTTTATCCTAGTAATTGGTAACTTCTTTGGTTTGGCTTAAGAGAAGTTGGTCATATTTGGTTCCCCTTCACAACTAACATGTACTAAAATTATTTCTGAACATCAGAGAATCCTATAGATAAAATTTCCAAATTGTCAGCCAATTATTAGTTTTCATGTAAGAACATACCTCATGCATTGTGTAAGTTGAAGTTTAATTAATTTAGAGGGAGAAGAGTTTATGTTTGAATTTGGTACCGATTTACTGCAGGAGGTTTAATTAAAGCCTTTGAGATATATATATATATATATATATATATATATATATATATATATATATATATATATATATATATATATATATATATATATATATATATATATATTCTAAAAACAAATAGTGGGTCATGTAGAAGAAATATGTTTACTTAGTTGATATCTTTCTTTATATCATTAAGTCTACATGGGTTGGCCTAAGAGAAGTGGGTCTTCTAAAACCTAATGATTGGTGGAAGCATTTCCATTTGGCTTGAGGAGTGAGCACAGAATATTAATTTTTGGTATTCTTCAATTATGTAGGATGTAGTTTTAGCTAAAATTCGGTGTTACAAAGTACAATGATCAAAGAATATTTGCAACCTTCAATATTATATGCTTTAATATACATGCATGCATGCATGCATACATACATAGATTGATAGATGGATATAGATAGGCAATTAAAGGTGGTTTCCAGATGGAACTTACATTTGTAAAGCTCCAACTTTTTGAGTTTATTCTTGAGCATGATGTTCGCTTCATGGTGGGTCAATGGCTTCATTGAAATATATATAACTTCCTAATCAAACATTTACACCTTCAACATGATGAGGTTGTTAGATATAATAATGAGAACTAATCCTCCACCTGAGTTTGTTCTCCATTTCAAGGCCTCCTTGATGCAATCTAAAGGATAAAAGGCTTTCACTTAGCTTTACCTAACACTCCTCTATAGATAACATTAGCATTGTTATGTACGAAGCCTAGTATGTACATATAGATTATGCTAAACTTTGCTCTAAAATAACTTTGTTGTGCGCATGGGTGGGCAACAATGTTCCCTTGATTGAGAACACATTGTAACATCAAAGGAGTAGTTTGCAAATACACCTTATTTCTTTTAATCCAAGACCATGCCAAACTCCATCGAGACTTTCTATGGCAAAGACTTTAGTGGGTCAAGAGCCTTGATAAGATCCAAAATAAGGTAGCCACGCATGTGGCCCTTTTGTGCTACCCAAGGCAGAGAAACTATTATATACAAAAGTAGGAAGCCTCAAGCCCCACTTACATGCATGTATAATTAAGGGCATGATAGACTAGCTCTGAACACTATAAGTATTTTCATCGAGCTCAAAAATTTCATTCATAAATAAATGAACAATGTCAATGTTGCTACCCTTTGTCAAGAGTGACAACAATAGAGTATGTGTGAACATAGGCCTAGGTGAATCATAACATCTTTCCTTATCAAATGGCAGTGTTATATGATCGGCAAAGCTTGCGAAGAAAGATGGTATAAAATAATCAACACATCTACCTCACATTATAGATAATTGAGAAAGGCTATGGCACTATGTCGATGTGAGCTATGGTGTAGATATAACAATAAACTACTCCTAGTCCCAGATTAAGCCTAATGCAAGATTTGTTTTACAAGTGATGACTACTAGCAATCATGTTTTCGAGGATGGCTTCTTTGGAAGAGGAATCCAACCATGTCATTATATGCACCGACTTCAGTGAGAACTCAAACTATTTTATTGCATCAATCTTTGACCTTCCATGTGATTCCAAGCTTTGGAGTTGGAAAGGTGTTGAACTTGAGAGGAACGGCATGTATATAAAGTCCGTGTTTGAGACCTTAGGTCTTAAGTCTAGAGCTGTGATTGGTCGCAGTTAATGTATTACTATGTGCATTGGGAGAAAGAAAAGAAAAGAAATTCACAAGAGACATTAAAGTGAGCATGTATAATTAAGTATTTCATTCTTCCAAATGGGTGCAACAAGACAAGCTCTGCAGAAATCAAGGCATTTAATTTGAATCCAAAATATGAAGAGTTGGACTTAGTTGGAGGCTCTTTGACTCCGTTTGTTCGGACATAGATTTTTTTGTTCGAGTTTGTATCAACTTGGCTCATTTGGCACTGGGCATGGTTGCAACCCTATCTAATCAATGATTTTATTAGATCTTGCTCTCTAGTCATATTTACAAGCTATGAAAGTTTCTCTCAAAAAAACAAAAAAAAATACAAACGATAAATGTAGAAAATATGCACCGACTTTTCGAAGCTCAAGTAGCTCTTATTTCGGCTTATTCTATCGAAGCATAATTTGATGTTTAAGCTTGGTTAGAGACATCAAGCATAAAATCTTTCATGACTTAGTCCTATGTGGTATTGATACCCTTTTCCAATGTTTTTATTTTTTCGTAAGGTCACTGATAGAAATTTATTATATTTTGGAAAGTTTAGTTTACTTGATTTCAAAAATTCATTAATTTTAAAGTTAAGGCATAGGTAGAAATTTGCATGCTTTTCTGCTTTTTTTGGTAACAATATTATTTTCCACTAAAACTGGTACCTTTTTTGAGGTACGAGGAACTACAAGAATAAAGGTCAATCCTGACTGTTATTTGCCTTATGTTAGGAAGAACTCATGACTCTAATCATGGCAGCACAAGAAATTTAGCTTTACCCCCTCTACAAGGACAAATTTGTTGTCTAGCCTCCACAAAAAAATTCTTTATATTTGTGCAAGGTTTTCAAATAATAAGATATCACTTAATATACCGGATGGCCAATATAAGTTAATAATGAATCCTTCAAATCGAAATCTTGTTATATTTCGGCTACCATGGAAGGTGAAAATTTTTTGATAACAGATGATATATTTTGTCCCAATATACCGAAATCTCGGGTTATACAACAAAGATCAACTATTGTTTTCAAATATCAAATTTGATATTCTATGAAAACCCATAAAATTATTTAAAATAGAAAAAAAAGTAAAAATAAAAATATTTTGTACAATATATTTAAATCATATTGGTTGATGTCTTACAGTATGTCAATTTATATCGGTCTGACATTTTGTGTATACACACCTACATGGAATCAAATGACCATGAAATCCTTGCCATGCATGCATGTCGAGCTACTAATTTTCGGTAAATTACTTTCCCATCCCTCTAAAGACCCCACTGTAACAGGAGGTCCCGGTTGACCCAAAAAAAAACTTCCGGTCCACCGCTTCATAGATCTTTAATTCCCGGTCCCTAAGTTATTGTTTTCTTTAAAATATTGTACCCAAAGTGCCCCCAGGTTACTTAAGTACCCCCATGCTACCGGAAGCGGGAAAAAAATATGTACCGCGTTCTGTTTTCTAACCGGAAGACACTCTGTTTTTGTCTACCAAAGATGCTCCCAAGTAAAAATCCCACTTGCAACCCTTAAGCGTGGATGCCCCTGGTGATCCCACGGAAGGTGTTTACCGAAGATGGCTTTGGAGGAAGATTTTGAGACGGAAAAAAAGGTGAAAAAATAGTCCGCAATAGGGTATGCGTTTTGTCTCTGTTCTTCTCTGTTCTTTTCTGTTTTGTCTTTGCCAATGGAGATTGTTTGGTCTGGGAAGAGACAGGCATCCATTAGGATGGATGCTAGATGGATAGGGAGAGAGCATGTCGAGCCTTTGTGTTGACCTAAAAATGTTGAGACTCCCTCTTACTCTTTACCTGTTCCCTGTTTGAGAGAACGCCGATAGTCCCTCTTTCTCTGTGTAGTGAGACTATGCTCCACTATATTCCTAAGTCTGTTTGCAATTCCGAATTATCTATTCATTGCCTCCTCTTTTTTCCATTGTCATGGCTTCGGAAGACACTGCTAGCTCTATTTTCATTGCCATTTGTTGTTATGGTAGCGAAGCTATCACGTCCGTGTTCAATACATTATTCGAGAAAGTATGCGGTGACAAACCTGTTGAAGGAATGTAGAGACGACTCAGGAAAGGTTGGAGAGACCAATGTCCACCTAAGCTTCCGCTACAAACGAACAGGACGAAGTCGGTTCGAAGGTCGACTCCGAGGCGGGACAGAAAATATCTCTTTGCTCCTCAGAATCGGATCGGAAGGGTTCGACTTTTCCAAAAGGGGAACAGCTTAACAGGGGAAAAGAGGAAGATCGAGTACCATTGGAAAGTGGTTTGAAGTTCTAGTGTTAGAAACCGGGGCGTAAAAATCAAGCGGAATCGGACGAGATTTTTATGAAATTCTTTCCGTCGTAAGAGAGGATTAGGATACGAAGATTGGGGACGAACGAGGGCTAGAATTGGTGAACTTTGAATAGGGCTCGTTCAAATGAACACATAGCATACGAGGAACGACGGAAGAGGAAAAAGGTCAGGGGTATTTTGGTCTCCTTATGAGATTTCATATGTCAATGGACCGCTTATTAAGAGCACAGTCAACAGGGACTATTCGTTATACAGGGGTCTAACTTTGGATCGCTAAGCAAGTTCCCCAATTTTCGGTAAATTACTTTTCCATCCCTCTAAAGACCCCCCTGTAACAGGAGGTCCCGGTTGACCCAAAAAAAAACTTTCGGTCCACCGCTTCATCGATCTTTAATTTTCGGTCCCTAAGTTACTGTTTCCTTTAAAATATAGTACCCAAAGCGCCCCCAAGTTACGTAAGTACCCCCATGCTACCGGAAGCGGGAAAAAAATAGGTACCGCGTTCTGTTTTCTAATCGGAAGACACTCTGTTTTTGTCTACCGAAGATGCTCCGAAGATAAAATCCCACTTGCAGCCCTTAAGCGTGGATGCCCCTGGTGATCCCACGGAAGATGTTTACCGAAGATGGCTTTGGAGGAAGATTTTGAGACGGAAAAAAAGGTGAAAAAATAGGCCGCAACAGGGTATGCGTTTTGTCTCTGTTCTTCTCTGTTCTTCTCTGTTTTGTCTTTGCCAATGGAGATTGTTTGGTCTGGGAAGAGACAGGAACCCATTAGGATGGATGCTAGATGGATAGGGAGAGAGCATGTCGAGCCTTTGTGTTGACCTAAAAATATTGAGACTCCCTCTTACTCTTTACCGGTTCTCTGTTTGAGAGAACGCTGATAGTCCCTCTTTCTCTGTATAGTGAGACTCTGCTCCACTATATTCCTAAGTTTGTTTGCAATTCGGAACTATCCGTTCATTGCCTCATCTTTTTTCCATTGTCATGGCTTCGGAAGACACTGCTAGCTCTGTTTTTATTGTCATTTGTTGTTATGGTAGCGATGCTATCACGTCCGTGTTCAATACATTATTCGAGAAAGTATGCGGTGACAAACCTATTGAAGGAATGTAGAGACGACTCAGGGAAGGTTGGAGAGACCAATGTCCACCTAGGCTTCCGCTACAAACGAACAGGACGAAGTCGGTTCGAAGGTCGACTCCGAGGCGGGACAGAAAATATCTCCTTGCTCCTCAGAATCGGGTCGGAAGGGTTCGACTTTTCCAAAAGGGGAACGGCTTAACAGGGGAAAAGAGGAAGATCGAGTACCGTTGGAAAGTGGTTTGAAGTTCTAGGGTTGGAAACCGGGGCGTAAAAATCAAGCGGAATCGGACGAGATTTTTATGGAATTCTTTCCGTCGTAAGAGAGGATTAGGATACGAAGATTGGGGACGAACGAGGGCTGGAATTGGTGAACTTTGAATAGGGCTCGTTCAAATGAACACATAGCATACGAGGAACGACGGAAGAGGAAAAAAGTCAAGGGTATTTTGGTCTCCTTATGAGATTTCATATGTCAATGGACCGCTTATTAAGAGCACAGTCAACAGGGACTATTCGTTATACAGGGGTCTAACTTTGGATCGCTAAGCAAGTTCCCCAATTTTCAGTAAATTACTTTTCCATCCCTCTAAAGACCCCACTGTAACAGGAGGTCCCGGTTGACCCAAAAAAAAACTTTCGGTCCACCGCTTCATGGATCTTTAATTCCCGGTCCCTAAGTTACTGTTTCCTTTAAAATATAGTACCCAAAGCGCCCCCAAGTTACGTAAGTACCCCCATGCTATCGGAAGCGGGAAAAAAATAGGTACCGCGTTCTGTTTTCTAACCGGAAGATACTCTATTTTTGTCTACTGAAGATGCTCCCAAGTTAAAATTCCACTTGCAGCCCTTAAGCGTGGATGCCCCTGGTGATCCCACGGAAGATGTTTACCGAAGATGGCTTTGGAGGAAGATTTTGAGACGGAAAAAAAGGTGAAAAAATAGGCCGCAACAGGGTATGCGTTTTGTCTCCGATCTTCTCTGTTCTTCTCTGTTTTGTCTTTGCTAATGGAGATTGTTTGGTCTGGGATGAGACAGGAACCCATTAGGATGGATGCTAGATGGATAGGGAGAGAGCATGTCGAGCCTTTGTGTTGACCTAAAAATGTTGAGACTCCCTCTTACTCTTTACCTGTTTCCTGTTTGAGAAAATGCTGATAGTCCCTCTTTCTCTGTGTAGTGAGACTCTGCTCCACTATATTCCTAAGTCTGTTTGCAATTCGGAATTATCTGTTCATTGCCTCCTCTTTTTTCCATTGTCATGACTTCGGAAGACACTGCTAGCTCTGTTTTTATGGCCATTTGTTGTTATGGTAGCGAAGCTATCACGTCCGTGTTCAATACATTATTCGAGAAAGTATGCGGTGACAAACCTATTGAAGAAATGTAGAGACGACTCAGGGAAGGTTGGAGAGACCAATGTCCACCTAAGCTTCTGCTACAAACGAACAGGACGAAGTCGGTTCGAAGGTCGACTCCGAGGCGGGACAGAAAATATCTCCTTGCTCCTCAGAATCGGGTCGGAAGGGTTCGACTTTTCCAAAAGGGGAACGACTTAAAAGGGGAAAAGAGGAAGGTCGAGTACTGTTGGAAAGTGGTTTGAAGTTCTAGGGTTGGAAACCGGGGCGTAAAAATCAAGCGAAATCGGACGAGATTTTTATGAAATTCTTTCCGTCGTAAGAGAGGATTAGGATACGAAGATTGGGGACGAACGAGGGCTGGAATTGGTGAACTTTGAATTGGGCTCGTTCAAATGAACACATAGCATACGAGGAACGACGGAAGAGGAAAAAGATCAGGGGTATTTTGGTCTCCTTATGAGATTTCATATGTCAATGGACCGCTTATTAAAAGCACAGTCAACAAGGACTATTCGTTATACAGGGGTCTAACTTTGGACCGCTAAGCAAGTTCCCCAATTTTCGGTAAATTACTTTCCCATCCCTCTAAAGACCCCACTATATCAGGAGGTCCCGGTTGACCCAAAAAAAAACTTCCGGTCCACCGCTTCATGGATCTTTAATTCTCGGTCCCTAAGTTACTGTTTTCTTTAAAATATAGTACCCAAAGTGCCCCCAGGTTACTTAAGTACTCCCATGCTACCGGAAGTGGGAAAAAAATTGGTACCGCGTACTGTTTTCTAACCGGAAGACACTCTATTTTTCTCTAACGAAGATGCTCCCAAGTAAAAATCCCACTTGCAGCCCTTAAGCGTGGATGCCCCTGGTGATCCCACGGAAGATGTTTACCGAAGATGGCTTTGGAGGAAGATTTTGAGACGGGAAAAAAGGTGAAAAAATAGGCCGCAACAGGGTATACGTTTTGTCTCCGTTCATCTCTGTTTTGTCTTTGCCAATGGAGATTGTTTGGTCTGCGAAGAGACAGGCACCCATTAGGATGGATGCTAGATGGATAGAAAGAGAGCATGTCGAGCATTTATGTTGACCTAAAAATGTTGAGACTCCTTCTTACTCTTTACCTGTTCTCTGTTTGAGAGAACGCCGATAGTCCCTCTTTCTCTGTGTAGTGAGACTATGCTCTACTATATTCCTAAGTCTGTTTGCAATTCAGAATTATCTATTCATTGTCTCCTCTTTTTTCCATTGTCATGGCTTCGAAAGACACAAGCTCTGTTTTTATTGCCATTTGTTGTTATGGTAGCGAAGCTATCACGTCCGTGTTCAATACATTATTCGAGAGAGTATGCGGTGACAAACCTGTTGAAGGAATGTAGAGACGACTCAGGGAAGGTTGGAGAGACCAATGTCCACCTAAGCTTCCGCTACAAACGAAAAGGACGAAGTCGGTTCGAAGGTCGACTCCGAGGCAGGACAGAAAATATCTCCTTGCTCCTCAGAATCGGGACGGAAGGGTTCGACTTTTCCAAAAGGGGAACGACTTAACAGGGGAAAAGAGGAAGATCGAGTACCGTTGGAAAGTGGTTTGAAGTTCTAGTGTTGGAAATCGGGGCGTAAAAATCAAGCGGAATCGGACGAGATTTTTACGGAATTCTTTCCATCGTAAGAGAGGATTAGGATACGAAGATTGGGGACGAACGAGGGCTGGAAGTGGTGAACTTTGAATAGGGCTCGTTCAAATGAACACATAGCATACGAGGAACGACGGAAAAGGAAAAAGGTCAGGGGTATTTTGGTCTCCTTATGAGATTTCATATGTAAATGGACCGCTTATTAAGAGCACAGTCAACAGGGACTATTCGTTATACAGGGGTCTAACTTTGGATCGCTAAGCAAGTTCTCCAATTTTCGGTAAATTACTTTTCCATCCCTCTAAAGACCCTCCCTGTAACAGGAGGTCCCGGTTGACCCAAAAAAAAACTTTCGGTCCACCGCTTCATGAAACTTTAATTCCCGGTCCCTAAGTTACTGTTTCCTTTAAAATATAGTACCCAAAGCGCCTCCAAGTTACGTAAGTACCCCCATGCTACCGGAAGCGGGAAAAAAATAGGTACCGCGTTCTGTTTTCTAACCGGAAGACACTCTGTTTTTGTCTACCGAAGATGCTCCGAAGATAAAATCCCACTTGCAGCCCTTAAGCGTGGATGCCCTTGGTTATCCCACGGAAGATGTTTACCGAAGATGGCTTTGGAGGAAGATTTTGAGACGGAAAAAAAGGTGAAAAAATAGGCCGCAATGGGGTATATGTTTTGTCTCTGTTCTTCTCTGTTCTTCACTGTTTTGTCTTTGCCAATAGAGATTGTTTGGTCTGCGAAGAGACAGGCACCCATTAGGATGGATGCTAGATGGATAGGAAGAGAGCATGTCAAGCATTTATGTTGACCTAAAAATGTTGAGCCTTCCTCTTACTCTTTACCTGTTCCCTGTTTGAGAGAACGCCGATAGTCCCTCTTTCTCTGTGTAGTGAGACTATGCTCCACTATATTCCTAAGTCTGTTTGCAATTCGGAATTATCTATTCATTGCCTCCTCTTTTTTCCATTGTCATGGCTTCGGAAGACACTGCTAGCTCTATTTTTATTGCCATTTGTTGTTATGGTAGCGAAGCTATCACGTCCGTGTTCAATACATTATTCAAGAAAGTATGCGGTGGCAAACCTGTTGAAGGAATGTAGAGACGACTCAGGAAAGGTTGAAGAGACCAATGCCCACCTAAGCTTCCGCTACAAACGAACAGGATGAAGTCGGTTCGAAGGTCGACTCCGAGGCGGGACAGAAAATATCTCACTGCTCCTCAGAATCGGGTCGGAAGGGTTTAACTTTTCCAAAAGGGGAACGGCTTAACAGGGGAAAAGAGGAAGATCGAGTATCGTCAGAAAGTGATTTGAAGTTCTAGGGTTGGAAACCGGGGCATAAAAATCAAGCGGAATCAGACGAGATTTTTATGGAATTCTTTCCGTCGTAAGAGAGGATTAGGATACGAAGATTGGGGACGAACGAGGGCTGGAATTGGTGAACTTTGAATAGGGCACGTTCAAATGAACACATAGCATACGAGGAACGATGGAAGAGAAAAAAGGTCAGGGGTATTTTGGTCTCCTTATGAGATTTTATATGTCAATGGACCGCTTATTAAGAGCACAGTCAACAGGGACTATTCGTTATACAGGGGTCTAACTTTGGATCGCTAAGCAAGTTCCCCAATTTTCGGTAAATTACTTTTCCATCCCTCTAAAGACCCCACTGTAACAGGAGGTCTCGGTTGACCCAAAAAAAAACTTTCGGTCCACCGCTTCATGGATCTTTAATTTTCGGTCCCTAAGTTACTGTTTTCTTTAAAATATAGTACCCAAAGCGCCCCCAAGTTACGTAAGTACCCCCATGCTACCGGAAGCGGGTAGGTACCGCGTTCTGTTTTCTAACCGGAAGACACTCTGTTTTTGTCTACTGAAGATGCTCCCAAGATAAAATTTCACTTGCAGCCCTTAAGCGTGGATGCCCCTGGTGATCCCACGGAAGATGTTTACCGAAGATGGCTTTGGAGGAAGATTTTGAGACGGAAAAAAAGGTGAAAAAATAGGCCGCAAGAGGGTATGCGTTTTGTCTCCGTTCTTCTTTATTCTTCTCTGTTTTGTCTTTGCCAATGGAGATTGTTTGGTCTAGGAAGAGACAGGAACCCATTAGGATGGATGCTAGATGGATAGGGAGAGAGCATGTCGAGCCTTTGTGTTGACCTAAAAATGTTGAGACTCCCTCTTACTCTTTACCTGTTTTCTGTTTGAGAGAACGCTGATAGTCCCTCTTTCTCTGTGTAGTGAGACTCTGCTCCACTATATTACTAAGTCTGTTCGCAATTCGAAATTATCTGTTCATTTCCTCCTCTTTTTTCCATTGTCATGGCTTCGTAAGACACTGCTAGCTCTGCTTTTATGGCCATTTGTTGTTATGGTAGCGAAGCTATCACGTCCGTGTTCAATATATTATTCGAAAAAGTATGCGGTTACAAACCTGTTGAAGGAATATAGAGACGACTCAGGGAAGGTTGGGGAGACCAATGTCCATCTAAGCTTCCGCTACAAACGAACAGGACGAAGTCGGTTCGAAGGTCGACTCCGAGGCGGGACAGAAAATATCTCCTTGCTCCTCAGAATCGGGTCGGAAGGGTTCGACTTTTCCAAAAGGGGAACGACATTACAGGAGAAAAGAGGAAGATCGAGTACCGTTGGAAAGTGGTTTGAAGTTCTAGGGTTGGAAACCGGGGCGTAAAAATCAAGCGGAATCGGACGAGATTTTTATGAAATTCTTTCCGTCGTAAGAGAGGATTAGGATACGAAGATTGGGGACAAACGAGGGCTGGAATTGGTGAACTTTGGATAGGGCTCGTTCAAATGAACACATAGCATACGAGGAACGACGGAAGAGGAAAAAGATCAGGGGTATTTTGGTCTCCTTATGAGATTTCATATGTCAATGGACCGCTTATTAAAAGCACAGTCAACAGGGACTATTCGTTATGCAGGGGTCTAACTTTGGACCGCTAAGCAAGTTCCCCAATTTTTGGTAAATTACTTTTCCATCCTTCTAAAGACCCCACTGTATCAAGAGGTCCCGGTTGACCCAAAAAAAAACTTCCGGTCCACCGCCTCATGGATCTTTAATTCTCGGTCCTTAAGTTACTGTTTTCTTTAAAATATAGTACCCAAAGTGCCTCCAGGTTACTTAAGTACTCTCATGCTACCGGAAGCGGGGAAAAAATAGGTACCACGTACTGTTTTCTAACTGGAAGACACTCTATTTTTGTCTAACGAAGATGCTCCCAAGTAAAAATTCCATTTGCAGCCCTTAAGCCTGGACGCCCCTGGTGATCCCATGGAAGATGTTTACCGAAGATGGCTTTGGAGGAAGATTTTGAGATGGGAAAAAAGGTGAAAAAATAGGCCGCAACAGGGTATACGTTTTGTCTCCGTTCTTCTCTGTTCTTCTCTGTTTTGTCTTTGCCAATGGAGATTGTTTGGTCAGCGAAGAGATAGGCACCCAATAGGATGGATGCTAGATGGATAGGAAGAGAGCATGTCGAGATTTATGTTGGCCTAAAAACGTTGAGACTCCCTCTTACTCTTTACCTATTTCGTGTTTGAGAGAACGCCGATAGTCCCTCTTTCTCTGTGTAGTGAGACTATGCTCTACTATATTCCTAAGTCTGTTTGCAATTCAGAATTATCTATTCATTGCCTCCTCTTTTTTCCATTGTCATGGCTTCGGAAGACACTGCTAGCTCTGTTTTTATTGCCATTTGTTGTTATGGTAGCGAAGCTATCACGTCCATGTTCAATACATTATTCGAGAAAGTATGCGGTGACAAACCTGTTGAAGGAATGTAGGTACGACTCAGGGAAGGTTGGAGAGACCAATGTCCACCTAAGCTTCCGCTACAAATGAACAGGGCGAAGTCGGTTCGAAGGTCGACTTCGAGGCGGGACAGAAAATATCTCCTTGCTCCTCAGAATCGGGTCGGAAGGGTTCGACTTTTCCAAAAGGGGAACGGCTTAACAGGGGAAAAGAGGAAGATCGAGTACCTTTGGAAAGTGGTTTGAAGTTCTAGTGTTGGAAACTGGGGCGTTAAAATCAAGCAGAATCGGACGAGATTTTTATGGAATTCTTTCCGTCGTAAGAGAGGATTAGGATACGAAGATTGGGGAAGAACGAGGGCTAGAATTGGTGAACTTTGAATAGGGCTCGTTCAAATGAACACATAGCATACGAGGAACGACGGAAGAGGAAAAAGGTCAGGGGTATTTTGGTCTCCTTATGAGATTTCATATGTCAATGGACCGCTTATTAAGAGCACAGTCAACAGGGACTATTCGTTATACCGGGGTCTAACTTTGGATCGCTAAGCAAGTTCCTCAATTTTCGGTAAATTACTTTTCCATCCCTCTAAAGACCCCCCTGTAACAGGAGGTCCCGGTTGACCCAAAAAAAAACTTTCGGTCCACCGCTTCATGGATCTTTAATTTCCGGTCCCTAAGTTACTGTTTCCTTTAAAATATAGTACCCAAAGCGCCCCCAAGTTACGTAAGTACCCCCATGCTACCGGAAGCCGGAAAAAAATAGGTACCGCGTTCTGTTTTCTAACCGGAAGACACTTTGTTTTTGTCTACCGAAGATGCTCCGAAGATAAAATCCCACTTGCAGCCCTTAAGCGTGGATGCCCCTGGTGATCCCACGGAAGATGTTTACCGAAGATGGTTTTGGAGGAAGATTTTGAGACGAAAAAAAAGGTGAAAAAATAGGCCACAACAGGGTATACGTTTTGTCTCCGTTCTTCTCTATTCTTCTCTGTTTTGTCTTTGCCAAAGGAGATTGTTTGGTCTGCGAAGAGACAGGCACCCATTAGGATGGATGCTAGATGGATAGGAAGAGAGCATGTCTAGCATTTATGTTGACCTAAAGACGTTGAGACTCCCTCTTACTCTTTACCTGTTCCCTGTTTGAGAGAACGCCGATAGTCCCTCTTTCTCTGTGTAGTGAGACTATGCTCCACTATATTCCTAAGTCTGTTTGCAATTCGGAATTATCTATTCATTGCCTCCTCTTTTTTCCATTATCATGGCTTCGGAAGATACTGCTAGCTCTGTTTTTATTGCCATTTGTTGTTATGGTAGCGAAGCTATCACGTCCGTGTTCAATACATTATTCGAGAAAATATGCGGTGACAGACCTGTTGAAGGAATGTAGAGACGACTCAGTGAAGGTTGGAGAGACCAATGTCCACCTAAGCTTCCGCTACAAACGAACAGGATGAAGTCGGTTCGAAGGTCGACTCCGAGGCGGGACAGAAAATATCTCCTTGCTCCTTAGAATCGGGTCGGAAGGGTTCGACTTTTCCAAAAGGGGAATGGCTTAACAGGGGAAAAGAGGAAGATCGAGTACCGTTGGAAAGTGGTTTGAAGTTCTAGGGTAGGAAACCAGATCGTAAAAATCAAGCAGAATCAGACGAGATTTTTATGGAATTCTTTCCGTCTTAAGAGAGGATTAGGATACGAAGATTGGGGACGAATGAGGGCTGGAATTGGTGAACTTTGAATAGGGCTCGTTCAAATGAACACATAGCATACGAGGATCGACGGAAGAGAAAAAAGGTCAGGGGTATTTTGGTCTCCTTATGAGATTTCATATGTCAATGGACCGCTTATTAAGAGCACAGTCAATAGGGACTATTTGTTATACAGGGGTCTAACTTTGGATCGCTAAGCAAGTTCCCCAATTTTCGATAAATTACTTTTCCATCCCTCTAAAGACCCCACTGTAACAGGAGGTCCTGGTTGACCCAAAAAAAACTTTCGGTCCACCGCTTCATGGATCTTTAATTCCCGGTCCCTAAGTTACTGTTTCTTTTAAAATATAGTACCCAAAGCGCCCCCAAGTTACGTAAGTACCCCCATGCTACCGGAAGCGGGGAAAAAATAGGTACCGCGTTCTGTTTTCTAACCGGAAGACACTCTGTTTTTGTCTACTGAAGATGCTCACAAGATAAAATAACACTTGCAGCCCTTAAGCGTGGATGCCCCTGGTGATCCCACGGAAGATGCTTACCGAAGATGGCTTTGGAGGAAGATTTTGAGACGGAAAAAAAGGTGAAAAAATAGGCCGCAACAGGGTATGCATTTTGTCTCCGATCTTCTCTGTTCTTCTCTGTTTTGTCTTTGCCAATGGAGATTGTTTGGTTTGGGAAGAGACAGGAACCCATTAGGATGGATGCTAGATGGATAGGGAGAGAGCATGTCGAGCCTTTGTGTTGACCTAAAAATGTTGAGACTCCCTCTTACTCTTTACCTGTTTCCTGTTTGAGAGAACGCTGATAGTCCCTCTTTCTCTGTGTAGTGAGACTCTGCTCTATTATATTCCTAAGTCTGTTTGCAATTCAGAATTATCTGTTCATTGCCTCCTCTTTTTTTCATTGTCATGGCTTCGGAAGACACTGCTAGCTCTATTTTTATGGCCATTTGTTGTTATGGTAGCGAAGCTATCACGTCCGTGTTCAATACATTATTCGAGAAAGTATGCGGTGACAAAACCTATTGAAGGAATGTAGAGATGACTCAAGGAAGGTTGGAGAGACCAATGTCCACCTAAGCTTCCGCTACAAACGAACAGGACGAAGTCGGCTCGAAGGTCGACTCCGAGGCGGGAAAGAAAATATCTCCTCGCTCCTCAGAATCGGGTCGGAAGGGTTCGACTTTTCCAAAAGGGGAACGGTTTAACAGGAAAAAAGAGGAAGATCGAGTACCGTTGGAAAGTGGTTTGAAGTTCTAGGGTTGGAAACCGGGACGTAAAAATCAAGCGGAATCGGACGAGATTTTTATGGAATTCTTTCCGTCGTAAGAGAGGATTAGGATACGAAGATTGGGGACGAACGAGGGCTAGAATTGGTGAACTTTGAATAGGGCTCGTTCAAATGAACACATAGCATACGAGGAACGACGGAAGAGGAAAAAGGTTAGGGGTATTTTGGTCTCCTTATGAGATTTCATATGTCAATGGACCGCTTATTAAGAGCACAGTCAACAGGGACTATTCGTTATACGGGGGTCTAACTTTGGATCGCTAAGCAAGTTCTCCAATTTTCGGTAAATTACTTTTCCATTCCTCTAAAGACCCCACTGTAACAGGAGGTCCCGGTTGACCCAAAAAAAAACTTTCAGTCCACCGCATCATGGATCTTTAATTCCCGGTCCCTAAGTTACTGTTTCCTTTAAAATATAGTACCCAAAGCACCCCCAAGTTACGTAAGTACCCCCATGCTACCGGAAGCGGGAAAAAAATAGGTACTGCGTTCTGTTTTCTAACCGGAAGACACTCTGTTTTTGTCTACCGAAGATGCTCCGAAGATAAAATCCCACTTGCAGCCCTTAAGCGTGGATGCCCCCGGTGATCCCACGGAAGATGTTTACCAAAGATGGCTTTGGAGGAAGATTTTGAGACGGCAAAAAAGGTGAAAAAATAGGCCTTAACAGGGTATGCGTTTTGTCTCCGTTCTTCTCTGTTTTGTCTTTGCCAATGGAGATTGTTTGGTCTGCGAAGAGACAGGCACCTATTAGGATGGATGCTAGATGGATAGGAAGAGAGCATGCCGAGCATTTATTTGACCTAAAAACGTTGAGGCTCCCTCATACTCTTTACCTGTTCCCTGTTTGAGAGAACGCTGATAGTCCCTCTTTCTCTGTGTAGTGAGACTATGCTCCACTATATTCCAAAGTCTGTTTTCTATTTGGAATTATCTATTCATTGCCTCCTCTTTTTCCATTATCATGGCTTCGGAAGACACTGCTAGCTCTGTTTTTATTGCCATTTGTTGTCATGGTAGCGAAGCTATCACGTCCGTGTTCAATACATTATTCGAGAAAGTATGCGGTGACAAATCTGAAGGAATGTAGAGATGACTCAGGGAAGGTTGGAGAGACCAATGTCCACCTAAGCTTCCGCTACAAACGAACAGGACGAAGTCGGTTCGTAGGTCGACTCCGAGGCGGGACAGAAAATATCTCCTTGCTCCTCAAAATCGGGTCGGAAGGGTTCGACTTTTCCAAAAGGGGAACGGCTTAATAGGGGTAAAGAGGAAGATCGAGTACCGTTGGAAAGTGGTTTGAAGTTCTAGGGTTGGAAATCGGGGCGTAAAAATCAAGCGGAATCGGACAAGATTTTTATGGAATTCTTTCCGTCGTAAGAGAGGATTAGGATACGAAGATTGGGGACAAACGAGGGCTGGAATTGGTGAACTTTGAATAGGGCTCGTTCAAATGAACACATAGCATACGAGGAACGACGGAAGAGGAAAAAGGTCAGGGGTATTTTGGTCTCCTTATGAGATTTCATATGTCAATGGACCGCTTATTAAGAGCACAGTCAACAGGGACTATTCGTTATACAGGGGTCTAACTTTCGATCGCTAAGCAAGTTCCCCAATTTTTGGTAAATTACTTTTCCATCCCTCTAAAGACCCCACTGTAACAGGAGGTCCCGGTTGACCCAAAAAAAACTTTCGGTCCACCGCTTCATGGATCTTTAATTTCCGGTCCCTAAGTTACAGTTTTCTTTAAAATATAGTACCCAAAGCGCCCCCAAGTTTCGTAAGTACCCCCATAGTACCGGAAGCGGGAAAAAAATAGGTACCGCGTTCTGTTTTCTAACCGGAAGATACTCTATTTTTGTCTACTGAAGATGCTCCCAAGTTAAAATTCCACTTGCAGCCCTTAAGCGTGGATGCCCCTGGTGATCCCACGGAAGATGTTTACCGAAGATGGCTTTGGAGGAAGATTTTGAGACGGAAAAAAAGGTGAAAAAATAGGCCGCAACAGGGTATGCGTTTTGTCTCCGATCTTCTCTGTTCTTCTCTGTTTTGTCTTTGCTAATGAAGATTGTTTGGTCTGGGATGAGACAGGAACCCATTAGGATGGATGCTAGATGGATAGGGAGAGAGCATGTCGAGCCTTTGTGTTGACCTAAAAATGTTGAGACTCCCTCTTACTCTTTACCTGTTTCCTGTTTGAGAAAATGCTGATAGTCCCTCTTTCTCTGTGTAGTGAGACTCTGCTCCACTATATTCCTAAGTCTGTTTGCAATTCCGAATTATCTGTTCATTGGCTCCTCTTTTTTTCCATTGTCATGGCTTCGGAAGACACTGCTAGATCTGTTTTTATGGCCATTTGTTGTTATAGTAGCGAAGCTATCACGTCCGTGTTCAATACATTATTCGAGAAAGTATGCGGCGAAAAACCTGTTGAAGGAATGCAGAGACGACTCAGGGAAGGTTGGAGAGACCAATGTCCACCTAAGCTTCCGCTACAAACGAACAGGACGAAGTCGGTTTGAAGGTTGACTCCGAGGCGGGATAGAAAATATCTCCTTGCTCCTCAGAATTGGGTCGGAAGGGTTCTACTTTTCCTAAAGGGGAACGGCTTAACAGGAGAAAAGAGGAAGATCGAGTACTGTTGGAAAGTGGTTTGCAGTTCTAGGGTTCCAAACCGGGGCATAAAAATCAAACAAAATCGGGCGAGATTTTTATGGAATTCTTTCCGTTGGAAGAGAGGATTAGGATACGAAGATTGAGGACGAACGGGGGCTGGAATTGGTGAACTTTGAATAGGGCTCGTTCAAATGAACACATAGCATACGAGGAACGACGGAAGAGGAAAAAGGTCAGGGTTGTTTTGGTCTCCTTATGAGATTTCATATGTCAATGGACCGCTTATTAAAAGCACAGTCAACAAGGACTATTCGTTTTACAGGGGTCTTACTTTGGACCGCTAAGCAAGTTCCCCAATTTTCGGTAAATTACTTTCCCATCCCTCTAAAGATCCCGTTGTAACAGGAGGTCCCGGTTGACCCAAAAAAAAACTTCCGGTCCACCGCTTCATGGATCTTTAATTCCCGGTCCCTAAGTTACTGTTTCCTTTAAAATATAGTACCCAAAGTGCCCCCAGGTTGCTTAAGTACCCCAATGCTACCGGAAGCGGGAAAAAAATAGGTACCGCGTTCTGTTTTCTTATCGGAAGATACTCTATTTTTGTCTACCGAAGATGCTCCCAAGTAAAAATCCCACTTGCAGCCCTTAAGCGTGG
Organism: Phoenix dactylifera; assembly: GCF_051530095.1. NCBI lineage: Eukaryota > Viridiplantae > Streptophyta > Magnoliopsida > Arecales > Arecaceae > Phoenix > Phoenix dactylifera. The sequence continues at coordinate 36,312,207 of NC_143192.1, read as the reverse complement.
ATTCCCCTGGTGATCCCACGGAAGATGTTTACCGAAGATGGCTTTGGAGGAAGATTTTGAGACGGAAAAAAAGGTGAAAAAATAGGCCGCAACAGGGTATGCGTTTTGTCTCCGTTCTTCTCTGTTCTTCTCTATTTTGTCTTTGTCAATGGAGATTGTGTGGTCTGGAAAGAGACAAGCACTCATTAGGATGGATGCTAGAAGGACAGGAAGAGAGCATGTCGAGCCTTTGTGTTGACCTAATAACGTTGAGACTCCCTCTTACTCTTTACCTGTTCCCTGTTTGAGAGAATGCTGATAGTCCCTCTTTCTCTATGTAGTGAGACTCTGCTCCACTATATTCCTAAGTCTGTTTGCAATTCCGAATTATCTGTTCATTGCCTCCTCTTTTTTTCATTGTCATGGCTTCGGAAGACACTGCTAGCTCTGTTTTTATGGCCATTTGTTGTTATGGTAGCAAAGCTATCACGTCCATGTTCAATACATTATTCGAGAAAGTATGCGGCGAAAAACCTGTTGAAGGAATGCAGAGACGACTCAGGGAAGGTTGGAGAGACCAATGTCCACCTAAGCTTCCGCTACAAACGAACAGGACGAAGTCGGTTCGAAGGTCGACCTCGAGGCGGGACAGAAAATATCTCCTTGCTCCTCAGAATCGGGTCGGAAGGGTTCTACTTTTCCAAAAGGGGAACGGCTAAACAGGGGAAAAGAGGAAGATCGAGTACTGTTGGAAAGTGGTTTGCAGTTCTAGGGTTCGAAACCGGGGCATAAAAATCAAACGAAATCGGGCGAGATTTTTATGGAATTCTTTCCGTCGGAAGAGAGGATTAGGATACGAAGATTGAGGACGAACGGGGGCTGGAATTGGTGAACTTTGAATAGGGCTCGTTCAAATGAACACATAGCATACGAGGAACGACGGAAGAGAAAAAAGGTCAGGGTTATTTTGGTCTCCTTATGAGATTTCATATGTCAATGGACCGCTTATTAAAAGCACAGTCAACTGGGACTTTTCGTTATACAGGGGTCTTACTTTGGACCGCTAAGCAAGTTCCCCAATTTTCGGTAAATTACTTTTCCATCCCTCTAAAGACCCCACTGTAACAGGAGGTCCCGGTTGACCCAAAAAAAACTTCCGGTCCACCGCTTCATGGATCTTTAATTCCCGGTCCCTAAGTTACTGTTTCCTTTAAAAAATAGTACCCAAAGTGCCCCCAGGTTGCTTAAGTACCCCAATGCTACCGGAAGCGGGAAAAAAATAGGTACCGCGTTCTGTTTTCTAACCGGAAGACACTATGTTTTTGTCTACCGAAGTTGCTCCCAAGTAAAAATCCCACTTGCAGCCCTTAAGCGTGGATGCCCCTGGTGATCCCACGGAAGATGTTTACCGAAGATGGCTTTGGAGGAAGATTTTGAGACGGAAAAAAAGGTGAAAAAATAGGCCGCAATAGGGTATGCGCTTTGTTCCGTTCTTCTCTGTTCTTCTCTATTTTGTCTTTGCCAATGGAGATTGTTTGGTCTGGGAAGAGACAAGCACTCAATAGGATGGATGCTAGATGGACAGGAAGAGAGCATGTCGAGCCTTTGTGTTGACCTAATAACGTTGAGACTCCCTCTTACTCTTTACCTGTTCCCTGTTTGAGAGAACGCTGATAGTCCCTCTTTCTCTATGTAGTGAGACTCTGCTCCACTATATTCCTAAGTCTGTTTGCAATTCCGAATTATCTGTTTATTGCCTCCTCTTTTTTCCATTGTCATGGCTTCGGAAGACACTGCTAGCTCTGTTTTTATGGCCATTTGTTGTTATGGTAGCGAAGCTATCACGTCAGTATTTAATACATTATTCGAGAAAGTATGCGGTGGCAAATCTGTTGAAGGAATGCAGAGACGACTCAGGGAAGGTTGGAGAGACCAATGTCCACCTAAGCTTCCACTACAAACGAGTAGGGCGAAGTCGGTTCGAAGGTCGACTCCGAGGCGGGACAGAAAATATCTCCTTGCTCCTCAGAATCGAGTCGAAAGGGTTCTACTTTTCCGAAAGGGGAACGACTTAACAGGGGAAAGAGGAAGATCGAGTACCGTTGGGAAGTGGTTTGCAGTTCTAGGATTCGAAACCGGGGCGTAAAAATCTAGCGGAATCGGTCGAGATTTTTATGGAATTCTTTCCGTCGGAAGAGAGGATTAGGATACGAAGATTGGGGACGAACGAGGGCTGGAATTGGCGAACTTTGAATAGGGCTCGTTCAAATGAACACATAGCATACGAGGAACGACGGAAGAGGAAAAAGGCCAGGGGTATTTTGGTCTCCTTATGAGATTTCATATGTCAATGGACCGCTTATTAAAAGCACAGTCAACAGGGACTATTCGTTATACAGGGGTCTAACTTTGGACTGCTAAGCAAGTTCTCCAATTTTTGGTAAATTTCTTTCCCATCCCTCTAAAGACCCCACTGTAACCGGAGGCCCTGGTTGACCCAAAAAAAACTTCCGGTCCACCGCTTCATGGATCTTTAATTTTCGGTCCCTAAGTTACTGTTTTCTTTAAAATATAGTACCCAAAGTGCGCCCATGTTACTTAAGTACCCCCATGCTACCGGAAGCGAAAAAAAATAGGTACCGCGTTCTGTTTTCTAACCGGAAGACACTCTGTTTTTGTCTACCGAAGATGCTCCCAAGTAAAAATTCCACTTGCAGCCCTTAAGCGTGGATGCCCCTGGTGATCCCACGGAAGATGTTTATCGAAGATGGCTTTGGAGGAATATTTTGAGACCAAAAAAAAGGTAAAAAAATTGGCCGCAATAGGGTATGCGTTTTGTCTCCGTTCTTCTCTATTCTTCCCTGTTTTATCTTTGCCAATGGAGATTGTTTGGTCTGGGAAGAGACAGGCACCCATTAGGATGGTTGCTAGATGGATAGGGAGAGAGCATGTCGAGCCTTTGTATTGACCTAAAAACGTTGAAACTCTCTCTTACTCTTTACCTGTTCTCTGTTTGAGAGAACGCTGATAGTCCCTCTTTCTCTGTGTAGTGAGACTCTGCTCCACTATATTCCTAAGTTTGTTTGCAATTCGGAATTATCTGTTCATTGCCTCCTCTTTTTTCCATTGTCATGGCTTCGGAAGACACTACTAGCTTTGTTTTTATGGCCATTTGTTGTTATGGTAGCGAATCTATCACGTCCGTGTTCAATACATTATTTGAAAAAATATGCGGTGACAAACCTGTTGAAGGAATGCAGAGATGACTCAGAAAAGGTTGGAGAGACCAATGTCTACCTAAGCTTCCGCTACAAACGAGGAGGGCGAAGTTGGTTCGAAGGTCGACTCCGAGGTGGGACAGAAAATATCTCCTTGCTACTCAGAATCGGGTCGGAAGGGTTCTACTTTTCCAAAAGTGGAACGGCTTAACAGGGAAAAAGAGGAAGATCGAGTATCATTGGGAAGTGGTTTGCAGTTCTAGGGTTCGAAATCGGGGCGTAAAAATCAAGCGAAATCGGGCGAGATTTTTATGGAATTCTTTCCGTCGGAAGAGAGGATTAGGATACGAAGATTGGGGACGAATGAGGGCTGGAATTGGTGAACTTTGAATAGGGCTCGTTCAAATGAACACATAGCATACGAGGAACGACGGAAGAGGAAAAAGGTTAGGGGTATTTTGGTCTCCTTATGAGATTTCATATGTCAATGGACCGCTTATTAAAAGCACAGTCAACAGGGACTATTCGTTATACAGAGGTCTAACTTTGGACCGCTAAGCAAGTTCCCCAATTTTCGGTAAATTACTTTCCCATCCCTCTAAAGACCCTACTGTAACAGGAGGTCCCGGTTGACCCAAAGAAAAACTTCCGGTCCACCGCTTCATGGATCTTTAATTCTCGGTCCCTAAGTTACTCTTTCTTTTAAAATTTAGTACTCAAAGTGCCCCCAGGTTACTTTAGTACCCCCATGCTACCGGATGCGGAAAAAAAATAGGTACCGCGTTCTGTTTTCTAACCGGAAGACACTCTGTTTTTGTCTACCGAAGATGCTCCCAAGTAAAAATTCCACTTGCAGCCCTTAAGCGTGGATGCCCCTGGTGATCCCACGGAAGCTGTTTACCGAAGATGGCTTTGGAGGAAGAGTTTGAGATGGAAAAAAAGGTGAAAAAATAGTCCGCAACAGGGTATGCGTTTTGTCTCCGTTCTTCTCTGTTTTGTCTTTGCCAATGGAGATTGTTTGGTCTGGGAAGAGACAGGCACCCATTAGGATGGATGCTAGATGGATAAGGAGAGAGCATGTCGAGCCTTTGTGTTGACCTAAAAACGTTGAGACTCCCTCTTACTCTTTACCTGTTTCCTGTTTGAGAGAACGCTGATAGTCCCTCTTTCTCTGTGTAGTGAGACTCTGCTCCACAATATTCCTAAGTTTGTTTGCAATTCGAAATTATCTGTTCATTGCCTCCTATTTTTTCCATTGTCATGGCTTCGGAAGACACTGCTAGCTCTGTTTTTATGGCCATTTGTTGTTATGGTAGCGAAGCTATCACGTCCGTGTTCAATACATTATTCGACAAAGCATGCGGTGACAAACCTATTGAAGGAATGCAGAGACGACTCAGGGAAGGTTGGAGAGACCAATGTCCACCTAAGCTTCCGCTACAAACGAACAGGGCGAAGTCGGTTCGAAGGTCGACTCTGAGGTGGGACAAAAAATATCTCCTTGCTCCTCAGAATCGGGTCGGAAGGGTTCTACTTTTCCAAAAGGGGAACGGCTTAACAGGGAAAAAGAGGAAGATCGAGTACTGTTGGGAAGTGGTTTGCAGTTCTAGGATTCGAAACCGGGGCGTAAAAATCAAGCGGAATCGGGCGAGATTTTTATGGAATTCTTTCCGTCGGAAGAGAGGATTAGGATACAAAGATTGGGGATGAATGAGGGCTGGAATTGGTGAACTTTGAATAGGGCTCGTTCAAATGAACACATAGCATACGAGGAACGACGGAAGAGGAAAAAGGTCAGGGGTATTTTGGTCTTCTTATGAGATTTCATATGTCAATGGACTGCTTATTAAAAGCACAGTCAACAGGGACTATTCGTTATACAGGGGTCTAACTTTGGACCGCTAAGCAGGTTCCCCAATTTTTGGTAAATTACTTTCCCATCCCTCTAAAGACCCCACTGTAACAGGAGGTCCCGGTTGACCCAAAAAAAAAATTCCGGTCCACCGCTTCATAGATCTTTAATTTTCGGTCCCTAAGTTACTGTTTTCTTTAAAATATAGTACCCAAAGTGCCTCTAGGTTACTTAAGTACCCCCATTCTACCGGAAGCGGGAAAAAAATAGGTACCGCGTTCTGTTTTCTAACCGGAAGACACTCTGTTTTTGTCTACCGAAGATGCTCCCAAGTAAAAATCCCACTTGCAGCCCTTAAGCGTGGATGCCCCTGGTGATCCCACGGAAGATGGCTTTGGAGGAAGATTTTGAGATGGAAAAAAAGGTGAAAAAATAGGCCGCAACAGGGTATGCGTTTTGTCTCCGTTCTTCTCCGTTCTTCTCTGTTTTGTTTTTGCCAATGGAGATTGTTTTGTCTGGGAAGAGATAGGCACCCATTAGGATAGATGCTAGATGGATAGGGAGAGAGCATGTCGAACCTTTGTATTGACCTAAAAACGCTGAGACTCCCTCTTACTCTTTACCTGTTCCCTGTTTGAGAGAACGCTGATATTCCCTCTTTCTCTGTGTAGTGAGACTCTGCTCCACTATATTCCTAAGTCTGTTTGCAATTCGGAATTATCTGTTCATTGCCTCCTTTTTTTCCATTGTCATGGCTTCGGAAGATACTGCTAGCTCTGTTTTTATGGCCATTTGTTGTTATGGTAGCGAAGCTATCACGTCCGTGTTCAATACATTATTCGAGAAAGTATGCGGTGACAAACCTGTTGAAGGAATGCAGAGACGACTCAGGGAAGGTTGGAGAGACCAATGTCTACCTAAGCTTCCGCTACAAACGAACAGGGCGAAGTCGGTTCGAAGGTCGACTCCGAGGCGGGACAGAAAATATCTCCTTGCTCCTCAGAATCGGGTCGGAAGGGTTCTACTTTTCCAAAAGGGGAACGGCTTAACAGGGGAAAAGAGGAAGATCGAGTACCGTTGGGAAGTGGTTTTCAGTTCTAGGGTTCGAAGCCGGGGCGTAAGAATCAAGCGGAATCGGGCGAGATTTTTATGGAATTCTTTCCGTCGGAAGAGAGGATTAGGATATGAAGATTGGGGACGAACGAGGGCTGGAATTGGTGAACTTTGAATAGGGCTCGTTCAAATGAACACATAGCATACGAGGAACGACGGAAGAGGAAAAAGGTCAGGGGTATTTTGGTCTCCTTATGAGATTTCATATGTCAATGGACCGTTTATTAAAAGCACAGTCAACAGGGACTATTCGTTATACAGAGGTCTAACTTTGGACCGCTAAGCAACTTTCCAATAATTTTTGGGCAGCCTGCCTGCGTTGTTTTGGAAAGTTAATTTATAAATCTACTCGCTATAATGTATTAAGTTTGAAAAGTGGAAAGAAAGGAAGGAGGAGAAGCCGTTGGTTCAAAAGTCTACAGAAGTTGCTCACTAAGAAAAGAGAAAAGAAGAGCCTGCACTCGCCTGCTTCTTCTTCTCCCTTTTATCATCTTTCTTTTGAAGGGGGAGACGACAAGAACTAACCGTTGGATGTGCCTCCCTCGTAGAATCTATGCCATCTGATCACGTGTGTCATTATTTTAAAGAGGTGATGGACGCTCCTTCTGACGTGGGGAGATGGGAAGAGAATATACCAAAGAGAAGAGATAGCCCTACCGCCTTAGAAATAATAACTTATTTGTGCATCCTATCCGGCCGGAAAGTACAGGCTTTCAGATGGATCAGTTTGAGAGACGATGACTAAAGAGCCATCTTTTTGTTTTTGAGTTGAGGACGTTGTTGCTCTTTTTTCTGAAGTTCTTCTAATAAGTGATCCAATATTGGGCATGTTTTCTGAGAATTGGAATTGGAGAAAACCTGGCCAAATTTTAGTTGAAAAATAGCAACCCAATACTAAGTCGATGAGAATTTAAATTCAAGGTACCGACAGTTCGAACGAATCTAACAAGATCTAACAGCTAGCTGTGTGCGAAGAAAATAAAGATTTATTCGAGGCGGTGCATATCTATGAGGAGCTAATTAATAGCGCTACAAAATGGATGATAGCTTGCATGGCCAACCACACTGGGATTATATTATGGGAGTCTGCAAATGATCTTCCGGATTAATTTTTGTATATTTTACTTTTTGATTCCTATGGATGTATCTGTGCATGCATGGCATAATATTTCATATTTACCAAAAAAAAGAAAATAAAGATCGAGACAAATAAGAAGCTTCATAGTTTGCATGCCCCATGATTCTTGTCGGCATGCATCATGGTCCAAGATAAATCATTTTCCTCTATGTAGTCTCTCTCTCTCTCTCTCACACACACACACACACGTGTGCTCACGCTTGCACTACAATGTTGCTTTTGATTTGGTTTAATCACTATCTGGAGCAGTCCTTATGTTAGTTAACAAATTGGACCTAGATTGAATCAGGTATAGATCTCATGGAGCCTTGGCAGTCTGGACCAGTGCAAGATTGAGCTTCTCGGCAGCTTCAGGTTTAATCAACTTGACGTGTACTAATACGTGGAGTCTGTACGTGCTCCTGGTCACTGGCTCCTACGAACATCTGCACACAGAACTGGGGTGCCTAGTCCAATTGGTTTGCTTACTAGAGCAAAGATTTTAGGGTCAACATAAGGCCATTTGTAGCCCTCATTCTATCAGCTTATGGACTGGGCCTGAGATTCCTCTTGTTGACTAACAGAGGCCTGCTCATAAGTTCTTTGCAACTACCCTTAGGGTATGCCCATGCAGAAGCTTGTGGCCGGCAATGGCTCGATCGATTTTTCAACCATGGCTTATCTTTTATTCAAGTAGATGCTTCAGCTAACATTGTTTATGTCATGCGAAGAGCTTGATTTCTGTTTCGCATGCTTCGCGGCATTCCTATTTATTGATTGCAACCAATGGGCAAAATATAATAAATGAAAAATTGAGAAACTGTAAGAATCCGTGCGGGCATGTATTTAGTCTCATATCGATTATTCATCGAAAAGATTTTGGATACTTATACAGGAATAAGGAACCCAAAAAAAACCCTTCCGACTAGTCTTTTTGAGTGAGGTCCTGAATTGTGACAAAAATAATGAAACTGATTACTCTTTTAACTGATTATACAAATAATATTTTATCACTATATTCTTGATATTGTGGAAGATCCATGCTTTTGCATAAGAAAACGGTCTGCTTGTAGGCTAGTTTGAAAGATAAAATGTTCAGGTGTTTGCTCTCTAAAAAGTGGAAAATTTTCTTTTTCTACTTAATGGAGCTTACCTTTGTACAATATAGCTGACGTGTAGTAGTCATCAGAAATCTCAATGTGATATCTAGTACTATCATATATATTTTTGACAATAGTTGATTCTCTTTGCTCAAAAAAAAAAAAAAAAAAAATCTCTTTCCCTTTTAGAGTGCATGGGCTTGGATTTTGGTGGCCCCCAAAAAAGAAAAGGAAAAAAGAAAAAACGAAATGTAGCATTGTATGCATGTAAAGCATTAATTAGTGAAACAGTTTGAGTGGACAATTGGGCTCTTGAAGATCAAATGCTGGGGAAGATCATTTACATACTAGAGCTTGCGTTCTATCCGAATCAAGTCCACACAATGTCATTAATCTTCTCCTAAATGGACTGACATTGCCCTGCTTTATGTTGTTCTTCATGAAAGCAGATACTTTTAGCTATTTATACTGTACTTTCTAAATAAACACTCGGACACAGCAGTTGCTGATTGAAAATGTTATTTTTTAAAAGAAAGATGCCAACAACTTGTGACGTATTTGGTCTAAAATAACTTTCTCAATTAACTAAATAATCCTTCATATCAATTGGTATACAAAACTACAAACTCTAGCTAAAAAGACATTACAAAACTATTGCTGCATCTTTAGAAGACCTTGAGAAAATATAAAATTAGCCCAAATGTTTAGGATCAAAAAATTTAAACAATACCTTCCAACTAGATTGTTACAATAATTCTATCCAAAATACTAAAATTCCAAGTTATTGTGTATTAGGCTTTCAAGAATCAATGCGGAAGAAGCAAAAAGCCAAGAGTGCTTCGGAATATATTGAGTCCCTAAATATTGAGCACACCTACAATGCAAGTGCCCTCATATGAAGTAGGATCACATCACTTAGTCTTCATGACAAGCTATAAAGAAGCGGTTTAAACCAACATAATTTGAGTATGGAAGTCTCTTAGGTTTTGTGGTATAATCTCAAGGTACGCATTCATTCAAACCCCAAATTCATTGAGACACTTATCTTCTTGTTGCACAGACGAGACGGAATCCATTCATTTACGCCACTTCATTTGAAACTGTTGCCCAAGGTGACAACCCAAGAGGGGGGGTGAATTGGGTTTTCTAAAAATTATGTTCCCTAATTTTTACTTTGAATAGACTGCAGCAGGATAATAGGATGTTATTTACTTAAGCTCTAGGCAATTACAAGTAAAGCAGTGGAAGATTAAGCTAGAGCAATTATATTATGGCTTTAGGGTGCAATTGATCTAAAATTACCTTATAGTTGTATGATCAATCTTAATCTATGTGTATGGTAAGAATGGAGTGGAAGCTAAGCAAATCACTTATAACTCTATAGAAAACAAAGCTAGAGATATTACACAATCAAGCATGAATGGAAGGCATGAAATACAAGAGATAAGGCATCACAAACACAAAGATGTATAGTGGTTGCACCCCAGCACCTACATCCACTCCCCAAGACCTCTTGGGAATTTCACTATAATCCTACCGATTACAGCCGGTTGTTTTACAAGCTCACAACCCAACTTGTTGTTTTACGAGCGCACAACGAACTCGGTCGGTTTTCCCAGGCTCACCGACTAGAACCACTCCGATTGTTTTCCCGGGCTCACAATCAAACCCTTACACGTTGGTTTTACCCTCGGCTCACCAACAAACCTAAACCCCGTTGGTTTTCCCTTTGGCTCATCAACAAACCTTACACCGTTGGTTTTCCCTTTGGCTCACCAACAAACCTTTAACCCCTTGATTCAATCCCTTGATTGAATCAAGTTACAAGATATTAAAATAAAGAATAAAAACAAATCAAAGCTTCATAAACAAGCAAATATGACAATATAAACAAATAGAGTAAAGAGAAGCCCTCAAACGAGTTTTGAAGATGAAGGAGCTCGGCTTCTTCTTTACTTGACCCTCTTCTGATTTGGCACGAAGTAGAGGATCACCGAGGCAGCACACGGATGGAGAGGAAGCTTTGGGATTCACTTGGATGCTCTTCTTCTCTCTATTTTACTTTGAATGGCCCTTTTGTGCTTATGGGAGATTTCCCTTGTAATTTCTTTGGAATCTCTTTCCTAAATGATCTCTCCCACTTCCATGAGTTCTCCCCTAGCTCTCTTCTTGTTTTTATAGCTTTAGATGGCGTGGAAACAAGAATATAGCCGTTAGAGACAAGAAAAAGAGCCGTTGGACACAGTCTGTATTTCCTGACAATGTTACCGTTGGGATCGGAGTCGACTCGCGCGATCAGGAGTCGGCTCGCCTGTTGCAGGAGTCGGCTCGTGTTTTACCGGAGACGACTCGGCCACTGTTCCAAATTTGAATTAATGTGCTTGCCTCGACTGGGAGTCGACTCGTCTTAACCTGGAGTCGACTCGCCAACTTCTGGAGCTGACTTGGCAATTTCGGAGTCGGCTCATCCACTGAAGTCCGTGGATCCAATTTTGAATTTTGTCCTCTCGAGTCGACTCGACTGTCCTGGGAGTCGACTCGAATCTCAAAGCCCGAACTCCCGATCCTCTGTCTTTTGGCTCGTCCAGTCTTGGAGTCGACTCGAACTTCCTTGGAGTCGACTCGGCTCTCAGTTTCCGAAAGTTGGTCTTCTGCCTTTTGACGTGAAGCTTGTCTTGGAGTCGACTCGAGCTGTCTGGGAGTCGATTCGAATCTCAGAGGCAGTAACATGGTTTTCTGTCTGACGATGGTCGCGGAGTCTCGGAGTCGACTCGTGCAATGCGGGAGTCGACTCGAATCTCAGAGTCCCAAAAATGCTCTCTGACTTTTTCCTTGTGTTCCGCTGAGAGTCGACTCATGCTTTCTTTGGAGTCGACCTGCCAACCATCGGAGTCGACTCGTGTTCCACTGGAGGCGACTCGAATCTCAGACCCGAAAAACTGCTCTCTGACTTTTCTTTGTGTACCTCTTGGAGTCGACTCTTACTACCCTGGAGTCGACTCGTTGAACATTGGAGTCGACTCGAAATCCTCAGGAGTCGACTCGAAGACTATTCTTTTGAATTTTTTCTTTGATTTTATTCTTCCAAATTGAATCCTTTGAACTTTAAGCTTGGGCCAATAAATTGTAGCTTTCTTCCAACTTGAGAGCTTTGGAGGCCTTCTTGTGTTCTCCCAACTTGCTATGTTCCTTGCAAAATAAATATCTTTCTCCTTGCAACATAAACATTAGTATCTATACTTCAAGGTTTTGTGATCATCAAAATCAATCTATGAATCAATCTTTGGGTCATCAGAAACAAACTACATTAGTCGTAGATCTTATTAAAATTCTCTGATACTGCCTGCTCCCACAAGGAAGACTGTGATACTTGTTTAGCGCGCAATCAATCTTTTTCCCCCCAAGTTGAACACTGCTCCTTGACTATCGTGTTAAAATTAATAAATGAAATTACATGAACGCAGTTATGAGTTAACATAACCATTAACCCATATCTTCTGCACAACCTTTAAAATTTCAGAACTTACAATTCTGAATCGGAAGTTGCTGACACTCAGATGCTAAATTGAATGGCATCGACAAGGTATACTGCTTCACTATCTTTACATATATACAACCCACTAATATTCTCGTTTAAAAATAATCAAATCATCGGGTGCATGCCATTTCCAAATGTTCCCCTTATAATAATAGTCATAGCATCAATGTCGAGGTGTACAATCCCAAGGACATAATATTCATCATTGGAACCGATATCCATACTGTGAGAATCAAACAAATATATATATATATATATATATATATATATATATATATATATATATATATATATTAACATTATAGATAAGTCAGTTTTTTGTACTAATCCCAACAAAAGTGATTAGGTAGCTCCCTAATCTTTTCTCAAAAAAAATGAGAAAAATAGTTCTGATAAAAGGATAAAGGGGCTAGAAGACTTTTTAACTTCTTATTGATGTTTAGCACTAGTACACTGCCAAGTCCTATGAAACGCCGTGAAGGATCACAGGAATATTTCTCCTTATATTAGTACGTTGTCAATCGTACGTTTGCTCGTAGTCTGACTGCTTTCATGTCTAAATATACTAGATATCAAAATTTAATGAGGATTTCACTGATGCACATTCTCATAAGCCATGAAGATAAGCAAAGGTCACTGATTGAAGGTCCTCCATGTCATGATATGCTGAAGTCCAGGTGTTTGGTTGCATGTCAAGAGTGGCCATGGCACATGAAGGGTCGTCCTCAGTGCAAAAGGACGCGTCCTCGTCGTTCGAGCCAGAACGGGGGTTGTACAGCTGAGAGGATTGAATGCAATTGGCTCCTAAAAGTTCATTGTTGTAGTAGTTCATGCTCTCGGTATTTGGATGAAAAGGTGGCAGCATCCTTCCATCCCCAGTTTGAAAGAAAACCTGCCCATCTTGTTGAAAAGGTGGAAATTTTTTACAGAGCTTGTCTTCTTGAGGGGTGAGAGTGGCACGAGAGCCATTGCCAAGGCCTTCTTGGGCTGCTTGGGCCTTGAGAGAGGCGAGCTGTGCTTGAAGATTGACAACCTGCAAACATGGCACAAACACCGAGGAATCAAAGACTGAACTATTACGTTATGCCATTGAGGATGTGCGAAGTTGAGATTAAATGATTGCTAAGTTGATTAGAATGATGGATACGCTTGTTGCTTTGATGTCAATGGAGCGCTTACTTGTTGTTGGAGGGCAAAGATGTGGGCAACGCAGCCATAGATGGGATCTTGGAGCCTTGCTTGGGCCTCGTAAGACATAGAAATGGCGGCCTCGGAGCGGTCGTTTACAGGGAGGTGCGTGAGGAGCTTGGAGACATTGCTGGCCCCAAAGACCTTATGGATGGCTGCGAAGTGTGCGGCCCCTTGCTCATGGCAGAAGTACGGGGCGAAGACACATCCCCTGACACACTTCCTCCTTAGGAACTTGCAAGCTCCACAGGGAGAGCCAAACCCTGTCATCTTGGCCTCTAGGAGTCGGTGGTATTTTTTGGCTTGTGGGCTAGGAAGTGCACCATCCCTTTTGCTTATAAACACCAGGATGAGAGGAGGGTGGATCATATTGTGATGAGTAATTTATCTGTCTCGGTCTCCTTAATGGCCTACAAATTTCATTATTCTTTGCTTTCCGTACGTAGCCCTCTTCCTTTCACCTCATCTCCAGTATTATACTCACATGAGATTCCATTCAAGAAGCCTAAAAGGACAAGGAGCTAACACGAAGCCAAATCATTTCTCCATTTCTGTTGGCTTAATCATTCAAGTTGTTTTGGTCGATCCCGTTTCTATGATAACCACGAGGACATTTACCTTTACAACATATTAATGGAGCATTTTATCAACCAAACACCAAAGCTACAAGAAAATTACGGCAGTGAGATCATGAGAAAAGAACATCTGGCCAAGGGAAGCAAAGGAATAATTAAAAAAAAAAAGAAATAAAGCACAAGCAATTCATGCATGCTTGTGCAGATTCACCGTTGCAAGCTTGTTTCCAGGTAGTCACTTAAACCAGTCACACCACACGGTAAAGCTGCCATTTGTTTAGGATTGTTGATCACCATCAATCAATTTCGCGTGCCGCCATGGGCCTCAACATGAGGGTCCTGCAAGTTCTATGAAAAAAAAATGGAAAAAAGAGGGAGGATCTTGCAGTAAACTACATAACCAATTACTCTGCCTAATCCTAGCACTTGATCTAACTAGATTTTCTTTTGTGAATGGCTGTCTGTGCGTTTGAATGTGTGGTCAAAGCAAGAAAGTTTTGTAATTGTGTGCGTGCTTGGTAATAGCACGGCATATGATTCTACAAGAACAGGAGTAGGGGTGGGATTTGATTCAACCTGAACTTTGGTAAGTTTCAAGTGAATCAGGCAATATTTTCTCATCTATCTATGGGTCACTTAGGCCAGCCATTTGATAGGGAGATCATAAGTGGGTGCAGCTCCTGCATGGCATGAGCCTCCCTGGAAGCCATTATCCCCCACCTTTGCCATGGTTTCAGTCATGTGTACTTGTTGGCCACTTAACCATAGGAGAGCAGCCGATTTTTGAGACAGCAAGGCAAAGTTCCACTGTAGACTTTAAAAATTATCAGCTGTTCAATTATTTGCAGATTAAACTAGAAGCAGCAACCTAAAAACACTTGTAAAGGGAAGTGTTACTTTCCAAATTTCTATAGTTGAGAAAAGAATTATATAGTTTACATCTCAACTGCCCCCCACCTATAGCTTTTCCCTTAGACTTAGAAAAGTGGATGCAACTTCCTCGCCTGCCCTCACCTCAGAAAAACTTCTCTGATGCCCATCCTCATGGCTCCTGCAAGCCGTTTAAACTAACTGATCACAATGTTTATTAACAAAAAAAAAAAAGAAGAAGAAATAGTGATTCAAGCCATGAAAACTACCTCACTGAATCAATAAGCCAGGCATTTGCTACCCCATGTCCTTGTGGGTATTTTGCTCTATGGGCATCCCATAAAATGAAAGGAATATATATGTATATATATATATATATACACTCCTTTCTTCAGTGTTGGATGGTCCTACGAGGTCCACTAATGCACCTTTCTCTAAATGCTTCTCTCTTATTCCCCCTTCTTAGGAATCTGCATTTCCTTGTCCGCTTTCTAGACTTCCATGCATTACTTCCGTAGAAAGGGCTAATTTTCACTTCACGGAGTGGTAAAAAAACTTTGAAAAGTTACCATCCTTTATTTGAATAACTATTAGAATTCATGCTTTACATAACTATTAGAATTCATTCCTTTTTCCCATCGAAGCATAAGGGCTTCGCATATCAAAAGGAAGCCAAAGGCCTTTTGGTCCTTCTCATCACAAGTACATTGGTGTTTTGAACGCTTCTTTGTTTGTTTTCCGCCTATACCCTGGGTTAAAAATTCTTTAATCAACATATATTAAAGCTAATCTGCAGAAGGCTAGTACCTAGTTGATGAGCCAAAAAATGCCTAATGGAAAGTGGACCTTTTCTTTTCCTTAGTTAATAATTTTATTAAAAAAAATGGTTGTTACTTCTGAGTCATGCCATTCTAGGGCCCATATTTGGATTGCGACCAAGCTAACTCGTCATTTGCACTGATGCATGGGTGGTGAATGATGCACACTGAACCAATAGCGCTCTCTCTCTCTCCATATGTATGTATGTATAAAAGAGAAAAATGGAACAATAGTTATTAAGAAATTATATCGTACACCACGTGCAGCACTTCAATCATAGTCGCTTGTTTCTATAGATTTTATTTATTAACTATTTATATCGGTGCACCGCTATGTGATGTAGAATATAATTTTTCATAGTTACCCAGGAAGTTAATCAACATATACCCTAGGCTAAAAATTCTTTAATCAACATATATTAAAGCTAATCTGCAGAAGGCTAGTACCTAGTTGATGGGCCAAAAAATGCTTAGTGGTTTTTCCAGCATTATTTCTAATGCAAAGTGGACTTTTTCTTTTCCTTAGTTAATAATTTTATTTAAAAAAATAGTTGTTAGTTCTGAATCAGAAAGACCAAGCTAACTCGTCATTTGCACTGATGCATGGGTGGTGAATGATGCACACTAGACCAATAGCGTTCTCTCTCTCTATATGTATGTATATAAAAGAGAAAAAAATGGAGCAATAGTTATTAAGAAATTATATCGTACACCACGTGCAGCACTTCAATCACAATCGTTTGTTTCTATAGATTTTATTTATTAATTATTTATATTGGTGCACCGCTATGTGATGCAGAATATAATTTTTTATAGTTACTCGAGAAATTATTTTTTTTACTTTCGTGTAAATGGAGTCTCCATCAAATGTTTGGGTCAGCTGGCGAGCCCACAGAAAAAGAGAGGGGGAGTTTGTTCGGGCAGCCTTTTATTTCTTCTAGGGATCCTCGTCCGCGTGCTCGATCTTTCCAACGTCACATCACCACCGATCAAAACAAAGAATGACTACGTGTCCCCAACGTGTGCATCATGTGACTCTCTTGGGGTAACACTTGCAATTGGACAAGTTTAAAGAGAGAGTGGTTGACAAGTACCGCTTCCTATGGTTTGTTTGGTGGAGAACAAGCAGTGGGACCCTAACGAGAAACCAAATGAAGTGGGGGGGGGGGTTTTGATGGAACAGACCATATATATATATATATATATATATATATATATATATAAGCATATGAGTGGGTAGCTAGGTTGATAGAAATCACACAGAGAACTTACTTGGTAGAGGCTAGCTTGAGTTTCATGAAATGAGTTATCCTTAATATATACAACATCCTAGACTTATCTTGAGGAAAGGTAGCTTTCCCCTCCCTTTTCTATCAGAAAAACAAAAAAAAGAATTAGCTGTTATTATATATCAATTAGTTGCATCGCAACAATGACTAATAATGTGATTAAATTGCAATTAGAGTTGTTACTCAAGAGTATTATATTTTTTAAAAAACTCTTATTTTATTTCTTTTTTAAACAAATTATCTTTAACATATTTAACATCCTATGAAAGGGTGGTTTGCCAGCCTTTTCTGTCAAAAAAAAAAAAATCCTAGAATTAGATGCTATTACATATTAATTAGTTGCATGGAAATAATTAATGACCAATAATGCGATAAAGTTGCAGTTATAATTAAAGTAGCAAAATGGTTTATTTAATCGTGCACTGGACCATACAGTAGGTGATTGAAAACATGAACCTGATGTGGGTTACATTGTTTGTCCGGCCGATCACCTTTATGTAGACATTAATATAAGGATAGCTAGCTAGACCATTCATTGAATTCATGAGACAGCAAGGATAGGCTTCCACTTATGTATATGGATATTTCTATGATATAATTAAATATATTTAGTTAATTTAATTGTAGAATTTGTAAAATGGTTTTATGTTCTCTTTATAAGAGATATTATATGTTGTCATATTTATGGCTATAATAGCGAGGCAGAACATCCCATTCATAGAATAAAGTTTTTATGGCATAGCCTCTAATTAAGAGCATAAGATTATCATCTTCGCTAGAGCTTGATGACAACAACTATTTTGATCCTACATGTAGGCTTTTGATCGAACATTTGATCTTACGCCATTTATGTCTGGTTAAGTAGAGCTTGTATGTTTCACCCTTTGCTAAGCTCCGCGCATCTTGGGCAAGCCTCAAACAATTAGCAATAGAGCACTAAATTTCTAATTGTTCTTTCCATTTGTTTTTTAGATGTTAATTAGAGCTACCAATTTCATGTTTAACCAAAGATGAAAAAATAAAGAAAAGGATAAGTCAGATTCGCAGAAGCTTGTTTCCACCAAAAAAATGATCTGTAGAAGTCTTTGACACTGTGACTAAGCCCCAGCTGTTTCCAATCATCAGACGTGAAGCAAATTGTTAGAGAAATGTCACTTGAAGACGTCAACAAATCAACAAGAAGCCAATTGGTTCTTCCACTGCATATCAGCTCTTTTATATGGAAATGAAATTGTCATTCATCTGTGTAATTTGCTGGCAGACACCAAATGGTATTACTTCCACGGCACTTAGATAGGTTGGAGAAAAAGAGGTATCCAAATTAATAAAACTAGATATCTACACTACCACGTAAGAAGAACAATTGTTCGATCCAGCGAAAAAGGAATGTATGTCAGCTTTGACAACTCAAACACACTTCGCCACTAGCTAATAGAATTTCACATCTTGTTGCAACCTATTTTAATGAGCTAGAGCATATTAATCTGAATCCCATGCATAAATCCCTAAACAGATCTTGGGTACAATGAACAAGCTAGGTTCAACTTGGTTGGCAACTGCTTCCTCGAGTTAAAATGAGCTAGAGTTTTTCCTCAATTCATTCAAGGGTAGCAACAAGGATAAGGTTGTCTGCTCGGATCGGAGAGCGTCTAATCTTCTAGAGACACGGAATCATATGATATATAGTCTATTTCTTTCATACAAGTTGTTTAATGGGCATATGGAGGCTTGGTTATACTAATCCCTTGTGACAAATTGATCACTTAAGACAAAAGTAACATTTGCATCAGAAAGTGATAGCAAGAAAATAAATAGTTCATGAATTATGAACTGGAACTCAATTCTGATGTAACAAGCTTGCACATCAAACTTAGACAACCACTCTGCGAGGTCATACTTGCATCACTAGGTGCAAAGAAAATCCTATAACCAAGCGGTGCAAGAAATATTTTGTTAAGAGAGTGTGGTGGCTTCACATATCAGCGAACGTGTGATCTGCTACTTGTCACATTATGTTCAACGCTGGATTTGGATTGGTATTCCAAAGCCACGTAACCTTAGAGATCATTCCATGTATCCATTTCTCTGCTTAATGAAGCTATTCACCTCGATGGAGAAAAAGACTTATAAAAGTATTTCTTTTATATAAGTCACGCTCACGTAGTACTCCCGTGGGAGAGAACTCTGGCTGTCATTTTATTTGGGGGTTGGTCAAATTTGGCACGGCTTGGAGGACCGGACAAAAGGGTGGTGCGGCCCAAAATAACCATAACGGGTCATTGAAGACCGGTCAGGCCGAGAAGTTACATGTGGGGCCGCCACACATGCGTTCTTATTATTGCCTAATTCTAGGGTTTTCTTCTTGTCCCATTATTTCCAAGAAGCTTAAAGAAGTCACCAATATAACAATTGATCGGACAATAATGTTAGTTTACATTTTGTTGTAATGTTAGATATCGTAATAGTTGTTGTATGCTAATGAGTAAACATTTGTTTTTTTTTAATTCTATTTTTTCTCCTTTTGGTTTCCATAGAGCTTAGCCACACGTGAACTAAATTTAGAATATTCGTTCAAGACTATCACTCGAGCAGTCGAGGGAGGCAATACCACACCAAAATTAATGTCTTGCTTAATGTCTTGGCATTCCTTTTTGGTTTTTAGCTCTTAGGGTATTAAGAAACAAAATGATATTTTTTTGCGTGCACTGCAATAGTAGTCTTCTTCATCACTTGATGTTCATTATTTCGAGTCTAAGGGTCAAGATGTAATTTCAACATTTTTTTTTACTATGTTTTCCCTCTTTAACATGTTCTTAAAGAAAAGGAGGAGGGGGGGGGGGGGGGGGGGGGGGGGATCCTCAAGTGTCAAATGGACTCTCCATTATTCTTATTCGATAATTAAAGCCGACACATTTAGGTGCAGTCCACCTGTCACAAGAAGCAGCAACTTAAGTCGCATTTTGATGGCTCATGACATTGGACCTTCAATTTCTAAATCTATGCTTTTAATTTATCAAAGGACAAGAAAAGAGGGGGATGCAATTGCAATCTCTTGGAATTTGGAAACCCTACAATCCCAATGGTAAGAAAGATTGCCTTGTGTTACTCCAAACATTAGGTGATCATATGTCAAGAAATGCACCATCAGACTAGACGCATTCTATAATGGAAGGAATAACTTGAATTGGAAGTTGGATGCAACAAGATGCTCAGAGACTTGTATGGCATTGGATTCTGTCCTCTCAAATTTAGGTCTTGAGTCTTTGTCGAGCCTACCGAAACTATTGGATGCGGCAGTTATTAAGGGCCACGTAGGCGTTGGATTAGATCAATTGCTCCTCTCCGCGTAAGCCTCCAACATCTCCCAACCAAATTACGGGGACAGAGAAGGCCGCACGGGTGGACCTGCCTGATGGTGGCGGGACATGACGCTATCCCTTCGCTTTCAAGCCAAAGTGCATAGATTTTTTTAGTCATGCTTTGTTGTGGCTCAAGCTTAGATTAATTGGGGATGGTGTAGTTTGATTTGGAGGCAGATATTCCAAGTCCAGGGGCCCTCTCAACCTAAAGATAATAATACTCATCTAATGTTTACTAACCACAGAGGACAAGCATGGGTGTCACCTCAACCACAATGAAGGGGAGCATGCGATAGGGATTTTTTTTGCTGTTGCTCCGAGCATAGAAAACTTTGGGATGAATGAGGTTGAGTGGCTAAGACTCTTCTCATTCTAAGGCCAGTTGTTATGTCTTTTTGACCCAGGGGGAGGGGCTAAGCATTCAAGGTTGTTGTAGTCCTGACCTTGGTATAGTGAATGGACTAAGAAACGCGTAGGAGTAATAGTGGGAGATCTGGAGGAATGTTCCCACCACATAGACTCTATATTGCGGGCATGGTCTTGTTTACAAGAACTAGTAGCTACCCTTTGGATATAAAGATGGCTGTTTTTATTTGGTACCATGGGGTCCAAACCTTGCAAAACATCTTAGAGTCAAGATGAGTGTCCTATCAGCTGGAACTTGGAGGGAGTGGTGTTGAATTTTGATGAGGTGGTTGCAATTTGGGAGCTGTGAGATAGCTCTAATTGCGTGGGGAACGCGACATGAACTTGGCACGACCCGCTGTAATAAATCCCAAGAGAGGGCGCGTTTGAGCCGCTTGGATGCCCCTATCTAGGCCTTAGCGAGGGCTGTCAATGGGCCTGGACGGCCCAATAAGTTTTGAGGCGTGATTTGATTGGAATCTTGGTGATGGGACACAACATATATTAGCATGATTTAGAAATCACGTAACAGCCTGCATTGCCCATAATATTGTTTTTTAGTTGCATGATTCTGTATCAACCTATATTATTTTTTATTATTAGTATAAATTTGTTAGAGTGATTTTAGGATCACATAATAACTTTTATCAGTCGGTAATATTTTTCATCATTAGTGTGATTCTATATCGGGCTATATTATTTTTTTATATAGAGTCTATATACGAGTATATATAACTTCTGATATGTACCAAATATATGAAATAAAGAAATAGAATCACTTTTCTTTCTCTTTTCTCTTCTTCTACAAATATTGCAACAGCGTATCAACAGTACAAGAAGGGAATTATTAGCAGCAAGGATGAGCAATATTAAACGTATTTCTTTTTTTGCATTGAGTATATGTTTCGCTATATTTTATGAAAGATTTTTTAGGTATGGTCAAGAGGACTGACCTGTCTGCGGGAGTGCTTTACGCTTAGGAGGTGTTAGAAATTTTGACAAGAAGGCTGCCAGGTTTCCCAATGAGGACTGCATGATTTCGTGAAGCAAGTAGAATCATTTATAGTATTCTTTTGAAGTCTTGGAAAGAGCTGCTTAGATTTGAGCAAGGTGGACCTTGGAACAGGATCTTGACAGCATAATCTCAGAAAATTGGTGCGAGATAAGTGGTTGCTACCACCTGGGAAACGGGTATTAAATCTAAGAAACTGGAGAACTGTTCTTAAAGGATGGTCTTTCAAGAGAAATAAGGGGAGCAAGAGGCAAAAATCCTAAAGAAGAATGATAGACTGAATAAGAAAGAGAATGAAACTGATCGCCCCCTAATGAGGTTGAAGCCGGAAGAATACTGGAGGAATCCTCAGATGATATCTATAGAAAGAATGAGTTGTATTGAAAGCGGAGGTCGCGGTTGACCTGATTATAATGTCCAAATAACACTTTCTAGCTTATTACAAATGTATCAATGCAGATCTACCCATGTGACTAGGGAACATTGCAACACAAATCCATTTAGAGTTGTTCATTGGTAGATCGTGGTTTTGTAATTGGATTTGATTAGCTTTGGAGTCATAACCTAGCAAGAATGCTAGAATTTAAGCAAGAAAAGTATGTTAGAGCCGGTGATCAAAAAATCTAATCACATTAGTCCCACATCCGTCATATGTTTAGTCCTATATCGATTTTGCCCTGGAAAAACCTAAGATACTTATACAGATCAAAAATATAAATAATACTTTTTAGCTAGCCTTTTTAGTGAGGTCCTGGATCATTACTGTTGGGGGAAAAACCCCAAGTCATACCGCCACGGAGGCGCTCGGCCAAAAAGCGCCGACCGGAAAGGCGCTCGGCCGAAGAGTGCCGACCAAAGAACACCAACCAGAGGGGTGCTCGGCTAGAGAGCGCCGATCTGAAAAGATGCTCGGCCCAAGAGTGCCGACCGGAGCGCCAAGAGGCGCTCGGACCAACCAACGACCAAGTAGGGATGCTCGGCTAGAAAGAGCCGACCAGAGGACGCCGACCAGAAAAGCGCTCGATTAGAAGGCGCTGACCAGAGAGGAAAGCGCGCGAAATAAAGGCGCTCGGCTAGAAAGAGCCGACCAAAGGGCGCCGACCAGGAGCATTAGAAGCGACCCCGCCACAGGGCGCCCCATTGGGCGACCAGCTCGGCTCGGCACCCCTGCCGAGCCGATTGCCTTGACCAGATGTTCAACTCCTACTTAACCCCCTGAGGGACTTGACAACTCCACTACAACCTGTCGCTATCTCCAAACCGTCAAGGCATAAGATCTCCGCAGGTATTTGGCACGACCTGCCATTAATGCATGAGACCTCCTCAAGTCTCCGATGCGCTCAGTCATTTAATGAACACGGCTCAAGACGATCTCCGGATCACTGAACCATCAAAGCGTATGGCTCTCCCTGACCGCCGGTTCATTCGGTAATAAATGCGCTTACCATCCATGGACCCCGGGCCTACCACGGCCGGCGGTTCAACCACTCCAACAGGTCCGATCGACCGTGACAACTCCCTGGTTCCGGTCTGAGTCGGCCTTATTTTCCACTATGCCATTAATGGGCCAAATCGTGCCCAATTATTACAAAAGAGGACAAACTCCCTGTCACCTCCCGGGCAACATAAAATCCCTTTATAAAAGGGAGCCTGGGAGGAAAGAGAGGGGAGAGGGACCGAAACACAACAGCACAGACAATTAAGCACCAATATCCTCTTATTCTTCTTCACCCTCTGGCTGGCTCTCTCCACATATTTGCCCCCTCTGACTTAAGCATCGGAGGGCCGGCGCCGGGGAGCCCGGCCACCGGCTTCTTTTTTGCAGGACGGGACAGGACAGGACGCACTCTCCTCTCCGCTCTCTCACACACCCCAGGAGGGCACAGGAGGACGCAGCTGGCCGGCGCACCGCCGTCCGCCCTCCCCGCGGCGGAGCTCCTCCTTCCCCAGCTTCGCGGCGGCCCCCGGGTCCAATTTCCAGCAACAATTACATATTTGATAAGTTAAACTGAAAATTTCTTCTTAATTTAATGACCGCTAGAGAGCTTCCTTCTACTAAGAGGATGAGTTTGGATGCAACAATAAGATTGCTTTATTATGACCTAGAGATTGTAGGTTCGAAAGATGGAAATAGCTCTTTTACATAGGGAAAATGCTGCATATATACTTATTAGTGGCATTTCTGGTATGTGGACTAAATGTCATGAAGGACCGAGACAAGGAAACCCTTTGTCTCCCCTTAGTACTGGACATCCTCACTAAGCTTCTTCAGAGGGTAGGGAATGCATGTATGATAAGACTTATTGGAGCAAGACAATTCCTTAGTGATCTAATTAAGAAGCCTTCATTTCATAGTCATCACATTAGAATTATATGCTAGAGATAAAACCAGTCTTACTCCAATTAAGATGTTGCTTCTTGTTTTTGGGAATACTTTTGGGTTGAAGATTAATTTCTGTAAGTATTTTTTAATCGGCGTTAATATCTCAGAAGCCTTATTTGGACGGTCGGCTGAAAATCCTATAGGATTTATAGGTTTGACCAATATATAACTAGCAAAATTGTGGACAAGCTTTAGGATTTGGGCCAGCCCATTTCAGAACTGCTTCTGAAATTTATAAATATAGGCCTAGCTCAGCCTACAACTTTATGATTTTTCTAATTGTATTTGCCCAACTTACAAATCTAAAAAGATTTTCAATCGATCATCCAAACAAGCCCTCGAAGTCTTTACCAATGTCAAACCTAATGAATTGCAAGTTGGGTGGCCTTCCTTTCATGTACTCCGTGATAGGAAGCTAAGGAAGAGAGGTTGGATGATATTGCTAGAGAAAATTAGTGAACTCCTAGCTGCATGACAAGGGGAGGTGCTCTCCATAGGAGGTAGGTTAATGCCCGTTAATGTTACCCTAACAGCTCTCCCTTCTTGTATAATATCTGTTTTGGCTGCCTAAATGGCTGGTCAAGAAAATAGATCAGATGGGAAGAAGCTTTTTGTGGAAAGGCCAGGAATTTAGATTTTGCAGGTTGTCACTAGAGAAGGTGGTGCATTGGGGGTGAAACGTCTTCCGGATTTGAACCACTCGTTGGAAAAATAGGCTTGAAATTTTCTTCAAAAGGATGAAGCCATGTAGCAGAAGGTGATACGACCAGTCTAGGAAAAACTGGGTTTAATATAAAAAAGATCTAGATTGGCATCTCTAATATTTGGTTCGATTACTTAAAAAGAGCTTTCTGGAACTGCATATGTTTCGAGCTTAGAGATGGAGAGGATATTCGATTCGCTGGCTCTTCAGATTCCTTTGCCTTCCAGTTTTCCAAATCTTTTATAGATGCTGTGTCAGAAAGAACTCTACAATCTCGTGTCGATAGAATTGGAGATCTATGAATTGGAATTTTAGCACTTTGAGACCTCTTAGTTGGCAGCAGAATATAGTTCATGCATGAAATAAACTAGGCGTCACCCAAAAAGACTAGCTAGGAGGTAGTTTTTGAGTTTTTTTAGTTCTATATAAGTTTCCAAAATCTTCTAATAATCGATGTGAGACTAAATACACGCTCGCACGGATCCTCACAATGTAGCTCCTGAATCTTATATCTTCTTTTTTGCTGAATCTTCTATCTTCTGCATTGCTATCAAGGACCAAAGGTTGATATGACCTTCTCTTTCTCTTTGTATATTCTTCAACAATTTAGTAAAAGTTGGATGTGAGTGCTATACTCCCCTTCTTTTCACTCAAAAAAAAAGAAAATGCTGTCAATGTGGTTGAATATAGTTGATGGAGCATTCGATCATGGATTAATTGGATTGGTCTGTTTTCTAATTTTTAAGGAACAATTTGGCTGATGGCATATGTTTGAATGTTGGGTGTCTGAGTAAGAGGTACAACTTAGGTTGGGCTCAACTCAAACCAGCCCATCTGACCGTTCATTGGGTCGACCTAGCTTGAGGCATTATAAACATTGGGCTTAGGCCGAAAAATCCAAACCTCATCTTAAGTAGAGTTGGGTTAGAGTTGACGCTCAATCCAATGAACATACAGCCCTAACATGACACTAACCCGACAAACCTAATCCAACTTGATATATAGATAAATAAATGACCTATATTTATTTAGATGCTTATATATTTATATAGCTGTACTTTGATCATGTTAACTTATGTTAAATGTATCATCAAAATTGATGAATTGTTGTGGCCTCAATTCAATAAATAAAATTCAACAAAAATATCGGAAAAGTTTTCCTATCTTGAAATTCCTATTGACCTAGACTAGATATAGTTTTGGATGAGGTTGGATTGGATTGTGTTGAGAAATTTCAACAAGAGGCTAGGTTGGGTTGGCTAGGGTTGAGAGATACAGAGGTTGGCCGGGTTCATGCTTACACCTCTCAACTCAACCTAACCTGCTCGAATTGCAGCCTTGCTCCTGAGTATGGTAACGTACTAACATGCTCGAGTTTTGCAGAAAAGGTCCCAAAAAGGCAAAGCATAATACAATGGTCGTTAGGCCACGGTTAGCCCAATTGGCCCATATAAGACTAAGGGCCTTCTATTCTTGAAGGCGAAAAACGTTGTGCTACTTATGACCACAAGCTAGAACTGAGAAAGTTAATTAATCCGATCTAGTTCCGCTAAGTAAATCATCATATAGTTTTGGCCTAGTGTGCAAATTGGATAAACCTTAAATAATGAACTTTTTTTCCTAGAATTAATATATGCCAAATGACCAAGTTTTGGGGTTGGAATTGCTGGACTAGTTGTCATGGTTGATGTTGGGATGACTTTGAATTGTTCCTTCCATGGCCACGATGGAACGGACTTATCTGGGGTTTTATCCCAAATTTGTTTTTAGCTAAATCCAAAACTTCCCCTTGACTAAAGCTCCATTCGTATTATGTATAATACGATAAATTATTATGTATGATAACATTATTATATTTAATGGAGTTTCTTTTTATATTTAATATTTTTATGTAAAATACTAAAATCACCTTATTTTAGTATTAAATTAATATGGTGTAATCATTTTATTGTAAGATAATTGAATATCATATTCTTGATTTAGTTTAACGACATATGTTATATTTTATATTATAGGACACAAATTTCTTCTTCTCAAGTTTCTATCATTAAAGAAAAATTTCAGAATATTTGGCATACTTTGTATCTTCATGTGTTTTATTTTTCGAAAAAAATGGTGATGGTTGTTGATAACAAGGTTTCAATAGTGATGTTATTCCATTGCCTACAATAGAATTGTTCTTGACCATTATAAGAATAATCATCTCTTATTTTGGGCTCCTAGTAGCCCAGTCTATTTGGGCTAATAGAGAGCTGGGCCTAGTTATTTGGCAGGCCCAAATATAACAATCAACTTGGAACATAAGAAGAAAAAAAAGAAAAAAGAAAAAAGAGGCACTTGCGGAGAGAGAAGCTGACTTATGGGAGTCTCCTTTTAACTAATTCTCCTCGGCATCCTCCATAATCCTTAGACCTTGGATGCTGGATTTGGTTGTTTTGGATTTTCCTCTTTTTAGCCATTTTTCTTTGGTTTTTCTGCTTCTGCGCCAATCATCGCCACCGACCACTGGTTGCAGGACCTCCGGCTATGCCATCGTGGCCAACACCATTGTCGACCACAGCTACTACTAGGCTGTGAGGCCTCCTTTATTTTAGAAAGGGGCGAGCATAAGCTCCCCTATTTTGTCAAGAAACCAAGAAAGGAAAAAAAAAAAAAAAAAAAAAAAAAGAGGAGAAAGAGTCCCACTCCTCTCTCTCTCTCTTCTCTTCTTCTCTCTTTCTCTCTCTTCCCCCACTTCTCTCTCTTGTTTCTCTCTCTTACTTTTCTCTCTGCGCATTCTTTCTCTACCGGGGGTTTGCTAGATCTTAGAGAAGGATCTTTTTCTCAATGATTTTGATCGACCCTAATAGAGGAGGTCCTGATCCATGATTGTCAGGCGGCGTGCCAGCATCCATCTTGGCCCTTGCCAGATATTATTAAATTTGGTGATCCTTGATTTCTATCAAACCATTTATTCCCTACTTCAACCATGATTAGATGAAATCACCTTAATTAGACAAGCCAGAATGCCCGAAACTTCAGCTTAGCCAACCCTACGAGAATGTCGGAACCTGAAATTTTTATTCTTAAAAATAATTATGATGAAATTCTAATAAAAAATAGCAATTTTTAAATATTAGGCTCTAAAAGAAATTTGTAGAATTAATTGAATTTCTCAGTTTTTTTTTATAGATTTATTGGTAAATTACTTATGATTTATAAATTTGATACACAGTATTTTTAATTATTGAATATGCTTTTTTTTATAAAAAAATATTAGATGATTTTACCTGGACAGGCCTTGGGCCAGCTATGGTGCGCGTCGGCTGTCCAAGCAAAACCATGGGCCCTTTCATGAAAAGGCGCCAGCTTTTTGACTAACACCTAACTTAAGTACCAGCGGGCAGTATGGTACGAAAAAATCTATATAATTACAAGAACGATATGTCCATATATAGTAGTTCTCTAACATACAAAAACAGGTTGTTCAAAATAAATAAATAGCATACCAAAAAAGAATATATGTAAATAATTTTATAAAGGCACCCATGTTTTTCTTAAATAATTTTATAACTAAATAATTATATACACATATATAAGTTAAAAATTGCAACTACCTTTTGCCTTATACAAAAAATGTCATATTTACAAACAATGATCACAATTTGATGGATCTAATGAAACCACATGGTAGCGCCTGTCTCACATAGCTTGTCTTTTTTTTTTTTTATTGGTTAAATAAAAAAGGCTAATTCTTACTTTTTATTCTACATCTTCTCTATCCAACACCTACCTAAAAATAATTTCAATTCACTTGGGATATGCGTTGGGATTTTTTTCGGCTGCAATATGGATTAAAAATGGCCTGTCTTTCTCAATCACAGCTACGTGTTGCAATATAATGGCTGCTGCTCCACCTTTATACCATTTTTTTTTTTTTCAGATTCTGTTGGCTGTGTTCACGCTGGAAGTGTGTGGGTGGCATTGTACCAAAAAAATAAATAAATAAATTGAGAGATGCTATGATTCGAAATCTTGAGGAGAAGATGCTTTTTTTCTTTTTTTTTACCACCTTGTTGAGAGAGAGAAAGAGAAGATGCGGGCTGATGTCATGATGTTGGAAAGCATCTTCCTTCAGAAAAAAAAAGAGGAGTTGGTAAGCATCTTTGATGTCCCTCCCACCACCCTTGATCTAGAGGCTTGTGAACCTAAACAGCCAAAGCTAATTTAGTTATAGTAATATTATATTATAGATACAATGGCTGTCTTTAAAAAACTAAAGACCAGTCAGAAACAAAGCCTCAGCCCTCTGCCCACATAAAAAAAAAACAATGCTCAAAATTGCAGCTTCCCCTGCCGACTACTCCACCGGTTGGTTTACTTTCCCGTGGACGTGCGACCGGCAGCCAACAATTCCTCTACTCGATTACTCTCGTGACAAACTCCTCTCGAGAAAATTCTACCTCACTTTCGATAATGTAATAATTAATTCCAACAATAGCATTGATAATTACAGTTTAGTTTCATGAGAAAACTGACCTCCAAAATAAGAAAAGAAAGAAATAAAGAAAGAAATTAGAAAAGGAGGAGAAAAATCCCAACTGCACAAAAAGTTTTAGTGTTTAGCTCTCCCTACGTTGCAACGCCCAGTAGGAGACGTCACGTGCAGTGGGGCACGACGAAGGCTGGCTCGTTTCCGGGCACCGGCTCGTAGTAGAACGGGGCCGCGGGGTGCTGCCACGCCGTCCACCGGCGGCTCGTCTCCTCCTTCTTTTCTCCGTCCGGCGACCGGCCCTCCTCTTCCGGGGGCGGCGGCGCCTCGGCCTCCGCGGTCACGGGGATCGTCGAGATGTCCAGCGGCGAGAGGAGCGGGATCGCCACCTTCCACTCCGCCACGCTCGCCGGCGCGGGGCCCACCTGGATCGAGCTCGGCGCGTGCATCTGGAGCCGGCTCCTCTGCCTGCACAACTTACCGCGCGCCCCCCCCTTCCTCGGCTCCTCCTCCTTCGACATATATACTGGGAATAAGAATAGAGAGGAATCGAATATTGGGGAGGAGAAGGGGGGGATAGGGGGAGGGGAATTTTAATACAAGTATTCAGAGAAGGGGAGGATAAGAGAAGGCAACGGAAGGGTGGGGGGAGGAATAAGTGTGGAAGGCGTGAGACGAGTGGACGCAACCTGCTCCACTTGTCATTTTCATCTGTCACACACTCACACTTTCTCCTTCTCCTTAGTTTATTAAAGGAAAGAAAAAAAAAAAAAAGGAGATGTTGAATAATTTTGTGAGCAGAGATATTAAAACTCTCTTCGGTGACCATCGAGCTTGATTAAGAAAATAGTAGAGCTTTACTGAGGGTAAAAAAAAAAAAGAAGCATCCTCAAAACTCTCCCAGCAAAATTTTTCTGAATAGTTTTTGAGGATTGGTGCGAGCATCATAATTCTCGCAAATATGCCAACTTGATTATAATTAAGTAGATTTTGCCATTGGGCAGTGTTTTGTCATGGCCGACAACTAGAAGAAGGGTGAGGAGAGTAGGAAAGAGATGGCCATGATTGAAAGATGGAATGATGATATAAAACTATTTTATTTTACAGTATGCCACAAAGTTATTGGAGGTCCAATTTTTCAACTAACCATCATCTTATTTGGAAAAAGCCAACGGTCGATTTGACGGTATGTGTGCGATTGAGACAGACGATTCAATCCACCCATTGGGTGTGATTTGCACTGTGAAGTTGTTCGTTATTGTCAGTGTTGGGTGAATGACCGAACGGCCTAGTGGGTGCGATTCCTTGGATGGTGGTAGGGCCATGCGTTACATGTGCCAGTTTTTGGACCATGTGTGATACGACTGCTCGCAGCCAGAATTATTGACTGACTCGATAATTTCAGTTGCTAATAGTTCTGTTATATTATAACTTAAAAGAAATGGTTCCAATACGATATTTAGTGAAAGAAAAAGGATAAAGGCCGGCGCGGATAGTATCTATTTGAAAGCTGACTCAGTCATGGTAATTAGATAGATTTAGACCCGGTATAGTAAAAACGATCGGCACTTACTGTTTTGAAACATTTGCAGGTTTTCCGAAGGGCTTGACACTTTCTGGGTCAATCAAAGTCATGTTTTTTAGGAAGCGAATAGCACTGTCGATTGGGTTGCTTTTTTTCTATAGGATAGCATCGAGACTGTCTCTTCCTCTTTTCGTCAGCTTCTCTTGTCAGATAGGACTGGGTGCACTCACGCTCGTGTAGTGTGCGTCGCCGTTGTATATATATATATATATAAACGGTCTGCTAGGAGGCCGCCCTCTTTGCTAGCATACGTGTTAATAGAATAAATTATGATTAGTTGGCAATAGAGTCACCGGATTTTGATGAAGATATTAGATTTTGTGTATGTTGAATTTAGGTGGAGTGGTTTTGTAGCTCAAGATGAGATCTCTCTGTTGGTTTCCATGGACTCATCAAGGTTGGCACATGACATGCTGCAATGCGACTTCTTAAGGATGCTTAGCTTAAAATAAAAAATTCAAGAGAAAAAAATGTGGTGGTGCAGCACATGGGAGCGAGGTCGAGTTAAGGGTGTTCCAAAGGGGGCTGCGGGGATAAGTACACAAAAAAAATTTGTTAATCAAAACTGATGTTGCCTTTGGGAACGGATCTGAGATTCAATGATTGAATCGGTACCGTTGACTGGATTTGTTTAATTTTAATCATGGGTGTAGTGTGAAGCAGCATAGAAAGCATTAAAGCATTCCACAAGGGTGGAAGAATGACAAAAGAAGTGGAATGGCCTCAAGGGAAAGGGGAAAATAAGAAACATGATCCAATAAACCAGAAAAATTTTGCTTAGTTTCGAATTTGTAGAAAAAAATAATATTTTTTTTTCAAAAAGGTACAATTTTATTTTATTTTTTAGATCATTATATCTATCCGTATAGTTATAAAGGTAGATTAAAAGATGCGAGCATTCATTACCAATATGCATGCATAGATTAAAATACACGTATGCATTAATATGAAGGTGGGCACACAATGGTTGAATAAATTCAAAAACAAATTGCTTTTGTGGGGGGGTGCGTGTGTAGCTTTTTTCAAAAGTTTTATTTAATATTTAATATTAAAATTTTGATTCTAACAATAGAGTTATTTTTTTTTAGTTGAATGAGATTTCTTCCCAGCCCAAGCTCTAAGTCATGCCAATAAGAAAATCATACTCTGGTTGATAAAACATGACAACCTTTCTTCATCTTCGATTAAGCATCTTTATACGAGCTCATGTATTTTTTTGATAAATCTTAACTCATTTTTTGTTGTAAGAGTACTGTTACAAAAATTGTTGTAAGAGAGAGCAAAAGATAGAGAGTGCAATGGCAAAGAGCATGAGTGTACTGATCAGGTTATGCAAATAAAAGTACCACTGGAAATTTTGAATTAAAGAAAGAACTTAGCCACCAAGATTCCTTTCAGATAATCTAGTAGTGCATTCCCTTAAAACCTCTAAGTCTTTTATTCGAAAGGCCCAACCTTATTTTGCTAAACTAATTTATTTCATGACTCGATTATAAAGGAATAACCAACCTTGCCTTCACTTTGTAGGGCTCGTTTGGTTTGCGGGAAAAGAAGGAGAGAAAGTGTGGTCAACGGAAAAGTAATAAGATGCTTCTTGTTTGGTTGGAGTTTTCAAAGGAGAGAGACGGAAAAGTTATATTTCCATGAGAATATGATTTCTATATTTCATGGAAAAATCTTTTCCATGAGAAGCATGGAAAAGTCTTTTTCATGAGAAGCATGGAAAAGTTATTTTTCCATGAGGCGGAAATCACTCCATTTTTATTTTTTTCCAAAAAGTTTCTTCAGCATTAAAGAAAAATTAAAAAGACATTAAAAAGCTAATTTTTATTAAGAGTATAATAGAAATTATACATAACTTTTCCAAAAAAGTGGATGGTCAACCAAACATAAGCACTTTGAAAATTTGTCACTTTTCCATGGTCAACCAAATATGCCAAAAGTACTTGTCTAGGTATCCTCTTCCTAGGAATTTGCTTTCCAGGAATCATATTTCTATGAGGAAAAATACTTCTCGTGAACCAAACGAGCCCTATGTTCCTCTATAAGCAGCAAGTCTTATGTTCAAAAAGGCCTGACTTTACTTTGCTAAACTACTTTGCTTCATGACATGATTAATAAGGAACTCCTTGAGGATATGTGATGAATAGAGAGTAGAAAGGAAATTAGGGCTCTTTTTTCGTTAGATTAAACAAACTAATCAAAATACTTTCTTTAAGACATTGATTTTTCCATGGCAAAAACGCAGATGGATCTATAAAATTCTTATCTTTACAATTAAATGGGAAGTTGCTTCTCTTTGTTCTTAGTCTCCGTTTATGATGAAATCCCCGCAGGTTTATCCCTGGAGAAACCGCGCTCTCTCTCAATGAACTACCTCCGGTTTTTGACCGGTAAATGACGTCAGTCTCCGTTAAAAACACCGACGTGCCGTCGACGAAAGGGGCTTCCATGCGGCAACGCATGACCGTCGGACACGGAAGATCGCGAGGAAGATTAATTGATTCATCCGGCATGCCCGAAAAAGAAAAAAAGAAAAGAAGAAGAAAAAGATTGCACGGAAGCGGCGTGCGAGGTGAGAAGACCGTGCGGCGGCGGTTAAAGTCGGTCCCGCTGGCCGCCGTCGGTTTGACTCGCGGTGGTGAAAGCAAAGGACGGCGGTTTCTTAACACCGCACCCCTATTACTAAAGCCTTTGAGAGAGTTATTAGTAGTAGGAATTTTGAAAGTAGAGTTGTTGGAAGTTGAGCTGTCTGAAGCAGAGCATTTATAAAAAGTTGTTTGCTGTTTGGTAACTACATTTCTAAAGTGCTGTGGCACTTTAACATATATTTGGTAAACAAACTGAGAAAGTACTTTTGTGTGACAAAATGACCATAAAGGACATTACCAGTATTATACAACAGAGTATAATAAAATATAATATATATTAATACATAAATTTATAATATTAATGTAATGTAATATAATATTATTATAATATAGTATTATAACATTATGTATTATAGAATAATAATTTAATATAATATTAAATTATTTAACATAACATATCAATGTATTATGATATAATGTAATATAATATTATATTTATAGTATAATACAATAATAAATATATAAAATATTATAATTATTAGTGTAAATTAATTTTTCATCCTTCTAGTGACCATTTATCTCCCTAACAAATTTTCTAGCTAGGTGATAAAATTGATTAAATAATTACTAATATTTTTATTTATTTATTTAGATCAGATTATTTGCCACTCACTCATTATTTTATTTATTTATTTATTTATTTATTTATTTATTATTTTATTTTATTGAAATATAGAGGGGTCGCTGGCCATGGGTGGTGGCCGACATGGTGGCTACCACCGTGGGCGGCCACGAGCTCCCAAAACAAAAAAAAAAAAGAAAAAGAAAAGAAGAGGAAGAAGGAACAGAGGCGGCGGTGTTGAGAGGAAGAAGAAGATAGAGAGGGAGAGGGAGGGGATGGGTGAGAGAAGAAGAGATGGGATGAGGATTTTGGGGGGAAAAAGTGAGATTTAAATGAGGTATTTTGGTCCAAAAAACAGCTTCCCGACAAAGCTGAAAACAAAGTTTTCGGAAAGCTCAAAATTGGAACTTCTCCCCAAAAGCTATTTTCAGCTTTCCGTAAAAGCTAAAGCAGCTTTTCGAAAATTTTACCAAACACCATTTTTTATCTACAAGTACTTTTGAAGGGCTAGAAAGTACTTTTTGGCCCTCTAAAAGCTTCCCCAAAGAAGGCCTAAGCCTTTGTTGTTCTTTCCTCGTGCCAAATAAAATATAGAAAGATCTGAAATGGTGTCTCGTGATCTAGTCCCAGTGCGGTTGGCAAGAGCTTTTGTGGTCGAAGACTAGATTCTTGTGTTCTTTGCTCATGTGCCGAATACAAGTCATCACTAGGAACGGGCTCTTTAATCCATGTGGAGGTAGCGATAGAGAGATTTTTTTTTTCTTGCCATCTGAAACAAAGTTAGAAAGGAGTGTTGGCGAGTGGTATCATGAAGCCTGGGATCTTTCCATAGGCTGATGCTCTTCCCTTGCTGATGCTGTTGCCAGTACACATATAGAAAAGGCTCAGCGTAAGATAAAAATCGACGGCCAATGGAATGATACTGATGCTTTTCCCTTGTCTAATGGAAGGTAAGCCGGTGAATCGTAAAATCAGATGGCCGAAATAGAGCAAAGGTGCTTTTTGATGCAGAAGAGAACCATGCCCTTTCCTTTTTCCTGGTCTGTGCGCAAATATGTCTATATAATATACGTGCGTTGTCAATGTGGTTTTCCACCTTGGTGATACTGCAATGAGTAGTTTGGTACGTGCATCTTTCTTTTCAATTGACGAATAAGCCCTAGGTCTTTGAGACAAATGGACAACTAAATCGACCTATACCAAGTTAGATTATATAGTTCTATCTATCCTGTGAATGATTTTAAGATAAATGATAATATGGATCAGGCGTGCATGCACCCAAAAAAATACAACTTTCGGATCTGCGGTGCAAGGTACTGAAGCAAATAGGAAGTTACCCGTATCTGTTACTTTGTTAATATAAGGCAAAACCTAATCCCCATAAATCACAAGCAGCAGCGCTCACCGAACAGCTTGAATGGTTTCTGAATTATGTCAGCATACAGCATGTTCTCCCTGTCCTTTCTCTTTGTTTTCTGAATAATAAGCCATCAAAACTAGTTATAGCAAATCGAATGGGGAGACAAGCAGTCTGAACAATAATCAAATGTGACACTGAGAAGGCAAGAGTCTGCAATCAACAATCATCATGAAACCAGCTAAACATTTTTATTTTTCTTTAAACCATCAATTCTGCAAGTTCAAAAAAAAGAAGGCTAAAAAACCAAACGCTAGGGCTTCACTTGCTCTCTGATGAACTGCTCCACCTGAGAGACCTCACCAGTCAAACCAGATGCATCTGTTATTGTCACCTTGTTTCGGCACTGGGAGAAGGCAAATGGCTCTCCAGGCACCCCAAGCGTATGTTCGTTGGCAATATCAGCAGTGGATAGGGCATTTCTTGACGTACGAAGCTTGTCTCTGCAAAATAATGAAGCCAGAATGTTTAACTCTATTGAATCATAGTACAGGAATATTCTAGCATCCATTTGTTTGGAGACATAAAAAGCTATTTGAAAAACACATTCTGCTAAGATGTGGTAGCTACCTTGATGCATGACAATATTCAGAGAGAATTGCTAACCAGGAAAAAAAGCCTAAACATTTAGCACGAACATAATTAAGTATACAAACAGAGGGTCCTGTTATCACCAAGGAGAAGTGGAAAATCAGACAGCTTATATCATCGATAAAGGAAAAAAGGGGAACCCCTTCATGGTAGGTGGCGGTATCATGTTTTCTGTCAGCCGTGTAGTGATCCTCTCCAGCATTCAGCAATCACTGATGTCTGTTTAACATGCTTGTTAAATTAGCTCGCATCTTTTTATGTTTGCATCACACTGCATTCTTTCAGCAAATAGCTTTGCAAGCCCAAAGATTAAATGAGTCAGTAAGGCATTACTTCTCCCTCTGATACCCAGTAACATGACTCATGAGTCAAGGCCCCTCAATCAAGGTGTGACCTTGCCTGATCTGTAGGGAGGGCCATCACTTAATGAACCAAGGGTAGCACAACCATTCACACGTGATGGACGGCGATGATCTATCATGACTGGTTAGCACACTTATTTCCCCCTCAATAATTCTCCACAGAGCATGTTATGGGGAGAAGAAGCAACTTCTGGGGAAATGAATAGTTTATACAAGGACTTCCCATGGAAGAAAGTATGATAAATGATAACATAATACTGCTAGAGCCAATGAAATGACTGGGTGCATGAAAGCAAGGGTAATGTTTGAATTAAGTAGAACAATGATTACTTACTGACTTTCAAGACTAGGTCAAACGTGCTAGAAACATCTTAAAGTCTCCAACTAAGAGAGCAGTTATTAACATGAAAAAACATTATCACAGGAAGGTCCAGTCAAACATCGTAAGCTAGTCATTATGGAAGCAAGAGGATGAACAACCATAATACCCTAATTCTGATATAAAAAAGATGGCATCATAAGCCCCTGAATAAATCTGTTCGATCCTTTATCTTACTCTTTTCTCCTTCCAAGCAGTTCAGTGAAATCCTTCTCTTCCTCCTCATCCTCTACCTCTTGAAGCTCCTTTTTTAAATAAAGTTTTCATTATGGAAATAAGTAAAAGATTCTTCCCTGTACTAATTGTCAAACCATAACAAGTTGTTTCATGTATTTTGAAATTTTTAACCATATAAACTAGCGAGAGTTTTAAAACTTTCAGGTGTTTGGTTTACAAATGTTATTGAATTTAAAATATTTGGCAGAAGAGTTACTATGAATACAGCAAGGAAAGGTTTGTGAAAAGCACACATTAATAGAATAGTGCAGTGTTTTGAAAACGAGAAGTGCAAAGAACTCACAGCATTGACCAAAAGTTGGGACAATGCATGTTTTTTGTGGTTAGCATTGCTCGGTAATACATGTGCATACCAACTAAGACATTCATAAATATCTTCATAAATAATTTTAATTCAAGCTTGACCAAACCAGGCTCCATCATTCAGCTCCATTATACCTTTACTCCAGGTGCTGTTCAAATTTCATGCATCTCATCTTTTCTTTAGCTTGCGCTGCAATTTTTCATTAAATTTCAATGTTGAGGCAGGGGGACAAAATAAAACCTACTACCAGAAATATCTATAAAAAAACACCAATTTTTCTCTTTAATCTTAGCAAACACCACAAAGTTAGAAAGATACCTCTAAAAAAATCATTGTTGCATCATAAAATGCTTTCCATATTAACTGCATAGACTTTTCTCAAACATAATGCACTTTGTAAAAATGTGTTAAATGATATAGCTTCTAACAAATGAGGAAAATTTAGGATCTTACATTTCCTTCTCTAATTGTTTCCTGATGAATTCCTTGGAGTGTGCCGTCACTTTATCTGTCTTGTTGCATAAAATCAAAATGGGGACTTTCCTCTTCACGATGCTTGCTTTAGTCAGAATATCATACAGATACCTTACCAAAAACAACAATACATGAGAAAGTAATTATTAAGTTAGTTATAGACGGAAGAATCCCATGATAAGTAGTTCTTAAACTAGCCCAACGGCCATGAGCACATAAAGATTAAATGCAGGCTATCGAAGAACCCTTACGTCACCCACTAGAAGTATAGCACTTCTATAGCAGGACTTATGATTATTATTACCAACATCAGTTTAAGATGCATATAGCTATCTGCTTAAATAAGATGGAATAAATAACAATGTATCAGCGGAAAGGTTAGTGAATTACTCAGCAGCTGCTCGACAGTTTGGTAAGAAATCTAAAGCATCCACAACGAAAATGAGACCAGCTGCATGAGGCAAGAATTCATCAAGTTTGGGTCTAAGCCGTGAATGCCCAGGAACATCAACCAAATTGATGGGTTTCAGTTTGCCCTTCTACACACAGGAGATGGGAGTGGAATCAGCATTATATATAACAAGTATATTGGTCTCACTTCATTTTTTGGTTAAACAAATATAAAGCAGAAGTATATTTATATTATGGCTTTATTATGAATATAGAATTGGTTAGATTGCTACCTTTTCCATTTCAGAATGCAGCATAAAAGTACCCTCATTCGGTTCCATTGATGTAATGGTACCTTGTTGTGAAGAGCCATCACGGAGCTAACATACAGACAACAAGGTAGTCAGAATGTAGATTGAAGGATAAAATTGTAGATCTGATCATCCATTTTTGTTAAGACAAACCAAACCAAAGAGGTGAAGATGATAAAATTAAATTTAGGATACAAAAACATGTTATCATATTTCATTCCCTCAACAAAGTGACATGATTTGTATACAACACAGTTATACATCTGCAATGGAAGTGCTGAAGTATATTTTCTTCAGATGATATAGTATGCAGTATGCACCATTCTCAAGCTTTATTAGCACAGCTGGGAAGAAAACAACAGAATTACAGCATGACATTGGTTTTATGCCAATTACATTAGAAAATGGGACATACCAATCTTAATTTTCCTTCAAAAACTTCCCTGAACTCCTTTCTCGAGCATTTTTTATTAATTTAAAAACAAAAATTCAAACTCAATGATCCAATATGAACTAAAAATTGAAACTAAGCTCATATTTCTAGGTTTTGTTTTCTTATTAATAAATAACATTGACTTCCTTTCCTTTAGGGAAGTAAAACTTCATTGAATTTTTTTTGGAGTAATCAAACTTGATTTCAGAGAAGCCGGTAGGGAGCAATAGTCAAGCTACCAGTTATCAAAAGAAAATCATTAGAAAGCCAGTATTCTAAAAGAAGTTGACAGCTCCAACGATGACAATAAGGATCATGCAGATGGTACACATGATATTGGTGGTGCTTATAATGGGAATGACAAGAGTTTAGAGCTGGAAATGGGCATGGGATGGCCCAATGCTCATTAGTCCATGCTAGCTTTGGGTCAGGCTTTGGGCTTAAATTTTGCATGTTTGGTCATCTCCTGGCTTAAAACTTGAGGCCCAAATGAGTTTTGAGCCGGGTTCAAGCAACCTTGAACTGAGCCAAAGACCAAGTTATCAACATTTAGATAATTACTATTACAATGAATCCTAGCAATATATCAACAACTTCTGGATGGCCAGATTAATTTAGCTTTAGTTAATTATCTAAAACAAAACCTAACTCCCTTTCCCAATTCTCCAATCACAAAAGCACCTCAGGCTTCTTTGAGCTCTTGTTCCTCCTCTTTGATCTTAATGATGATAAGGAGAGCTACCATCAGCCACTCCAGTTCTAGAGCATCCCCAACCCACTGCCAAGGTGCACCTGTTTGGTTACTACTCCTACTCCCATATGATGCACCCCTTTTCCCCATCATCATCAAAGCCCAAGGGTGACACTCGACTCCTCTCTTTCCTCCTATAGACCTTATTCATGGCAGCAGTCCTCACCCTCATTTTCCTCTTCAATGACATCAAAGCTCTTCTCTTCCACCTATCACCAAATTGACCTTCTGTCATAGTCGCCACCACCAGAAGCCCCAAGTGGGCATCCTGACAACTTCACCACCTCCATTGAGAAGGCTTCCAAGCTAAACATAAAACTATAACTGTTTGAGTACTATATGGCGACCCAACCGGTCCACGCATGTCTACCTGTTGGATTCTTAGCCCATTTAGCCATAACCCGAGCTCAGGTGAAAGCATGGGTCTTACCCTTGTAAGAGCTTCTGAGCTTAAGCCCAATGTGAAGCTCAAGCAAAATGCTACCTGTCAAGACTGGGAAAGGGGTGGCCCGGCCAGAGCATGGACCATTACCATTACTACTACAATCAATAACATTACTCATATTAATGTTCATTGTGTTGTCAAGATTAATTGCTCAAAACTTATAAATCAGAAGCAACATATAAGAGTAAAAGATAAACTTTCACTCATGAGAATAATAAAGGGAGAATTTATTACCACTGTCTTGGTGATTATGTAGAATAACATTGCCATTATTGCAGTGGGGAAAGGGTCTAAAAGGCTCAAGTACAATTAGATGGTATCTTGCCCTCGACTTAATGCCAATCCATATTAGTCATCTATTCTAAGAATTCATCTGTCTGATTCTACCCCCAACTCCTCTGCAGACATTAATATGAAACATATGGGCACAGAAACCGCCTAATTCATAGATAAAAATTGACTTTTGTCATACTTAAAGGTGGTGTTGATGACCAAGATATTAAATCGACGACCCTTAAGTTCAATTGTTTTATAATTTAGAGATCTATATTATGAGCTACATATTATTGTTTATTAAAGATCCTTGACTATGCATATCCACATGTCTGCTTCCCTGTTATGCAAAATATGATAAGTGACTTCTCAATTATAAGACAAGCAAAATGGATTAAATTCTCACAAATTAATAATCACGCTAAAATGTATCTTTTTTTTTCATTTCTTGTGAATTCTTTAGGTTAACATGGCCAATAGAATACGTGAGTTTCATCTAGCTTTATCCAAAAACTAACAAAACATACCAATTTCCATCATAATGTTTCAGTTTCTACCAGCTAAAATATAGGCCAGAATCCAATATTCCTAAAATTGCCCTTTCTCCTTGTTCTCCTTGCTCATCCATTTCCTTCTATTCAACTCCCTGTTTTCTATGTTTACCACAGTTTCTAGTACTCGTACCCATGCTATTTAGTTATGAGCCTTCCCCATATTTTTGTTGTAACCTTCTCGGTTCCATCTTATTTTCATATTTTCTTTAACTCCAGTTTACAAAACCTCCATTAGCCTCTTTTGGGCATGTATCGATTAAGGAGATTTTACTTGCTTCTATGGTTCATGCAAAATTTCGTAGCTGCAAACTCTTAGCAAATGTAACTTTTGTTTGAGTTTGGTGACTTAACTAACTTCAAGTAAAATTCTTTTTATTTGATTACTTTTAAAGGAGGAACACTGATAGATACGACATGTGCCAATCAATATGTACTGTACTAACTGCTTGGTGATACAAAGGGTTATCAGTTTAGGCAAATACGTCTGAACTACATCCAAACCACTCAAACAAACCTCAGCGATTTCATCAGGTGCCACTCAAGATGACTAAAACAGCCTATTTTGCAATCATTCTCCACAATATGATGGTGGGAACAAAGTGAGGGTGAAGGTAAAATTGCCTAGGGAGATTGGCCTGCAAGAACAAAGCTTGGTCTTTGATTTTTGGGGCTAGAAAATCACCCTAGCTAGCTAATCTTCTCCCTCCTCTCTTTTTTCCTTATTTCTTCAAAAATCTGAGTGAAAGTTTATGTTTAATTGAAAGAGATCAAAGGAATTTTTGTCAAATTAGGATTAAATGCCGTTTGATCATGGGATTCATACATTAAAGGATGAATCAGGAATCAAAATTGAAGATTTGGGGGTTCCTGAACCTCAAAATCTATACCCAAAAATTATGTAAATCCAAAAAATAACCAAAAGAAGGCTATTCTAAGGGCATATCAGCCATATCCGTGCATGTCCATTGACACCCTTTATTGGCATAATCCTCAATTTTGGTGCATATTGTACCTACCCTGGTTAGTTTGTCCATGTACCTCGATAGTTTGAACCTTGCTTTTATGTAAATTCGAGACAATGAATAATGTTTACACCTAAACTTTATGAGAAATCCATCTTCAATCAATCCTAAAATTTGGCATGAACCTAGGGAGCATTAGACGAGCATATACCAGGTCTTTCCTTCGTCTCGTGATTGTTTATGAAGTTTTATAGATTACCAAGATAGAAGTGCACATTGAGCCACTAAATTTATAATTCTGTTATTCCATGTTTTGTGGTAATTCAAAATTTATCATCAGTAATCTTCTTCAAATGTATATTTGCTCAGCATAATGCATGAAATTATAGAATTCAGTACTAAGAATCACTTTCATTGCAGGGGGGAGGGGGGGGAGAGAGAGAGAGATCTTATCGATGGCTTATGTATCCTCTAATTTGTTCTTTATTTTCATTCATCAAAGTATGACAATAGATGGAACATATATACCTTCTACACAATTCCAGCTTCACTATAGCATACACTCCCTCCACCGACCCCCACCAAGAGAGAGAGCGACAGAGGATAGAGAGCAGTACCTGGTAAAAGAGAACTGTTTTTCCACTGCCACTTAATCCAGCAAGCACTATGGTATTAGACTTGGCAGGCTTCAATAATCGGACTGTGATATTAAAACAAAAAAAATGCAAGATTAGAAAAGATTCAATATTCAGTAACACCAATTATTTCTACAATGAAATGTAGGGGAAGATCCGCCGTGTTTCGATACTCTAACAAGGCTCTTTCACCCTTCACTTCCTTCAGACCTTTAGAAAACTTAGGTTTCTTCTTTCTCAAGAGTTAAGAACCATTTGCAGCAGACCTTAAGAAGCATGACTTGCAATCTACGTTTCTTTTATTTTCTTCATTAATTCAAAAACGCTCTTTTATTATTGATGTTGACCCTGCATTCTATCATGAATTCATGACTATATATAACCTAAACCTTATGTGTCAAAGTTCACTTGATAATATTTAGTCTTGAAGTCAGAAAAGACCATTGGAAACTGAGGGCTAAAAAACATGTGAATTGTGGATTATAAAGTAGTTGTAATTGAAATTTAGGCAGGATTTAGTCAGGCTAGAACATACACTAGTCGAGCATAAACTGTGGAAAAGATAATTTTAATAGGTTTAGATAGAACTCATACCAAGGTTGAAAATTGAAACATCTTAGTAATCTGAAACATCTTTCAGTATTTAAAGAAACCTAAAAGGTAGTTAACTAAAAGCTAATTAAGATGAGCATGGAGAAAGTTTAACCTCCTTCAAATAAAGCAGGCCCAGAATGTTTAAACAAGTGGTTCTGGGATAACTAGATTGTATAAAGGATATGAATGACTCATTAATGGAACCAAACTGTTGTAAATCTCAGTGCTGATTTGTAAGTCTTTTTGCTACCAAACACCTTTTTTGCATAAAGAACATTTCTTGAAACTCAAATACAGATGATATCATAATTTTAACCACCTACCTCACTTTGTTTACATTAACTTTTCCTTTTGGAATTATTATTGCTTGGATTGCCCTGAACAAGTTAAAAAAATAAAGACTCAAACACTGGCTTTTGACAAGCCTTAACGCATCATTGTATGCTGGACAGTCCTAGCTTCCCATGATTGTTCTTCAGCCCTTAAGGTTTTCTCCATGTTAAAGTATTGTCACAAGATTAGTTCAATGAAACAATTAACTTTTGTAGCTTATCAAAGAAAATCAAGTAGCTCATCATAGTTATCTAACATCAATGAATCTTATGATTAGACATCTTCAGTACTACTACTCTTCTATCTGAAAAGGCCTGAGAATCACTATCAACCTTCTTAAACAGGGTTCCTTTTCTTATACCACCTCAACCTCAAGGATGACTACCTTTTGGTCTTTTTGATCCTCCATCTCTTGTATGTGAAGGATGACTTGTGACTTCTACCAGAAGGGAACATTTATTCCCGAATTTGTTATAATGTCATCTAACTAAGCAACAAGCTACAAAAAGTCTGAAGCAGGATCTCGTCTGCGATGGACTCTGACAATAATTTCTAAAGAAAAACTTCAGCATCATCAACTCCTGCAATTCCACCTGATTTTACTACTTGTGGCTTGGTTAATATTACTTGTCCAAATATTCATCATTCTGTCAGTAAAATTTTGCATGCTCAGCATATGCAACTGCCAGACCTAGTGGTTTCTTGCCCTAGTACGAGAGTCCAATTTTGACATACTGAGATCATTTCAGGATAAATTAACTTGCTAAACAATTACAGATATTCAAGCTTAATTCAAGAGATAGTGTTGGAAATGACCCTAAGCCAGCTTGAACTCATTTTGTTAGCAGACGATATACAAAATCAGCCAAAGATTGTCTTCCAATATACCCAGTTTTCCAACCAGTTACCAGGTTCGCGGGGGGGGGGGGGGGGGGGGGGGGGGGGGGGGGGGGACACTAAAG
Source organism: Phoenix dactylifera (assembly GCF_051530095.1). Taxonomy (NCBI): domain Eukaryota; kingdom Viridiplantae; phylum Streptophyta; class Magnoliopsida; order Arecales; family Arecaceae; genus Phoenix; species Phoenix dactylifera. The sequence goes on along the minus strand of NC_143192.1, from coordinate 36,268,012 downwards.
ATGATCAAAACAGTGAGCTTAGGGTTGATTGTACTTACGGACGGCAAAGAAAGCAAAAGTCACAATGAGAACAGCAAGAGCAGCATAGAACTGCTCTACTGGCTGCTGACGAACCCATTGTTCAATATTATGCATCCATTGTTCAATCTTATGCATCCATTGCTCCATGTCTTGCATTACCTGCAGAATACTAACAGTCAACAGGAATACGATGAATTGAACAAAAGCGAACAAGTGAATCCCAGGAAAAAGAAGGATAAACCGCAGGAGAAACTCATAGATGCAGCGGATCCTTCTTTTTCCTCTTTGTTTCTTTTAAATTAGGGGCCCTTTGGTTCCTTGCAATTGGAGACACTGTAATACAAGACGCATACAAGTGGAATTACAACAACTAGTTGCATGCAATTGAAACTTGCTTGTTCAAACAAGTGCAATTGTAATTATTGCAATTATACTCTCTTTTCTTTTGGTAGGCTGCAAATAGAATCAATAACAAGGAAATCTTGGATACATCTAGATGAGTTCCGCCCACCCACAAACATATCGGAGTTGGCACAGTGGGTCTCGACCACAAGGCCAGGGACTGCTTTCCCGGTACTGAGCACGGACAGAGAAACGCCTGCTTTGAGGGCAGTGCGTGAAGTGAAGGTCCAGGTGAGGTAGTGGGGCAAGGAGTGATACATGTGGTGGAAGAGATGAAGGCTTCGGACAATTGGTGCGCGGTGGAAGCCCCACGAGTGCAGAGGTTGGCGTTCCAGACGAAGGTGTTTGGATGGGGAATTTTGTCGAACAACTTGCGCGCAGGCTCCAGATGGAGCGGCGTTGGCGGAAGCAAAGTGTGGGTGTGGACGGGGTGGGGGGGAGAGAGGGAGAGAGGACAGACCTGGATGAGAGGCAGCGGTCGAGAGGAGGGGGTGCCCTAGATACGAGATTTGAGGAAATTGAAGGAAAGCGTGGAAGGGAAGGGATTCCTGTTTCTGGCCTGCCCAGATCAAGGCTCACTGAAGCGGTGGTGTCGGGGAGGAAGCACCTTGAAAGCTAGCCAACCATCCGGCTCCTCCGCGGTGGGACCAAGGGAAAAAAAAGTAAAGAAAAAAGCAAAGCTACGCAAGAGCTACTTTCGTCTACAGTTTTTCTCCGTACGCTCTACCTTCCAACCCCTCGTCCTCTGCTCTCAATGACTTAATCTAAATCTACAAAGAAGGGGACCTCACCATCTTCGCAATGGAGCCCTTCAAGCTTGGCCTCTCCTTTGTGGCTTTTTTTTTTCCTTTTTTCTCGATACGCTTGAAAGAAAAATAGAAAAACTATGATGAAAAAATTGAACTCCGGCCTTATCAGCCCAGACTAGAGCTTTTATTCTTTAAGGCAATACAGCAGCCAAGATGAATTCAGAAGAAATACTAAACAGTTTGTAAGCAACTTGTGTTCGACTTTTAATTAGACATCATATTAAGTTCACTTTTCTGTAAGTTGCTGAAATGACTGAATAGGAGAGAGAATTTCTCTTCCAGATGGTGAATCTCTAATAAGTCTGGAGTTTGAATACTTAGTATGAACCAAACATGCCCAAAGTAAATGGCTAACTCCCATCTCAATGAATGCTGTGAGGGCTTCAGCAACCATCCTTTGCTTTCTTGCCTGCACCTGCTGCATCCGCTCCTCAACCGTATCCTGAGACAATAAACACAATGAATTCTTAATGGAATCCAATTACTAATTTGAACAGATTGAACATAGTTCATACCTTAACGATGAACCTCCTCACTTGAACCTGTTGTTTCTGTCCAATCCGATGGATCCTCATGATCGCTTGCTCCTCGACTGCAGGATTCCACCATGGATCCTATATTTGGAAGAAAGAAGCCAATAAATAAATATACAATGAGGTTTTTAAAGAGATGAGGATATAGATTAGAATAGTGGTTGCAAGGGTGGAGAAGATGGTATGCCTTACTAGCCCGAACCGAACAGTATGAGGCATACCGTACTGTACTAATTCGGTATCAGTATCTGGTATGAGTGGCGTATCGACACTCGGTATGCTAAAAAATTCTTGATGGAGATGCTGAAGAATTACCATCAGAAAAACATTAGAAGCTGTAGTTAGATTCAATCATACCATACCTGCCTTCAACCACATCAATAATACTTGATTTTAAGCAAAAAGGATCTTCCTATAGGAATTTCATAAACAAATGAGAATAAAAGAGAATGGCTGACTGTGAAAACAACTAATTTTTCCAAAAAAGGGGCAAAATAACGGCTAGGTCTTACCAGCTTGTCCTTGCTCTCACCAAACTCCTTTAAGACTCTCCGCTCTGCCCTGCTCTTCTTCTCCTCCAATTCCCTCTTTATTCTCATTTGCCCTCCATCATCATACATTCCTAGTGATCCAAAAGAATTACCTAACTCTTTGTAGACAATTTTGACTACTACGATGAGAACAAATTAGGGTCTAAAGTAAGATTGTCCATATTGAGAAGCTGAATCACCAGACTTCTAGGAATTATGGTATGTTGGTATCATGCCCAATTGAGATGCTCTTCCTTTTAAAATTGGATAATTTTTCAGGTTTCACGGTGTAAAGTCCTACTAGAGTGAGCAACGCATTGAGCAATCATGTCCAAATCCCATCATTTTGGTCTTGAAAAAGGCTCAACAAATCATTTTTTTTAAGGAAAAACTTTGATCGAGCATGTCTCTTAATCTGAAAAGAACTAAGCAGGATGGTTAAAGGAAAAATCAACTTAGAAGTTGAGATTTAGGTCCCGTAGGACTTTAGCATTTTTATGATTTTCTCCACTAATAATATCTATTTTGAAAAAATTGTATCCTCTTTTAATTAAAAGAGAATTATGGTCTGAATTATACAAAGATGGACCTCACTAGTAAAGATAGAGGTTATGTATATCAATTTATTGAGTCATTAATTTAAGAAAATGAGACTTGATTTCTACTTTCACTAATAGTTTTTATTTTTTATAATTTTTTAAAAGATTTGAATCGAACAAATTGAAAGAATTATTATCTTCTCCCTAGTTGATTCGCCCGGTCCAAATGTTATGCAGATTGAGCCTAGGTGTTTCACCACTCTGCCCGTCTACTTTGCCTCATCCACGGGACAGAGTGGTCTACATTGGAGGTAGAAGTTTAAGACATGACTAAAGCTGATTATGGGTTGGGCTTGGGCACAGAAAATATCAAATTTTATATAAGCTCGGCCCGCAGTCCGACTAAAAATGAATACAATTTATACCGGAGGCCCAGCCCATGATCCACTTTAGACATGACCCACCGAATAAACCTGCAATAAACTCGCTAAAAGCAAGTCGAGGGCTGATATAAATAAATCCCGGCAATAAATGAGGCGATCTATATTAAACATATCATATTTAGGTTTAAAACTCCAACGTCACAATAAAATGGATTAGATAGAAAATATGGACATCTTGTTCACACTGTGCTGTTCCTGTTAGCCCATTGTCACATGACTACGGAGTTCTGCGTCGAAGCCTTTCAGGCGGCTGGCTTCAATGGTTCCATTGCTTGCTTAAAGCCCAAATAAGGTTCTGTTTGGGGGAGCTGTAGGTAATAGAGCTATTGGAAGTAGAGCTGTTGGAAGTAGAGCTGTCTGAAGTAGAGCTGTTATAAAAAGCTGTTTGCTGTTTGATAACTACATTTGTAAAGTGCTGTGGCACTTTAACATATGTTTGGTAAACAAATTGAGAAAGTACTTTTGTATGACAAAATTACCATAAAGGACATTGCATAGTATTATACAACAGGATATAATAAAACATAACATATATTAATACATAAATATACGATGTAGTATAATATTATTGTAATATAAAATAATATTATTATAATATAGCATAATAGTAATATAATTATTAGAGTAAATTAATTTTTGGGCCCTCCAAAAGCTCCCCCAAATAGGGCCTAACTATAGCATGCTATGATCTTTTGGCTGTGCTTGTTATCATCCCTTTCTAATAGCAAACTTGAATATCATGCTTTTATTGGGTAGAAATTGAACTTGATGATTAAATGAATTTGGGCTGAGGCCCAAACCCAGAAATATCCTAGTTTGCAAGATGCATCAAACGACGGTCAAAAACAGACGCTGATCACAAGACAAAAGAAGCAGATAAGACCATACTCACCACCTCTGAACTTTTTCCTTTTTCTTCTTCTTCTTCTCTCTCTCTCTCGAACACGCCATGGCCATGCTCTCACTCACCTCTCCCAAACTCACAAACCCCTTCTTCCAAACCCACCAGCACCATCAGCTCCAACTCCACCGTCATCATCATCAGCAGAAGATGAAAAGTGTTGGACCCATCTCCGCCACCAAGATCCCCTTCTTGCCGACTCCTTCATCGTCTTCCGGCGAGCTTTACCAGCCGTTCCGGCCGCCGCCCTCCCCACTTCCCCAGAAGTACCGCTCCCTCGACCCCGCCGAGCGCCTCGACATCCTCCGCAACCGGATGGGCCTCTGGCACGAGTACGCCCCCCTCATCCCCGCCCTTGCCAACGACGGCTTCTCCCCGCCCTCCATCGAGGAGGCCACCGGCATCTCAGGCGTCGAACAGAACAGCCTCATCGTTGCCTCCCAGGTCCGCGACTCCCTCCTCTCCTCCTCCTTCGACCCCGACCTCCTCGCCTTCTTCGACGCCGGCAGCGGCGCCGATCTCTTGTACGAGCTCCGCCTCCTCAACGCCGCCCAGCGCGCCGCCGCCGCCCGCCGCGTCGTCGAGCAGCGCCTCGACCCCAAGGGCGCCAAGGAGCTGGCCCGGGCCGTCAAGGACTTCCCCCGCCGCCGCGGGGACAGCGACTGGGCCCGCTTCTCCGCTTCCCACCCGGGGGACTGCCTCGCCTACACCCACTTCCGCCTCAGCCGGGAGGCGCTCTCGGCCGGCGACCGGATCGCGGCGCTCGAGCGGGCGATGGAGGCGGCGGAGACGGAGGGGGCCAGGAAGAGGATCGAGGAGGAGATGGAGAAGGCGGCTGGCGGAGGGAGAGAAGGAATCGAGGAGAGCGAAGGGGCGGGAAGGGTGACGGTGCCGGTGGTGCGGCTGAGGTACGGGGAGGTGGCGGAGGCGACGTCGGTGGCGCTTCTGCCGGTGTGCCGGGCGGGGGAGGGAGCGGAAGGGGTTGCGGCGGCGCCGGGGTGGTGCAGGGCGGAGGGGGAGCTGGGGGTGGTTGCGGCGGAGAGGGGGTGGGGGAGGTGGATGGTGCTGCCGGGGTGGGGGCCGGTGGCGGCGGTTGGGAAGGGGGGAGGGGTGGCGGTTGAGTTCGGTGATGGGAGGGTGCTTCCGTGGAAGGCGAGCATTAAGTCGGGGATGGAGGAGGCGGTGCTGGTGGTGGCGGACCGGGGGAGGAGGGAGGTGGCTGAGGAGGACGGCTTCTATCTGGTCGCGGAAGGCGAGAAGGGGGAACTGGGGGTGGAGAGCGGGGATAAGCTACTGGAGAAGGGGGTGGAGGAGGCGCTGGGGACGGTGGTTTTGGTGGTGAGGCCCCCCAAGGAGGAGGAGGATGATCAGTTGGCCGACGAGGACTGGGAGTGACACTTTCGTTACACGAATTTTGTTTTTGTCTTTCTTTTCATCGCCCCAATTGAATTGTTGGGGGTTGGGAATTGGATTGAAGTTGGAACACCAATCTTTACGATTTGGATTTTTATGGGACTCTTTCTAATTTTCGTGGGCTTGGAGACGGAAAATAGCCATTATTGTAACACGAGAAAGAATGAAAATTTTATCAGATCGGAGTTGATTTTTATATATAAGATTTGATTTCTTATGAGACTGATGTAGCTATGTTCAAATATGAAAATTTAATAGCCCGCATGTATATACGCACAAACCATATAGAGAGAGATAAATAAATATTTATATATAGTATATAAATATGGAAATATAAAGAAAAGTGGTTGGTTATATGGCTTGTATTAGTTCTTTTCTTCATGTTTGGATTTATATATTTAGTTCTCATCTACTACTATTTTAGTTTCAATTTCCCATTCAACATTGGATCTTAGTTCCGTTTCTATCAAACAGAATGTAGATTAAAGTCTAAATCTACCTTTAAAATGATTGGATTTTTTAAAAACTAATTATTCACTTTCCAGATCATGACTTTTCCACTGCAATTTGTCATTGTTTTATTTTATATATCCAGGATAAGTGTCATAAAGTTCCTTTCAGTTTTGCAAAGAAAAAAAGGGGAAAAATCTGTTGCTACTTGGCCAACCAAAGTCATTACTAAATTGATACTCAAAAAAACTTGAATCCAAAACCGAATTTGATTATAAATCGAGTTTGAATGCAAGTTTACATCTTACTTATTTTGATGGATCCAAAGCTAAATTTGAACTCAAATATTCCTGTTGAGTTCAGATGCACGTAAAGCACGGAGTCGGTCCAAATCTCACCCATTCATAACTCTACTTGTGAAAACATATTATATGTTTAAAATGATCCAAAATTCTACTAGTTTACAGGAGTTGATTATTGGTTGGCTGTATGCATGTAGCATGGAATGATGGATGTAGCTTGTGCATGATCATGAGGATGCATACAAGTTCAAAGATCAAAGGAGGAATGATCCTCTACAATGATTAATGATGGTCAGATGGCATGCGAGCCACAGCACAAGTAACAAATCCCTAGCAACAGGGATTGGTACCCCTGCCTGAAACAATTTAGTTCGTGCTCGACATTAGCCTTAAAGGGTGACCCAAGAAATTTAAAGAGATCGATATCCCAGTGATGATCATAAAAACCGAAATGCACGGAGAAATGATGAGGTTACACAGTTAAAAAAAAATTGTAGTTTTGTTTGACCATACCCTTCAACTAATAGTAATTGTTCGCTATGCAAACTGATCAAAATATTTTTCTGGTCATTTTCAAGTTAAAAAAAGAAATCAAAGGGGAAATTACTCTCTTTTTTAAGATATCGCGTTCATAGGAGAGATGCATTTTTGGTAACATCCACCCTATGCATCGATGAATAATTTGCCTCTCATAGCTTGTTTGGTTGCAAAAAGAGAAGGAGAAAAAAAAATGTGGTTAAAAAAAAAATTGACAAAGTAGCTTATGTCTAGTTGAAATTTTCAAATAACAGATAGAAAAGTAGTTTTTTGCATAGAAATAATTTTTCCATATTTTATAAAAAAATAGAACTCCATATGGATTATAGGAAACAAAAAACCTACATTACTATTGGCCGGGAATCAAGATAATATTTTTCTAAAAATATCTTTAATTTTAGTGGCTTATATTTTTTTTCTCTTTGTAGTCAATTTATTAAGATTAATACATACATACATACATATACTCAACCAAATATGTCAAATTTATTTTTGTAGGTATAATATCCTAGAGTATTACTTAACATATCCTAGTAATTAATATATATATATATATATATTTGGGAACCAAACAAATCCTCTCAATCTCACATCTTGAAGATGAGAAACCAAGCCACCAAGGTGGTAGCCTAGTGGTACTGGGCAGCAATTCTAACCACAAGGTTCCAAGTTCGAATCGCTGCGGCGACGATTAAATTGTGGACCAGAGCTCACTACTTTGGCTACTGCTTGGACTTGTGGTGTAGGACCGCTCTTGAACCGCTAGTAGCCGGGGTGGTGCCGGGTGTGACGTACTCACACGTGGGACTCGAGCCAGAGCTCAGAGGAGTAGCTGAGCCGGGCCTACGGGTGGGGAGGGTATGAGTAAAACCGGTCGGGGTGCCCAACACACGGCCATTTCTGCCCGCATCGAACATTCTCCTGGCGGGGCGGAGGCCAGTGGGAGCTGCTACGCGGGGGTAGGCTTGTCCTTTCCTCCCCCTACCCCTTTTCATTAGCAAAAAAAAAAAAAAAAAAAAAAAAGAAAAGATGGGAAACCAAGCCGTGTGTGATGCAAACAAGAATCTACCACCTATCCAAAGATACCGGTACCGCCTGCCCCCCTACTCGCCACCCTTCCTGTCGACGATGCTACGAATATGGCCGCCGGCATCTTGGGATCTCGTGATCTTACTTATATTTTTTCCTTTCATTCTGGGACAAGTCTAATTCCGTGATAAAGTTTTTCTTGAGCGGTATCGAGATTCCCCGTCAGAGAAACACAGACCCACCCAGGCGTAGCGACGTAGCGTCGATTTCTCATCTCGAGCATGAGACTCGGGGACAAAATAGTCCACCAATGCATTTTTTGAAAGCACGCCTTCAGAAATGCCCATCTTGTGAACGGCTGGGCATCAGTACAAAGGGTTCTGTGACCGTTATAAAGCCAAAAAAGGCAAACAAAAATTCAAAGCCATAAAACGACATCATAGGAACTTAAAACTACAGTCTGTTCAACCGGGCCACGTTACTGGAAGGCGTCGTAGTTCTTCCATCAGAGAGACAAGCAGAATAGAACTACTAGTTCAGTACGACATGTTCATTGACTTGGTAGAACAGACCTATTAGTTCAGGCAATTGCATTCAAGATATTATTGCAATGTATATGGAGAACCAATGAAAAAAATAACTAGAGCAACTGCACTAAAAGGTGTTGTAATGAACAAAACTAGGATGCAAAAAATACCTTTAAAAAAAACCCACTAAAACTAAGCCAGACCTGAACTGATATTGTCGCTTGGTAAACACATTAACGGATGATATCCAGCCAGAGGAAGCAATATATTAGTTTAAAAAGTAAAAATACCATGGAATTGGAGGCACCGGAAGGGTACCAAAAAAGACCACGGACTTAAACTGGCAAAAGGGCTTAGAAAGTGCCAGCCGAACAATTCATGACCTCAAACAAAATCATGATTTTAATACGCCAGATCAAGATCTAGAAGCAAAAGCTATTCAATCTTGGTGGGTGTCAATGCACATCAAGCAGAAGCTATTCGGATCAAGAGGGTCTTCTCCGAGTCCAACACATCATGAAACTTGTTTTAAAATTAGACCAATGTCGAATTGAGTAACAAAAACAATTTGAACACTATAATTAAATTAAAATAAATTACGTAAAGTTTCAACCAAGATAAAAAAGAGTTATAGACTCTGAATCAAACCTCTAGGAACGAAAATACAATAGAAACACAAAACCTAAATCCGCCATACATATATCAAAATGGAGGTGCTCCCCATAATGAAACATGATACATGTTAAGAACAGTATGAGGAAGACAAGGCTGTTGTAGCTTTCAATTCGTGTAGACTCGAAAATTACCTGACTCCGACCAACCTAGGCTGCATGAACCATCAACTTTTCAACTTAATTTGTTTTTGATTTGGGAACCTTCTTCTTGGGCAGCCGCTTTGGGATAGAGTTCTTCATCCCCAAGAAAAAGAGTAGTGCACCGAAGAGAGCCAAATTCTGGAACAAGACCTCAATCACTATCAATTATCCATCTAATTTCAAATCTTAAATCCTACATCCAGGCCAGATTATACAGTCATGTGAAAAAGTATGGTCAACACATACCTGAGCAAACTTGATGAAAAGCTGCACAAACTCTGGCCTCTCCATGTCATAGTTGTAGAAGTCGTACACCACAGGAGTAATAAATGCCAGGTTTAGAAGCTGCACGAGCACCAAGTATTTCAGCATCTCTACTAACTACAAATTCAACTAGCTAATTAGCATTAATTGAAATTAAACAAAACACAGGATGCGATGACATTTCAGAAATACAACAGCGCAGGGTGCAAGTGCACCCTTAATTGTAGAAATCAAGGTCCACCCATGTAGACCTCTGGAAGGTGTGGAGAGATGCTTCAACACAATAATGCCACCCCAATTCCTAACAGTACTAGACACAGAGGTGACCAGCCGACCACCAGCTAATGAGTGGGGCCTCACTAACACCAAATAATCATTATGGAAATGTTCATAAAACCGGTTGAACCCCAAAACGCTCCATTTACATAATAAAGATGGCCTAAAAAATCTAGAGAACTAGAAACACAAACCAGGAGATAAGCTCCAAAGGAGCTGCTGAAGATAAACAGAAGGCCTCCAAGCCCTTTCAGAAATATGGTAGCAGCAACAACATGTTTCATCTGGGGGAAAAAAGGGAAATAAACAAAAGAGATTCAACTAAAACATTCAGCAACTGCATTTGTAATATTTCATAACAAAGGAAGCACGTTATACAAAAAGCAAAGTCAACGATCACCTCAACATGTGGTGCTACTACCCCAAGATGGGTTGAAACATGTTTCATGAAAAGGTTGAATTTTGGCCCAAGAGCCTTTGCTGCTGGCCCACCATTAACTCCAAATTCATTAAACCTGACAAGACCATGATTTATTAACATTTAGCACAAAGTGACAAAATGTACATGGTTCGCAAGAGACAAACATAAAGCATAGAAGCTGCCTGACCAATATATCAGAAAGACTATCAGCAAAGGAAGGTTAACCAAGTCACATGCACTTGTGCACATCAGACACACAAACACACGTGGGAGCAAAACACATGCACATGTGCACATAACACATACAGATGCAGACATGCAGACACATGAGATCACATGGTAAACATGGAACCTTCTGTAAAGATTCAGTGCTTTGAAGATAATTTGTGGGCTATCCAAATTCACATCATTGATCATGTGCGCCACTAAAATGCCTAAAAACCAAAAGTCATATGTTTTGGTGATCTCCTACCTGTGTCATGGAGTTGCAAAATAATGTACTAATTGTGCTACTGTAGCAGCATATAAATTGAAAAACTACAGCCAAATTGTCAGGATCAAGCACTACCATTACACCAAAACCCGCAGATGTTAGTGAAGGCGCAACTATATTTCCTTAAACCGCACCGAGGCAGCGCAGGAGTCGGGTGCTGGGCGAAACCAACCCATGAGTTCAGGGACCAACCTTGGTATAACCCACCGAATCACAAACACCGCTGACAGGGGCAAGACATGCCGCTTAGGGACCACCTTCTGGCCGCTCGAGCCGTCTCACCTGAGACCTCGACTCAAGTATGGCCAACATTTCATGATCTACTTGACTCAAAATATGTATAGATCGGATTTCAATAGGTTTTGGTGCTTAGGTTATAGCAAAACACCCAATCATGCCGCTAAAGCCTTACGTTTTTGCACCTATTTTATGCATGATATAAAGACACCCAAATATATGGTTTTTGGTTTCTAGGCATTTTTAGTGGAGTAGAACATGTTGAACAGTGTGCATCTCCAACTTGGAGACTCATTTGCTTTCCTTATGATGAACATAACATTACTAGTGGCTAATTTAACATTGCTTTGGCTAATGCAAGTCTTGGGCTTGCTCCAACCACAAAATACCACATTTAGCCCTCCAAGCATCGTACTACATGGTTTTGGTACACAGGGTATACCTATCATTTGACAAATGATGATGATGCACCACAACATGATGTAATTACTCAGAGAAAAGCTATAGCATCTCTTCCAGACAAAAAACAGAAACACCTCCATGTGCCAAAACTACCTTGTAGAATGCCCAGAGATAACATATGGTATTTCCCAATAGAAGCAAGCGGGAAACTTGTTCAGGCAGAAGAAGGCTAAATGTGGCACACAGACATTTGACTCAGCAAGAGCGCAAAATGGAGATAGGGGAATACATAGGAAAAACAATTAATGAGAAAATATTGTGAAAAAAATATTAATGAATTATTATCTGTTAAGGTGTTCCATCATGCATATTTCTCATCCAAACTTCCCAAACAGATAAAGAATTTTGACCAATATCTAAAATGAACAAAAGCTCACTTCTAGCACTATAATAGTGGGTCGAGATCATTCTTGGAGAAGTCCACCTCTCTGTTGATTTCCAAAGCTACAATTTGGAGGGGAAATGATAACTCTGCGAGTGTTGGACAAATTTCCAATTAAGATATGCAAATCTACAAGGATTCTAAGAGTTAAATGCAAGTTTATAGGTTCATGTGCCGATGCCATAATTCATAACATATTAGGCCTTCCAAATATATCAAAAGCACTTACAACATATCCAAACAAACATTCTGCAAGACAGATCACTAAGAAACATGGGCCCATCCAAGAAACACTAAATATAAAAAAACCCTGCACTGTATCACTAAAATATGCCTCCATACAGAAGTAAATAAGCGCTTCAGATTAAACGCCACATCCAGGTTTCGTATCACACTTCTGACAAAAAGAACAAAAAGCACATCTACCCCAGTTCCAAATCCTTAAGAAGGGAAAAATCCCAAGGAGGTGCAACATCTCCAAATCATACTACTACCCAGTCATGAAGCAATAAACAAACAAACAAACAAAAAACATTAAATATACCCTATGTCGCGGCCACCCATGAAACTGCTGCACACTTTATTCAAAGAAAAGGCAACCATTACTAACAAGATAATTTCAAGAAACCTTATGAGGGGACAAATGAAAATCCTTGTAGGTTTTCCACAACTTCTATGCATATCACTACAAATATTGAAAATGATGAAGAACAAATTAATAGCATTCCCAGCATTGATTCCTAATGTTTGAGTCCAGCAAAATATAGGATACAAGATTGGAGGAAAATATGTTATTGCATGACATCCATTTATCATCAAAATGGAACTTGTATTAGCATATTTCAGCCATAATCAAGTAAATTCCACTATTCTGATAGCAAATTTGCAATTCAAGTGTCATCTTCCTTTGATAGCATCATCCATTCTCTAGCTGAATTTCTCAGCAAACAATCTTTGTCACTTTTCTCAGATCAAAAGGTGATACACCAATGAAAACTCCAGAAAAAATGATGGACAACCTTCAAGCAAGTTTCAGAGAACAAAACAATTTTCTAATTTAAACTTTCTCCACTCTTATTGTTTTCTAAGTCATTACATTAACTACCACCTCTCTTTAAAGAACGAGCCAATTTTCTGATTTAAATTTTTTCCACTCTTATTGAGTTCTATGTCCTTACTATTAACTGTCACCTCTCAATAAACCAAATATGTCATGCAAGAATCTAGAACTCTGAATAGAAAACTTTGAGCAGATTCCAACAAACTGACATAAGTTTGGTTAGAAATTTAAAGAAAGGTTTGTGAGAGAACCAAGGATGAAAGATTTCATCAACCAATAGTGAACATCCCATCGCCAACAAACTCCTGCTACAAGAATGAGAATTTTTTGACATATGAGTACCTGAAAGCAAGGCATCATTCGCGATGGAAAATAAAATATGTTTTTGGGATCGCCAAGTCAAAATTTGAAACTTATATTAGAGAGCTGGGTGGATTGACCTAAGAGGTAATGTTTGGGCGCATGCAATAAAAACATGGTACAGAACTTTGGCAATCAAGAGACCTCCAACACACACAATGAATAATGCGATGATACACACTCCTGCACAAGGTGAAGATGTTCATTAATATTTCATGTTCTTGATATATGACATTGGGCAAATAATCACTCTCACTGAAGGTGCTTCGCTAGATGTACATGTTCACGAGAAAAATTCATAAGAACTCAAGATCCACTAACCATCATAAAGACCCACCTTACCACTAGTATAAGACATAACCTTTTTCCATCTGGAATATAAGGCAAAACATACTGAATTGGTTTTCTATGTCCTTCACATACATGCAATCAAAATTGACAAGATCATTCATTTTACTTGCTGTGTAATCATACTGTTCTGTAAAAGCTGAACACCACATCGCGAATCAGTGTCTGCATGTAGTCTTTGGATAAATGGATGCAATGATTCCTTCCGAAACTATTCACTTGATTCCGTCGAACTGTAACATAAAAAAGATACTCATGCACCTCTAGATTATTTCATTTTTTGGATTTTTCCCAATGTCCAAGCATCATTTCATATCATACTATATTCCTATTTGAAATGGTTCTAGAATGCATTCTATTTTGTCTCAATTATGAAGAGTAGATAGAATCTTAATAGATACAACAACAAAATATAAACCAAATATAATCAACAAAAATCAGAGAAATCATCTTGATGATAACAAACCATATAATTACCATCAATTGGAAAATAAAGCATGATCACCAGATCTGGAATACTAGCACATATTTAGGATTTTATTCCTGCAAGCTGACCCACAAAGATTGGATCAGACATGTTTCCTAAGGTTAAGCATAAAGCCGTCCAGAACAACTGCTCATAAATAACATATCAGCAAGGTAAAACATCCCTTTGAAAATTGGAAAGGACCAACATGACTGACAGAGATCCCTGATAGTGACGGATGACATATTTCTCCTATAAATGTATCATATAACTTCCTGGAACTCTCGGTCAAGCAGAAGATATTAAAAGTTATGTGCCCGCACGTTGGAAAATTGATGATCAATTTGCACATCGCGAGTATTAGACATCTTCATCATTTTCTTGAATATTACATAACATATTATCAATTGGCAATAACTCTTGCCCATACTCTAGAGGGTAGTAGTAGAGCTACACAGCAGGCCTCTATTAAATAATGTTCACCAACATAGGTGAAAGAAAAAATAGCAATGTCAGTTTTTGAATTCTTCCAGAAATGGTAAAGCTCATCACTTTGATATAAAGAACTTAAGATGCTCATAAATATCAGCAACAGTAGTTTCAATTCGCTGAAAGGTAACAATACATGAAATTTAATATCACAAACCCAAAGAACACCATTTCAGCCAAACAAAGTTCCCTTGACTCTTAAGACTGGATAATTACAGCATACAAGTTGACAACAACATGCAAGAGTTCAATTTAGTCTAATATAGTAAATATCACATGCATCATCCTCAAAAAGGATATTTTCTCTTCCATTGCTCCACTCCTATTAATTCGTTTCCTCCTTTCAACTGTAAAAATAAATACTGGACTGCAGTATTTTTATTCTCCGCATCCCCCACACGGCAATAACCATAACCATTAGGTCTTGTTTGCCAACTATATCATGGTTGCCTTTATGAATACCCTATACACCAAGAATTCCTAGCAAAGGATGTTAATTTAACAAAGTCTAAAACACAAATAGATCCACAGAAAGCAGAGTGACGCGTACAAAGAAATGAGATCTTCATAAATAGACCCGTAAAGATCTCCACTACGAATCAAGAGCCCAAACCAGATCGAAAATACCGAATTTGCTGAAAAGAAGAAAAGAAAACGGAGAGGCAAAAAATAAAAAAATTCCACCGGGTCAAAACTACCAGATCCGAACAAAAGCACCATCTCAGTCCAAGCAGGTAGCTAGAAAGACAACACAAACCCGACCATAAACAAAGAAAAACAGAAAAATCAAACTTTCCAGAAAAACCTGCTACAACAAAGAACTTGACGCCAGTAAAGATCAGAGAAGAGGCCAATAAGCTCAAATCCTAGCCTCCCTCTCCCCCCCACGAAAAAAATATCCCCTAAACCCAAGGCCGGAAATCAAGAAAAAACCAAGGAGTCCGAAGCCCTGGCTACCTCCAGATCAAAATGAGCTAGGAAAACAGCAGATCTATAGAAAAACGATCAAAATGGAAGAAGAGACGAGGAGAGGAGGAAGAAAGCATACTCCTGGTACGCGGAGAGGAGGAAGACGGAGGCGAAGAGGACTCTGCCGGCGAATGACACGAACCCCATCTTCTACACGGAGAGAACTCCGATCCGATTCGAAGAGCAGAGAACGAGAGATATAGAGAGAGAGAGAGGGAGAGGAGATCTCTCGCTCGCTGGCGCCGATCGGATTCTTGAAAGACAGAAGAGGGCTTAGGGAAGCACCGGGGAGTTTGGAATATATGGGACCAGACCGCCCGGATCTCCCTTTTAAAGCAAGCGACGAGGAGTAAAGGAGACCGAGACCTCAGACCGGCCGCGCGGTCGCTGGAATTAATTACCCCTGGATCTTCGCAGAAACTTCTGGATTACCACTCGGCTCCTTTGGCCCTGCCGGTCGCGGACAGCGCTCTTGCTTCATTACGTCCGCTTAGAAATATATATGCGAAAGCACAATCTGCTCCTTACGTGGCCTCAAGGACGGTGGATATGGAGTCCGCGTGGATATTTGTATGCGGAATGGAGAGGTTTTCCAGCAGCGCGAGCAGGAGTGTATGGTCCCGACTCCTGATCCCGTGGAAATTTTCATGCAGAGTGGATGGGGACCACTGCTTCGCGAAACAAGTGATTCGTGAAGCACGGCCGTTGGATGGTGTGATGCCGAATGCTGGGAACGAACGGTCCGGATTGAAAAATCAGAGCACGGGAGCGAAGATCATGATCATACAAGTCACGACGCGACAGTTCTTACAGATAGAGATGCCCTTGAAAGATTTGCTCAGGGTCTAGCCAGAAAAAAAAAAGATTTGCTCAGGATAATGGGACGGTTGAGATTAACTAAGCTGACTATCAGGAGGGCCCACATTCATGGTTGACTCAGATGAAAGGTTTGATAAATAATAAAGTATTTATTATTAAATTAAAGATTGAGTAAAGAATCAAATGACAACAATTTTAAAAATCTACCAACTTCAATGATTCAATCCAGTGACAAAATCAAAAACTTCAAACCATCAAGAGGTTTAGAATCGCTGGTTCTAAATTGGGCAGGAATCTAGCTCATATTTGACTTATACTCTCCACAAGCTAAACATGAGTTCAGAGACGTCTTATATATTGAATAAAGAGAGAGGTGGGGAAAAGAAAAAATCTCTAGCTATAAATGCTGAAAATTTTATTGACAATCTAATACAATTAGAAACATGTAATCATATATCAAGTTACAAAGCTCACCAAAGACTCTTATTTAATAAGACAGACAGGGAAATCTTTGTCAAAAGCACCTGTCTAATCTGAAAAGCATATTCACTGATTTGCATCAACATATTACCAAGGCTTGCTTCAAAGCGAAACATTTACTGGACCTTGGCACAAGTTAGTTTGACAATGCCCTCTTAATTTACATAATTGTGACAGCTTACTAGAATCACTGAATAACTTTCAACTACAAATCATCTTCATTTTCTGATTTTTATAACTGTCCTGAAATGGGCTTCAAACATGATTTAGTTTTAAAAGCAACCATAACCTCCATCTAGCAAGCCAAACGAAATTACATTGATTACAAAAATGACATTGCTAAGTAGCTTAAATAAACATCACAGTAACATCATCCGATGTGGGCGCTGTCGCACTGATAAGTAATGTCATCATATGTAGGCATGAAAGAAGGGTAGAACAAAAACTAAGGATTTTGCAACTAGGGCTATCTACTCGACATCGAAGCAAAGAAGTCAAAAAATATAAATGAATAATTCAGTAGCTTTCTTCCTAAAAGAGGCTAGGTTTTTAGAACTGTACTAGCCCCCCATTCGCCTCCAGTCACATTCTCACAAACGACCAACTACAAAGCCGGGGACGAACAAAGTAAACAGGTCAAGGCACGATTACAGTCCACTGTGCAACCATTACCAGGTTAATTAATGGTCTAGAGGCATCCAGTCCCATAAGCAAGACAACCTCCCTTCGGTCACTTCATCAACATAATCCATAAAATAAAATTATACAGAATTGGAATTCAGTTGCTCGACTACCCAATATGACGAGCTAGTTTTAGTTGGAGATCTGATGCTTCCTTATGCCATTCTTGTCAGAATGTGCTGTAAAGAAAAGCAGTCAGTACGAGTGCTCAAAGAATTGCAGTATGATGGCATATAATTTCAATGTTTACATTTAGAACAGTTTTACTCTGGGTTGGGAGAGGTGGGCTTCCTGTATCCAGGCACAAGAAACATTCTAAACATACGTGATTTACTTGCCAACAAAAAAAAAAATGTTTTAGGAGTAATGAATCTATGCACAAAAGAATACCACCAATTTCCCACCAACAGTTACCGAACATCGGATTCCACGCTAGCCCTAAACCTTTTCCATGGCAGATGAAGGGCATGGCTAATATTGCGCCTCCAAAGCAATAGCTACAGATCATTTTGCATTTCATTAAACTGGATCATTGCTCCGCGGTATTATTCTTACAGGAAGACTTATTAATGGACCACCAAAAACATCGGTTACTTGACGGTTGGAATCTCCATTCTTTCCTGCATCATCCACAAAATGGAGATCAAACCCTTCATCCTTATCAGAGTCATCCAAGTACATCGTCCTGGAAATGGTACGGATGTTCCTCCAGTTTCCATCGCCTCCATCATCACCCCCTTGCTCCTCCATACTTCTCTCAGACAAATAATCACTGTGATGACTAATATTGGGATCACCAAAGTTTGGAGGCTCAAGAAAACTAGCTTGGGGCCCGGATGAATGAGGGATAGGGCGGGCCCACCAATGGTTAGCAGCATGGTGTACTGAATCCCTTTGCTGAACGACATCGTCTTTGAGGAAAGGGCTGGAAGTGGAAGCCTCTAAGTGACTCTGTATTCTATCTGAGAAGGAAAGATCCCAGTTTTTATCTTCCTCCTCAAATTCAGCTTCTGGTCTGTTCATCCGGGACCACATATCTTGCCCTGGACTGAGTGCAGCATCAACGGATGATGGGGGTAAGTCATTAGAGTTGTCTACCGGATGTAGAGGCCGATATTTGTAATACCAATCTAGCAGACAATGGTCCAAGGGATAATCGTTTGTACAAATGCCCCTGCTGCAAACATTCCTCGATCTGTGAGTGATTTCACCTTGGCCTCTTAAACTTGAGGTAAGCTGCCATGTCCTGTTTGGTGAACATTCCTGATGGAATCCTGGATGCATGTGTTGCTCCCTAAATTTGCTAAGGTTGGATAGGAATAGTCGACCATGAGCACTTGGTTCCCAAAATTGGTAGGTGCTCTGGAAACTGTCCAACAAAGAAGGGGGTCAAATTACAAGAATGAGATGCATAGTTTAGCAACTACCAAAATAAACATTGAAAGACAATAACACATGCAAAATAAACTCTCCACACTAAATCAAACACAAAGAGACCCATATTGTTGCTTGGAGTTTAACAGGCATTTTCATTAGTTAGGCTTATTTTATTATGGAAATCTTCTCTCCCTCCTCCACCTAAACAGCATACCCTTTTTAGCCATAACTTTGAAAAACAGGGACGAGGTTGTCCCCTGAAAGTTAGTAAGTTAGTCCTTGATTTATTCATCTGTTCTCCAATCTAAATTTTTCCATTTGGTTCAGAATCTTGGAATTTTCACTTTTTACTTCAAATGAAGACGTAATTTTCTCGCACTGGAGGAAAGGCTCCTTTTCGAGAGTATGCCTGTGAATAGATCCAGTGGGGACAGGATGGGGCCTATAGCTTAGAGGATTAGAGCACGCGGCCAAAAATAGCATTATCAACAACTAAGTCTGATAAACTAGGCCTAATCATTGCTGCAAGTCACCAATTCCAGGATTTCCCTCAGGATGCTTGCTGATGAGATCCTTGTTGTTTGAAAATAAAATATGTGTGTACAAATGTACAGAGAGAGAGTGAAGTTAGCTAGGTCCCAATTGACCAGATTTCAAGTTGAATCCTACGAGTGAAATTGGAAGACAAGGGTCCAAAAATAATGATCCAAGCCATTAAATGTGATCTACTACTTCGAAATTGCCTACACATAAAAAATCATGTAATTTGAAGAATCCTAGCCCATGCGTCAAGTGGTCAAAAATGGGCAGTTTAAATAAACACGATACAAACCCACTTGTGACCGCTCGATGCATAGCTTAGGGGTTGGTAAAGCAGAATTTTTTTTGTATCCAGACAGTTTACAAGTAGTTCATATTTAATGACTCAAACAATTATTGTCGGACCCCCATCTGCTGATTTCTCTCGACCAGATCCAACTTGAAATCTGGTCAATCAGAACCTAGTCTCCCTCCCTCCCTCTCTATATATACATATACATATATATATATATATATATATATATATATATATATATATATATATATATATATATATATATATATATATATATATATGTATACACACACACATACGTACATATATACACACATATATACATGTATATATATAACATATATATACTTATATTTATACATATACATACATATAAATATACACACATATATATACATACATACATACCTATAAATATATATAGAGAGGGATGAACTATGTTCAACTGGATTTTAGGTCAGATCCGATCTGGTGAAATTGGAAAGCAAAAGAACAACACCAATGATCTGAGCCATTGGATGTGATTTATTACCTCCAAATTGCTTGAACACTAAAAGTAACATGATTTGGAGACCTTAGCAAATGCATTAGATGGTCAAAAATAGGCATCTATATTATTTAAATTATCTATTTTTGACTAATTGATGCATAGGCTAGCATCTTCAAATCACACGATTGTTCGCTTGGAAGTAATTTAGAGGTAGTATATCACATTCAACAGCTCCCATGATCGATGTTGGACCCATGTCTTTTGATTTTCACCTGAGCGGATCGGACATCAAATCTAGTCAACTGGATCCTAGTTTACCTCTCTCTCTCCTCTCTCTCTATATATATATATATATATATAATTTATATATGCATACTTATATACAAGTACATGTATGTTAGATTAGATACACAATACAGGCATATATGCAAGCATGTGTGCATTATACATGAATGCACACATATTTATATGGATATCAGATTAATTGCAAGAGCACCAGTAATAAAGATTACTTTAGTAAACTCTTGGGAGACACTTCCATGGTTCCAACTAGAACCTCCTCCCAGGTATTTATAATTATCAAGGGCCCTGCTTTAAGTTTTCCATCCATATTTCTCAATGAGTTCCAGTTCATTTATGAATTTTTTTTTCTGCATCTCTCTTCCTTCATTATCTTCTTTGTTTGCTAAAACTGTCATTATAACTGCCCTGATATATACTGCATACTTGGACAAGTGACACACAGCTGTTAAAGCCTCTAAGTGTCCAGAATAATTCAACAAGGGAGCTCTCAAAAATCAGACATGATGATACACCTATATCTTACCGTTTTTGTAAATATCGATTGATCATGTGAACAAAAATAATAAGTTGGAACTATTGCTTCTATTCACAAAATTTATTAAGGTTCTCTAACTAATATGTTAGACTAAATAACTTCCATGTAATGGAGTCCAACGTAGGCACATAATGACAATATCATGATTTAACGGCATGAAGTGTCAAAGAGGGTCATAAGAAAATTACAAGTTCTATAATTGAATTTTAAAATGTCAAAAGTGAAAAGGACTAAATGGTATGAGGGTGGGAGGACAGATAGGTAAGCTTATTGGTCGGAGAATATGAAGTGACAGAGAAGCTAAGGAGTCCGTGGTGTTCATAATCAATGTTAATTGGTATAAAAAGGAAGTTAGATGATTATCATCATGTGTAGTTATTCATCTTGATAAAAATGGAAGATTGATAAGAATATCTCACTTCCTCACAATCTCATTCAAAGGCCTCTCCCTCACCCTTCCGCTTTCTTTACCCCTGTTAGATACTCCCCCAATGCCCCTCCCCTCCAAAAAAAAAGAAGCATGTAATAAAATTTTATTATACACATTTGATCATTTTTAAGTCAAATTTCTATATCTAATTTCATATAGTAAAGAGGTCTAGAAACTGTTGAATTTGTAATAACTAAAAAAACTACAGATATATTACAGGTATATGTTGAGCAGATCTCTGTAACTGGAAGCTTTAATATTTCAAGGGCATGCATGAATCAGGTTTGGAAGCTCTAGAAAGAGTATTCATGTGGATAATTGCTACACTGGTCTGCTGATGGGTAATTACAGCTAATGATTTAAGCATTGTTTTCAATTACCCAGAGATTAACATACCCACAACCTACAATGCATGTAGGTGAGCATTTTGAACAGCTATGAAAGAAATTTACAATCTAATAATGAAAACTTTAAATTTTGATTAGCTCCAAGACATCAGCAGGCTTGACAGAAGTTGTTTTCTTATCAACTTTATGCAGCAAAGGAACTGATCAGAAACCAGGTAACCAAGTGTCAGATCCTGTTCATTTGTTTGACTCCGAAGAAGACTCTGGCATGTCAACTGCAACAACATATCAGATGGCAGGTCTTGAACAGTTGAAGCCGACACCCCATCCAAAGTGTTCATACTTGAATCAACTTTATTTGGTTTCATTTTATACTAATTCATGTTTGAATCAAGTTCCAAGTGCTCCCATCATATTCAGTCATGTTTGAATCTGACACCCTTGTGCACTTAGTTTTACACATAATAATTGAATTAGAATTTCTTTTGAGTGCTCTTTGGTGGAGTTCATTTCAAGGCTTCCTATAGCCTAAATTGGAAGTTCAAAGGCCATTAGCAGATTTACAAAGGAACTGCCAAAAAGTCGCCAACGACTTGGTGGATTCCAGGCATGGATGAAGGCCATTTGTATCAACAATGCAAAATCCCTCCCTCCCTCCCTTCCCTTGCCCGGCCCCCCCTCAAACCAACCAAAAAAAAAAAAAAAATAACTGATTGCAACTTCAAGTACTAAAAATCCCGTGAACCCTAGAGGTATCCTCGGGGCCCACTATGTGGAAAGACCAGTGGTAAGACCTGGCTTTTCCTACCAGCAAACTACTAGGATCATTCACTTTGCAATCCTAAGCAAAGTAGTAGTAAGAGATGGCTGATTAATGTCTGATGACACCTTTACAAATTATGCACTTGCTAATCAGTCGGTCCTCCTTTCCAAACTTGTTTACCTCAATTCTTGTTTAAATAATAAGCAATTGCTTACCAAATTCTTCTTGTTTCTTAGGTAACAGGTTTCTGTGATAGCATATTACTCATAGCTGTTTGACTTTTTTCTTGATTTCTTTCCTCTTAAATATTATTTAACTGATATGCTCAACTATCTATTTGAATCAAGGTAAAATCAATTATGCCCTTGAATAAACAATTAGTTACACTAACTTTGTTACTTCCACCAAGAAATAAAATGCTATAGTAACCAGATAATATAACAATAGTTGTAACAAATAAGACATGTACATTACATCTAAAATATAATCTAGTAAACATGACAAAAAAGAGGTAAAAGATACTAATGGTTTTTCACAGAATAACTGATCTTTCAATAATCAGTAATCTACAAATACTAAAGTGGGAGTGCAATGAATTGAAGTGAGTAAATATCTTCATATAACATATACAAAATCAGATGAAACCCCATCAACTGAACACCAAGACTTGCAATTTGACATCAAAGACACAGTCAACTAGCTTCAACAGTTTGTGCGTGAACGCATGCAGTGGGGGGCAGAGGAATACCTTAAGAATGATTTTTCCAGTTTTCCTTGGGAACTCCTCATGTCTCTTGCAGCATCAGATGGAGAACCATACTTTCTATTTCCATGTCTTTCAAAGTCAAACAAACTCAAGCTACATTACAAAACTAAGATTAGACTTGATGAAAATGGTGTGAGCTTGTTGATTATTACAAAGAAATAACTAAACAGAAAGAGAGTGATTTACCTGCAAACATGGCCAACACCTTCAACGTACACAGTGAAGTCCGAAATGAAGCGCAAGATGTCATCAACACGCTGTAAATCAACAAAAAAGGTTTTAGATGCTAGAAAATACGATAGTTTCTCAAAAGTAGCACCAAAATTTACCTTTGGTACAACAAATATTAGCAAGTACGGAGTGACTAAAATTGATGCCATCTCCTCCACTAGCATCATTCCGGTATACTGCATTGTTAAAGAGTCATCATCAGCAACTTTCTCAAGTCCTTGCAAGCAAGTTGCTGTACTGAAGATCAGTCATATTTTTAAATAAGACAATTTAAAATTTCAATCACCAAAGTTTCTTGTCAAGTCTTCTACCTTAAACTACTTAAAGAGAATTAGACAATTCAACAGTGTAAGCATATATCGATAAAGCATTATAGACATAAAGAGCTCTTAATTCTATAGAGTTGTCGATTGAATCTGATCCATCTTTTTAATAGATAGCATCTACATTTTTATTTAAACTTTCAAGAGCGGAGAGGAGAGTGCATCTTAAAAAGATCAAGAGCCTCACAATCAGGTTTCCTCTATTTAGGTTTAGGACTCGTTTGGTTCGCCGAAAATTTTTTTCCTCACTGGAATATTTTTCCTGGATAGCTGATGCCTGAGAAAGTGGTTCTTACATGTTTGGTTGACCATAGGAAAGTAGCACATTACAGAGTGGCTTATATTTTGTTAAACATGTATTTTTCTAGAAAAGTTGTATAAAATAATTGTTATATCCTTAATAAAGGGAAAGACCTTACCTCATTCTATCTAAAAGATTAAGGGTGCTTTTGGAAAAAAATTACCCCAATTTTCAGCCCATGGAAAAGTCACTTTCCCATGTCCTACATGGGTTTTTCTTTTTCTTGAAATGTGAGAATCTTATTTCCATAAAAAAGCTACTTTTCCATCTCTCTCTTCTTTAAAAATTCCAACCAAACATGAGGTATTTCTCTATTTTCTCATTGACCATGCTTTTCCCACTCCTCTTCCGCGAACCAAACAAGTCCTTAGTGTATTATGGGTTGACCCTAAATTTAAGGGCCTCTTTGGATGAACACATAAGAATATTAGTGTGAAACTCTTCTACAAAGCAACAAACTTGTAGGAGAGAGGTCAAATATGAAAGGATATTTTGAGAGATCTAGGAAGGCAGTCGGAGCATGCAATCCCTAAAAGTAAATTTTCATATTCCTAAAAAATTGGGATAAGGAAATCAATATCTCCTCCAATTCCTTGAACTAGAGCTCTGCTGGGGCATGGCATCATAAATTCGTTGAGCAAAAATCCAGGGTCAGAAACACAACCCCAAGAATTCCATTATAATAATAGATATTTCTCAGCCACTAGATTGCCTATCTTAATTTTTTCCGAAGTGACAAGATCTTATTAACCCACTAGTCACATGGGCATCCAAACAATCCCCAAGGTCTTATTGTGTGGCCGCTTTTGAAAGCCTAATTTGAGAAAACTACTTGTTTAAGAGCCCTTATTTAGGTTTTGCTTGACTCTAAAAATTTTTCATGGGGCTATATGGACTCAAATTTCATAATTCTTTCTTCTTTCCATTTCTTTTTCCTTTTGTTAGGGAGCTTTGTGAGGAATAAGGTTGTTAAACCTTTCTTGTAGAGATGATAGGAGCCCTAAACTTTCCATATAAGAGAAGAGGGTGATTCTTTTCCTCATTATATCACGTACTCTAAAAAGAAACAACAGGGTGAAGAGGCTTTTGAGAAGAGACAACAAGATAATGAACCAATTCTGCATCTTCAGAGAAGATGGAGGATGTCAAGAAAAAAACAAATTCTGGGGCCAAGTCAAACTTCCACAACCTTAATCAATAAAATTGCAGCAAGGATATCAAGCAAACTTTTTCCTACAATTTCAGAAGAAAGAGAATGACAAGCATTTTACTTGACATCATCCTTGATTGCCTAGGGAGAGAAAACCTGTCTTTTACAAGAACATAACAATAGAGAAACCATCAAGGATTCTGAAGTCAGCTGGATCTAGGATTTGAATATCTCGGGTGGAAAGGGCGAAGGACAGAGGGGGAGGCTAAAAAGGAATTTGTGATGCATGAAGCCTAAATGATCAAAACGCTGTGGAAACCTGAGCAACTGACCAAGGTCAAAGTCAAGACTCAGTTTATACGCAATATAATTAACCTAACCAAAGATTCCTTGTCCGTTGCATTATTTCAACACTTCTTACGGTACAACAATTGCAAAATCAAAAGCAGAACTACTAGAACAGTCGAAGCAAATAACTTTTTTACCTGAAACAAGGTTTCAAATTCTACTCGAACAGAGTCACTATTTTCTCTACTGCGCCATCTCTTTGGCATGTAATGTGTTTGCTGGACAACCAGAGACATTGCCCCTTCTGGATCAAGGACCTGAAGCTCATCTGTCACAGCAGCCCTACTTATAGCAGTTACAGTTCCAAAAACAGCAGCATACCAGAATAAATTTCGACCAAATACCTGCAGATTTTAGTCCAGGAAGAAAAGATCAAATATGTCAAAAATACCTTTTGGGAAATGTAAATAGACATAATTGATAGGCTTACATGACCCTCCAGCAGCGATTCATCCAGAATCCCAATGATAATCAAAATGGCAGCAAGACCACCAGAAACAAATGATATAAATTTGGCAATTATGGTGATAAGAGGAGATGGGAATTGCTTTAAATAATTTGAAGCATTTGCAACGCTGCTGTTTATTCGATGTTTGAACAAATGGTCAACCTGGAATGTAGGAAAAAGAAACAATAAATAAAGAAGTCAGTGATTACAGGAATCATTATAAAAACATCAATGATAATTGAAAGCAGTCCCTATACAAACATACTATCATTCAAGCATTCGCCAGGTACGTTACATCATTTTCCCTTTAAGGACTCATGAAAACATCAAGTGGGCCTTAAAGCTGCATGACTTATGTTCCAAAGTAGGGTTTATTTACAACTCCACATCATTATTTAGAAAGGATTATTTATTCCAAGAAAGCATCAGTGCATATGTTGATTAAAAAATACTACTACCAAGTAAATTATCGCAGCTATATTAGAAAATACAGCAGGTTGATCTACAGAAACACTGTAGTTCTCAAGAAAACAGCAGGTTTAGGTCAAAGTCCCAAAATTCGAATTAATTCCAAATCAATGCATCACTGAAATTCATTCACTTCGGTTAAAATTTTATGGTTTTGTCTGAACCTAAAATTCTTGCAGTACAAAATTTGCAAATTGAATGGTGGTCCGCAAATCAGTTCCCCAGCCCCCAATTACATTCAAACTATGCTAGTGAATCGCTTATGAGACTGTATCAGTTTGGCACTTTGGTTTATGACTCATGTATCAAAGATTTACGTGATTGCTTGGACTAAAATTGGTCATCTTCCAACTTCATCTTGATACTTTATAGGCCTAAGGTAATTCTTACATATGTTACTGATTACACTATGATGATAAGGTAGGCTGTCAACTTGTCACGTGGCCTTCCACTTCCAGGCATCATTACCAGCACCAGTTTAGCCCAAAGATGCCTTGTCCAAGAATCATGCAGCAATTTTATGAAGTCGATGTTAAGTTGACAGCAAGTCTTGAAAATATGCTGAATTAATCCACAAAGCCTTCTTGAGAGAGTGCTTTCTGATGGGAAAAGGATTGAATTATGATGACAGGAGTGCTAATGAATTACTAGAAAATTGCCCATCTTTGTAAACCTTTTATTTATCCCCAAGATGATGAGCTTCCTTATGGAAGTCCTCAATATATTAAAATTTGTTTCCAAAACAATGGATACCAACTACCTAGTAAATAGAAATAAGTCATTACTTAAAATTCAGGTGAATTAACACAATTTTTACGATAAAGAGGTCATAACTTCCTTAAATTGGGTTCCTAATCTATAACAAAAAGAGTTGTAAGATATCAATCAATAATTTGAACTCGTAGTCGATTCTTAATCAGTTCCTGAAAAAACAAGGTGCATAAGAGTATGTCTTTTAAGCCTCAACAGTGAGTAAAACCAGTACCTCGTTGAACTCCCTGAAAATCCACTTTGATAGGTTAGACCACCTCCGAGATGACGCAATGCTTGGATGATTATAAAATTGTTCAGCATGCCGGAGGAAGAGATATACCAACATAAAGATCATAATGCATGGTGCTATGAGAAACATCCCAATCCCAACAACCACGAGTCTCTTCTTTAATAATGAAGAATTAGTGAAGAAGTCCCTTCGAACACAAAATTTACTGCAATTTTTTCTTTCAAAAAAGATGTCAACACTCAAGAAGATGAACATCAAAATTTTCAAATAAAATAAATGTTATCCTGCCTATAAGATCTTATTGCAAAGAATTTTGACTGCAATGCATGATCCTCACTTCTTAATAACCCAGTAAATACATGAAGTGACTGGTTCTAATAAAACTGATAAATGCAACAATAATAAGAATTACCAAATCTGATTCCATATACTAATTATAAAGCCATAAACAGATACATATCAACAATTCTATAGGATCAGTTCACTCTATATTTTCCTTATACGCCACACATCTTTCCATGGATTTCTTTCTCGTGGGCATCATCACCACTCACTAACATTGGATTTTTCATCAGTAACTCAGTATATGATACTACGCCTGCCCCAAATGGTTGGGATAAGACTGGATGGTTATGGTTGATATGATAATCCACAATTAGTCAAAAATAAAAAAGTTAGAAAGCAAACGTGCATATCAAACGTCGTAATACCATTAGAACAAAATTTATTCTTAAAATTTTAATATATAATTACATCCATTTATTTGAATAACAATTTCCATGAAGCCTTCCCCATCTATATGAGGAAAATCATGTGTTTATTCAGATCCAACCATCTCTTTTGAGGTTAGCAATACTTAGAATTTGGATATGCCCGTATTTAAGGTCTGCCATGCCTTTTAGACAAGGTTATGCCTATGACATTTGATTATGTAAGAAAATACCAGTACACAGATATTCCAATAACTCAAGAGTATGATGTCATTGTATTCCAACCTATATCCAATTTTAGGCACTAATACAAGTACACCTTCATCTCTATTCTCCATATTACAAAGGCAAAAGTTTATAAAGGTGCGGGCTATCGTTAATTAATCTTGAATTCCACATGTTCCAAGCTGAACATATGCAGACTAGACTTGCTGCAATCATGAATAATGAAGAATCAGAACATGATCAAATAGATGCTTTTCGCATGCTTGACTTTAGAATTACATATAAATTGAAAAATAGTTAATAGTCATCATAGAAATTAAATCAACATCCTTCTGTCCCTTTTATATGCATTGTTCGTTATCCCCAATGCATTTCCAAAACTGGTACATACTCAACTGGTTATTCACCAGCCCCAATCTCAAATGAAGACACAATTAACTCAAGATAATTCTAATAATTTACCTGTCAAACATGCTTTGAAATATGCACCAATTCAAGGTCCATTCAAGAGTTTTCGGTAGGATTAGATGATGTTTCCTTCCATTTGTTCTAGAATTGACAGCTGGGCCAGCTCCGGGAACCCATGAGGAAATTGGAAATGCAAGAACGCCTCTATTGAGCATCCCAATTAAGTAGTTCTCCTTGCGCATTATTCGCATTATCACTTCATGTGCAGAGAGATCCTTAACCACACAAAGCTGTTGTGACTTCTGTAACTGTACGAGCTTTTCTAGAATTTTAGGCCAAGGTGTTGTTTGAATTTCACGATCTGTGACATTAAGACTGCACAAGACAAAATGGAGATAAATTGAATCATGGTTCATTAATGATTCGAAAGACTAAGAATGTACAAAAATAAATCTACATTATTACCTATTATAATAGAAGTGGCGAATTTTCACCATGTTTTTGAACTGTACAAAGAACTTCAGAAAGTTGAAAAGTCCATAGAGAGTCAATATACCCATGGATCCAACAATCATTACTTTGGTAAATGTTAAAGGAACTAATGGATGCTGCTTAATGACCTCTTTTGCCAGATCACAAGGCTTTTCTCCTGACTCAACTGCTTCCATCCCACACTTTGCATGGAGCAAGGCATTCCAATCAACAAACAATAAGAAAAATGCAATAAAACATATCATGAAGATCACATTTAAAATTTCAACTATCCACTTGATGATGATGCATCGAAGACCTTTCTCACAGTAATAATTATACAGCCTTTCAAAGAACAGATCTAAATCAGCAATTGGTTCTGATTTCAGTCCTTCATCATTAAGAAGTCCAGATGGGCTCTCACTACCAGAACTTGGCAACCTTCGGTAGTCAGACAATTCTATCTCAGGTGGTGGCTCACTAAGCAATTGAGTTGTTAGTGATGATTCGCTTCTCCATGGCCATTTGAATCTGCTGGGAGCAATTGCACCCTTCTGAGCACTGGTCATCATTCATACAAACTCAAGGCAAGCACATACGCCCAGTCCATGCCACAATCTTATCATCTGAAAGTTTAAGAAAAGGGTCGAAGCTTTTAATAAGAACTAAGAAGGCAAATTATAAGATTACGATTCATGGATATGTTTTCGTGACACTAAATGTTAAGGAACCTCCATTTTTATGAAAGGATACACATACATTCATATGTTCAGTCCACGATAATGGGTAATGAACTGGCCCCGCGCATACTTATCCTCCAAATATCTTGTATTTTCTTGTTTCCAATTCTGGTTGGATAAACCGTTAGCATAGCAACTACACTAATTTCAGGCTATATATAGAAGATTAAAAATATCACGTGCCACTGTCATGCCAACTATGCCAATCAGAAATTTAATCTATGTTTCTAAATATACTATCAAATGGACCACTTTCATACATTGATGCTGGAGTCTAAATCTATTCTCAATATATTTCCACGATAGTTTCATTCTTCATGAATTTAAGAATGATCAATTATTTTATACTCACATATCAATAATGTGCTCGTTTCTTTTAGTAGCAAATTTTTGTATAGCAACTGAAGCTAACACCATTCAAATTACTTGTCCGGACAACAAAACCGACAGTTATTCACATAATACAAAAGAACCAAAAGAAGTATACGTCCAACAATGTATTTGGTCAACCAAATCAAAAGCCAAAAAGGACATGAAAGAAGAAAACAATGTAAACTGTACCAAAAAGTACGAATGTTCCGTATGAATAATCCGCTTTACATCCCAGAATGCTCTTCAAAGTCTCACCCTGGTTGAGTGGCTCATCACCTATGGACTACAGTGACATGATTGCGATTCAATATGAAGGAAAATTTGTTTCCTAAAGGCTGCTCAAAATGCCATTATGGTCACAGCTGGCACTGTTATGCATCCTGCTAAGTACCAGCCTTAGGTGTTCCAAAACAGGCAGACCTATGAAATTCGGCAGTCCAAAGATTAGAAGCAGCGAGTTCTTTTCTATCTTTCGTCTACATTTCCATCGCTTTGGTACTATCTTAACAACAGGGGGGCACATTAAGAAGCTAACGTTTTGAAATTGGTGTTTTCTTGGGCTTTTCTCCGTAGAGAATTCTGGTTTCTGTTTCATTGATGCCACCCAGATTATTTCAAGAAAAGCCATCAGAGACTTGTGCATCTAGAACTAATGAATATCATCGCAGAATAACAGTCAAAATTAATTTTTAAACTGCATCAAGAAAAAAAGAAAGCATCCCAATTTCAACGGTATACAACTTCAAAAAAAAAAAAAAAGAAAGAAGAAGATTTTGATGCACAATTCCAAGAATTCCAACAGAGGATCATCACCTCAAAACCAGAAACAGCTCAAAAAATCGATACAAGAACCGATACCAAAAAATTGCAAAAGAAAGAACTTATAGATTACATAGCCAGCAACTCACCCGCGAATCATGAAACCTTAATTAGACGCCGCCCAGCGATCGACGCATCAAAACCCTTGGGAAAAATCGGGTCTTTCCGATGCCAAGAAGAAGAATCCGCCTCGGAACCGACGAGAAGGCCGAGATATCGAGGAAGGCGGAACGATCAAAAGGGTTCCTGAAAGGGCGAAGGAGAGAGCGCGGGGGAGGGGAAGATAAATCGAAAAAGGGGAGCGGAAAAAGGGAATTGTTGGAAGCTAACCCAAGCAGCGATGGATTGAAGGAGAGAAGGAAGATTAATTGCGTGGAAAGGACAGAAACCTCGTCTTTTCTTTCCTATTTCGCCTTCCCCGTACAATAATAGGGCAATAACAAGGGATCGATACGTTTAGGCTACAGGAGGTGTGTTTACTTCTACGTCCGTCTCTCTCCTGTTTTGCTGATAAAATCCGTCTCTCTCCTGTTTGTTTTTATGTCACAGCTGTGGGTACGGGAGACGTGGAGGCAATCTATAGCTTCTTGCTCGCGCCAAGCCGGCCGCCACGGACCGGAGCCTCAGGTCAGACTTGGGCTCTGAGGCATAGTCCTGCAATATACTGTGTTGAACCAGGGTTCAAATAGTTAGAGGGCAAGGGGTGGCCAAATTTTGTCTCACCAGCCCAACCAATACAGTTTGGATTGGATAAAGATTGGGTCCACACACTGTGTGGCCACTGTACACCTTTTGGGTACTTATGAGAAGAATTGTTCGGATCTAAGACCAGCCAGTTTTGAGATCAGCAACTCAAACAATATTGACTTGAGGTCCATAAATATGGACAATCTGGGTCTTTGCTACAAGATTTTAAAATCGGGCGGGTTTTGGCTTATAGTTGTGTTCAGTCAAGAACAAGTCAATATTGGGTTGAGCGCAATTGATCTAATTACAGCCATGTTAAATAATATACCCTTGTTGTCTAATTTGTATGCAATGTTCAATGGTTAGGCTATAGACGCTGAAAACCGAACTGGTGAGGGTTGGCGAACCAAAACCAGGGTTCGATTTTAATGGTATAATACTGTTTCTAAAATTTAAGTTCAAATATGGTAGAAAAGTGTAATTATTACCATGAACAAGTCAGACTTCAACTTTTGGGGCTTATTTGGATATCCCTACAGAACTAAACTAAAAAATTTGTATGATCCATAAATTGGGCTGTCCATTTAAACATGGCTCTGTAATAACCAAACACCATGCATTCCAAATCCTGTAGGAAGAAAACAAAATCTCTATGGTTTTTTTTTTTGTAGAACACGAGAACAATTTTCCATTTCATTTTGTTTTGTTTGGTAGGGAAGACAAGACCCAGTAAAGTCCATCATCAAAGTTAAACATAGGGGATGCAAAACTGGTGTGGCCACTTGAAGTCGCCGGGTTTAACCAGCTCTTCTTAGCTCATGTATATATTTGGTAGTGGCGGCATTTCCATAGTTCTTGGGCATCTTGAAATTTCTAGGCAGCCTTATTCTACCAGGGCCATTGGAGGGTGCCAGCAGAATTATATAGATCCTCTTTTGATGCTGTAGATTCCTTGCAGACAAAGGAAAGACAGCACTGATACCTAGAGTCTAACATTTGTAGCGTTCAACAATGTAAATTATGTGCCTTGCAACCTAAGGTAGCATATATAGTTTAAACTGCTACTTAACCCTTAAGTAATGAAGCAGAGCTTCCAAAATTTAGGAGCTTGCCAGTATTATTTAAAGGGAGGATGTTCCTTCCTGTGTCTTGGAAATATAGTTTAGCTGCTAGTAGCTACTATGACTCATCCGGGGCAAGAAGACCATATCAAAGCAGAGTGTTTGAAGAATTCTTTTACTTAATGAAGATGAGGCTTTTGACCCTAGCATTATTTTTTGTAGTTCTTTTCCTTGGATAGCAAGAAGGGTCCACCATAAATTCCGTCTCCTAGTTGGAACACTCTATCCAAGTACTTGCACCATAACCCATCCATCCTTCAGTAGGAAGCTTAGCACCTCCCTAGATGGCAACAGCAGCAGCCGGTGCCGGAGCTTATTCAGACTACGATCGAGCAAAAGAGCTAAAGGAGTTCGACGACACGAAAGCCGGCGTCAAAGGCCTCGTCGAGTCTGGTGTGGCCAAGATTCCAAGGATCGCCCAGAGCCGTGCAGTGGCGCGCCGACTGCTCTCCAGGTCCCGGTCATAGACCTCCGAGCCATGGATGATGCCTCTCGACGGAAGGAAATCGTCGAGGAGGTCTGCGAGGCTTCGAAGACGTGGGGATTCTTTCAGGTGGTGAACCATGGGATCCCGGCTGGTTTCTTAGAAGACATGCTTGAAGGTGCAAGAAGGTTCCACGAGCAGGAGAAGGAGGAGAGGGCAAAATTCTACACTCGTGAACCTATGAAGAAGGTGAGATATACCAGCAATTTTGACCTCTTCAAATCGCTCTCTGCCAACTGGAGGGATACGCTATCCTGTTTCTTCGACGATATGCTGGATACTAGCGATATACCGTCGGTTTGCAGGTAAGCATTGGATATCAGGGTGATGTATTAGGTGAGATGTAGAATATTTAACCGGAACATAACTATTTTATTGATAAGTATAACTTAGCTCAATCGACTAACCTGAACTTGCTTCTTATATTGTCACCTGAAATATTTGAAATTTTGTCCAATCATTATAATCAAGTAAAACTTCTCTCAACTTTTATTACAGAGAGGCCATGTTGAATTACAGAAAGCAGATACTTGATGCAGCGGATGCTGTGAGTCAACTGCTATCAGAGGCTCTTGGACTGAGCCCACTACTATCCACTACTTCTAAAAAACATTGACTATAACAGAGGACAGCTCCTGAATGCCCACTACTATCCACCATGCCCAGAGCCAGAGCCGACCTTCAAGTCCTTCATCAGAACAATTGGGTTGATGTATCTCCCGTTCATGGTGCTCTTGTAGTGAATATTGGTGATTTCCTTCAGGTAGGTGTACACTTTCTTTTGGTTAGCTTCAGGTATGGACTTCTGTTGAATTGAAACTTGCATGCTATCCTTGGTCAACACTCACTGCTTGCTGCCATTTTACATTGCGTAGCTCGTTAGCAACACTGTTCCTTTATCCAAGCATTGATGAACAGAAGCTTTATGGCCCATCAAGGAGTTGTTATCTGATGAGAATGCTCCAAAATACAGGGAACTTCTTGTGCAGGACTATATCAAACACTACCTTTCCAAGGGACTTACAGGGGAGTCTGTCTTGGATCACTTCAAGCTGGGATGCAAGAACTAGAGACTGATATTATTGTGCCAATTATGAGGTTGATTCCAAGGATGTAGGTGTGATGTTGTGTGAGCTTCTGAAATAAACTTCGAGTGTTTGCCGGACTGTGTATTTTGTATGCTAGATAGCAAGTTTTTTATGTTTCTAATAAATTCCTCTAGAGTATTATGTATATTTCAAGCTAGCTAATAAGTGGATGCCTTGATGGTTCTCTTTTGTACTCTGTAAGGCCATTATGAATTGCTTTCCCCTCTCTTCTAGCTCTTAATTTAGGGGCCTAGCTTGACTTCGGATGGTCGAGAAGATACGTTTTGCAAGCTAAAATTTAAGATTTATTGAAGGTTTTCTTGTATTTTGTTTAATGTTAAATATAAAAATGTGCTTTAAAACAATAGTCAATCTTCTTTCCTGCTGTATGAGCCACAACACTGAGATGTCTCTGCCACTTCAAAATTTTTGGTCTTTCGAAAGATTTAACTGCTATTTTGAAAGCTGATGTGGTTTCAATAATTCATATCAACTGACATAAATTGATGTCGACTCATCTCAGTATTTTTGTCCTGCTGAGATGGCTGATGTCAGTTGAGCATTTTGCTCCCTCTTTTTTTTTTTCTGCCTCAAAAAAAAAAAGAGAAAAAGAAAAAAGAGAGTAGTTGATAACTAGTGGAAACCTTTTGGACAACTTAAGAACTGCAGTAAGGGCTTCAATTTTTAATCATCCAAGATAAATTAACTTATGGGGTGTCAGAAATGAACCTGACGCTCTAGTTTTCGGGAGGATTTGATCAAAATTACGACCTAATCACCTTGATGATTTGATTCCAATAGCAGTTACGAAAACAAAGTAAACATTAGAAACTAATTAATAAGATTAACAGGTTAAGAGATAAAGGAGTAGGCTAGAGCTTCTAATGCCATGTAAGAGGCAGATGCATGTAAGCATAGAAGATGCAGCCAATTCACTGATGACATCTTGTATATCTAGGAAAAGAATAGTTTTCCTTTGGAAGGTTTGTGAGTCAGGAAGGATGAGCCTAGAAGAGTTTCAAAAGGACACCAGGCACAAAAAAGAAAAGAAAAAGAAAAAACAAAGGCAATGTTTGGTTAAGAAATCAAGAAGACATACTAGATAATTTTGAGAAAATGGACATAAACATAGGACAATCTTGCTGGTTGAACTTTTTTATGCTAAATATGGTTGATTCCTTCAAGAGGAAGCTGTCAATAAACTGCTAATATAAAGCCATTGTGGTTGTCTAAATTTTTTGTTTTGCATGAAGAAAACAATCCTCATCAGTAAGATATTTCCAGTACTCCAATGCGTATCATGGTGACTAGTCATCAAACTGGATTTTTGTCCATCATACGATAAGAAGGTAAATAGCTCATCAGGAATTTAATGCCTATTTTGCTCCCAATGGTTAAGAGCAAACCCAACCATTTTGTCCTAGTTTTACGAGTCTAGAGTGCCAAATTTCTCAGTCCTCAGCCCTGATGTTACCATTTAAGGGAGTATGTACCATTAGCACTAGAGCATATTTTGCACTGTGACTATTTAGGGCGTGCTCACGGTCTTATGTAGTGAGATGCCGTTACAACGAAAAAAAAAGGTTCCAAATTTATCAGTTTAAGCAAAATTGGGAATCACTATAGCTAGTGTCATGCCCTGAAGTTACAAGTCCTTGGTGTCAAGCTCACTAGTCATTTGCCCAATGTAAGTACCATCATTTCTATTACTACTTCAAATTGCAAAGTGATTAAAAAACAATTGGGATCATGGAAGATTTGCACTCCTCCACTGACATTGGAAACACCAAATATTTCCATTTACGAAAACCAAGAAAGTACTAAATTGTTGTTAGAAGATTCAGATGGAGAGAATCTTCCAAGTCCTCTTCTACACTCTTGTTCGTCCGCCCTATCATATGAAACTAAAGAGCACACAGCATACACTTATCTCAAGCCAGTGCACCAAGACCTACACCCTGATTTCCACCTCCTTGCGTCATCTTTGGAGCCAACTTCAGTACCTAATTCACCTTGGAGTTAGACAAATTCTTGCTCAAGAATTCCAATTTTTGGCACTTCACGCTATGATGATGGACTTCTTCCACACAGCCTCGTCACCACCCTCATTGGCGTTATATAGTATCTATCTTGGTCACAAATGTCCTCGCTGCTCATAGGGATAGAGGTGATTTGAATGGGTTATTTGCAAATAGGATTATAAAGGAACAAAGGTGTCATGGGAATTGAATTTCTCGTGATTCGTCTAATTGAAGATTTGTTTACTCTTCTGAAAAAAGGAGGGAATTGTGCCTCAATTATAGTGGAATTGGACCTATTCCAGTTCAATCACCCACTGCACAGATCTCCAAGTGCTCCAAACTTTGTCGTTCATCCGCCTACATAGGTCTTAAAGCAACCGGCGGATGATCCAATGATGGATTCATGTGAAGAAAGATGAATCCTTCTTTTGCGCCAAAGATATACCCCCGAGCTTTTTTAATTCTCATATGAAGGAAATAGTTATTGCAACGAGCTTGGATCCTCAAGTAAAGATCTACCATCCTAATCATGGTCATTGGTGTATCATGGAACACAATGGCAATGCAACATAGTAATGCGATGGTCGATTAAAAAATATATGTTACCTGAAAGCAAGAGGCAGTTCATCTGGTCTCCTAGGCTCTAGAGTCATCACATAATACAATGTACCCCTCCAATATGCTGCCGACTTAGATCAAAAT
The DNA here is from genome assembly GCF_051530095.1 of Phoenix dactylifera. NCBI lineage: Eukaryota > Viridiplantae > Streptophyta > Magnoliopsida > Arecales > Arecaceae > Phoenix > Phoenix dactylifera. The sequence goes on along the minus strand of NC_143192.1, from coordinate 36,230,588 downwards.
TATTATTAAAAAACCACCTTCTTTGCTAATCTCTAGTGTAGTACTCGCTCTTCACTTTGGTTTCCTCTTCGTTAAACCTTCGCACCTCCTCAAGCATCTCATCGACCATTGCCGTAGGGATGGAATGGGTGCAAGCCATTAGCAAAACGAATTGTTCTTCCCTCTCTCGAGTAGGTGTAAAGTCATTAGCAGGAGGTTTAACTAGAAAAATAGTTTAGATAATTATTCTTCTCTAATATATTATGTGTAAGCCAGATTAACTTTACATGCATTAATAAGAAATGGTGTGCAGATTCATCTTCAAGCAATTTTTTAATCTGATTTTTTTTTAACAACTTGCACCTTTTTTTCAAAAAAAGTTAAATTTAAAAGGAAAAAAAAGAGAGAGTATGTGATCAGAACGTGCGGTTTTTCTATAGAGTGAGGAAAGCAGAAAAAAAGTTTGGATCGCAAATTTATTGTTGTAATTATTCCTCTCTAATATACTCTGGATATATTTAAGAACACATGCACACAGTCGTAGTCCAATATAAAGATCCCTGCAAATATGCTAAAAGAAATATTATAATTATTAACAATTGATTTTATAATTTGTTTTGATAGTTATTTTGGATAAAAAGGATGGAAAATGTTTGATTTTATATATTTATTTTGTTGTTGAGAGGTGGGTGAGGTTTGGAGAAAAGAGGCGGAGACTATCACAAGGGGCGGCTAGGTAGAGCCGTGGCTTGAAGCGTAAGTGAGCGCGAAAGATTAAAAAATAGGAAGGGACAAAAGGAGAACTACAAGAGTCATGGATCAGGGAGGGTCGTAGTCAGGTAAATTGATTGAGTCAGGAACATAAAAAGGTACCTTAGGATGAAGTTATTGTGCACATGCTTATAGTACTCGTTTGTTCTATAGAATTCTATTTTTAAAAATATTTTTTTAGAAAACTGATGTCTAGATGCACTAAAAGATGTTTTTTTAATATTTGGTTGAATATAAAAAATGACACATTTCATAATGATTTATGTTTGGTTGAACATCTATTTTTCTGAAAAAGTTATATAAAATATCTGTTGTGCCCTTAAAAATAGAAATATCTGATTTTATTCCATTAAAAAGCTTAAGTACACTTTTGAAAAAAAAAATTATCTCAATTTTTAGTTGGTGGGAATTAGACTTTTTCATGTCTTACATGAATTTTTCTTTGAAATATAGAATCTTATTTCCATGATAAAACTACTTTTCCATTTCTTTCATTTGAAAACTCGGCATTTTTCTGTTTTTTCGTTGACCATACTTTTTTCTCTCATCTTCCTGCAAACCAAACGAGTCTATAAGAAATCATTCGCACAAGTATGCAAGGCATTCCATCATAATATGATAAATCAAGCAGTAAAATAAATTTAAATAGCTAAAGTTTAAACTTTAAATTTAAGTAACTACAATCCAAACTTTAATATCTCATAAATCTAACAATATTCAAAAGTTTGATATCAAATTTTAATAAAATTACAATCTAAAATAAAGAAACTAAAACTCTGCTTCTAATAACTTTCTCGAAGCATAACCCCATGCTAGTATAGCTCTCCAAATCAGTAAAAATAGTAAAATACCAAATAATGAGTTAAACGACTTAGTAGGCAATGAATATTTTAATTAGATAAATCAGATAATAAGATAAATGATAATTTTATTCAAAATAAGCATATGAAAGTATGTTAGTTCAAAAATTAAATCTAAATATACAGCAATATCAAAATATCATACACCAAGTTTAAATCTAAATCATATTCTTATCAAAATTTAAGATTTATTTTCAAGAATTCAAGTTTTATGAAACACCAAGTTCATCTCGCTAGGTGTGAATTGTGACCATACTTATACTCTATGGCCGGACTAGATAATGAGCTCAAAAATAATCAAAATATTAATATATAACCTTTACTGGCAGAGAATATTGATGTGCCAACATAAAGCCCCATTGGTAGGGTAATCATGTGCCAACTTATAACTGCCACTAGCAGGCTACTTATATACCAACATAGAACCCCTACTAGCAAAGTATTGATATATAGTCAAAGCGTGAGTTCAAATCCATCTTGAATAAAAGCTCTTTTTCTTAAAAAAAATATGTTTCATATTCCAAATCGAAAGATATATAAAACAATGCAATATCAAAAATTAATTGAGCATAATTCATATCAAAATCAATATATTTGCTTATGAATCATTCCAAATATATATATATATATATATAGACACACACACACACACACTTAATAATTGCATACTATATATCAAATTTAAAAATTATAAATAATTTGATTCAGAAAATATTTTATAATTTACCGATTCATTTAGAAAAGAGTAACATTACTTACCAGTAACTAAGTCATCTTTGGCACCGGGACATAGATAACATAACAGGGATGGGGTCTAATAGGGTCGCAAGGAGGGACCCTTTTGTTAGGGTCTGCCCAACCTAAGAGAAAATAAAGAGCATAAAGATAATTCCGCCCCCTTCTTTTTTCGCTCTCGGAGCAGTCTTTTGGTCTCTAATTTGGTACCAGGCCGCAGGCCGAAAGGTGGGCTAAATCTCTTTCCAACCGGGCTGGTCAATAAAATGGCTGAGTGTTAGGCCCCAAAAGGGCTGGATTTTACCATATTCAAGTCTCGCATCATTTCTACCATACTATCTGTTGCTGGAAATTGGACCCGGGGGCGGCCGTCGGCTGAGGAGGAGGAGCTTCGACGAACTCTGGCGGGCGGCGATTTGTCGGCGAGCGGCGTCCTCCGTGGAGGGGGGACCTACAAAAAGCCGGTGGCCGGGGTTTCCGGCGCCGGCCCTCCGATGCTTAAGTTAGAGGGGGTTTAAATTTGAGAGAGAGGAAGAGGGAAGAAGCGTTTTGCTTCCTTTTTTCTGAGTCCAACCCCCCATTGAGAAGGAGGGGTTCCTCTTTATAGGGGGGTCGGATTACCTATGATGTGATGGGGCGAGGTCGCCGTACGACTTAGCACATCGCTCGAGTTGGTGCGCGATCAGGTGAATTAATGCTTCGATGTCGGAGGTGAGGCCGGGATCAGAGAGTTGTCACGGCTGACTGAACACTGCCGAGCCGATTTGCCGTGGAGGACTGAGGATCCGTAGATAACAGGAGCCACGCACATTGATTGTTGAGTGAGCCGGAGATACACATTAATTGTTGAGTGAGTTGGGGATACACATTAATTGTTGAGTGAGTCGGGGGTTTGCAGAGGTCATGCGCATTAAATGCTGGAGGCGGTGGTAAGGTATGACCCCTGACCAGACTTTGGCAGGATGCAACCGCGGTAGGTGGGCGGCGAGGGCGGACTTCCGAGGTCGGGAGCTCTTCGGGTCGGATGTTCCGGGGTCGGGCACCGAGGTCGGCCGTCATCCGGTCCTCTGATGGCAAGGTTCTCATGCACTCGGGGGGGAAGCTGCGCTCCCCCAACACTACCCCCCGACTTTCGAGTTCGAGCCGCTTGCGAGCTTGGGCGCGGGAAGTAGAAGTCTTTATTATGGTAATTGAGATCGAGGAGAGTTGAACTATGTCGGCGCCCTTACGCATCCCGAAGCATTTATAACGGGGGGTTGCGCCTTTTGGCCCTTCGTGGTTGTTTCGTATGGCGAACTCATGATGGGGTCCCAGGACCTGATGGGGTGGCTCCTCGTTCTTATAGTCAAGGCGTCTTTCCTAGATAAGTATGCTGTGTCGATCCTTGAGGCGGACACGTGGTGCGATCTGGAGATTTATTGGGTCGATCGCCTTGAGGTCGGGTGTTGGATCAGCCGCTCGGGATTTAAAGCCGAGCCGGTAGTGCGGGATCGAGGATTAGGCTAATTACTCGAGGTCGGATGCATTTAATCTCATATCGGCCGAACGGGGATTTGGGAGGCTAAAATTACATCGGCGCTCCACGCGTCCTGGGGCTTCTTAAATGAAGGGAGCGGGGGCGGCATCTGCTCGCCTTTCGGAGCGATCCGGCGCAGCGGATCCATGATGAGACTGCGAGATCCGATGGGACGGCGCCTCGGTTCTGCGCTCGAGGCATCGGTCCGGAATGAATGCGGTGTTTCGGCTTCCGAGGCCGACACGTGGCGTAATTCAAATGGGGGGTGGAAACCAAACCCGCCGATCTGGGCCGTTAGAGGGGTCTATATAAACCCCCCCCCCAAACCAGCCCTAAGAGGAGTCTTGTTCGGTTGCCTTCTCTTTCTCGTCGTCTCCACCTTCGTCCTCTTTCTCAACAGAATCTCGCCGGCGGTCATTTCCGGCGACTCCCCCCGTAGGTTTCTTCCTTGTGTTAGCTAGGGGGTTCTCCTTCTTTCTCCTTTTTTCCGTCTCTTTCGTCTTTAGGTTACTTCGTTTTTCTCCAAAATGGGTTTTGGTCCGGATGAAGTTGGATCTAGTCTGTCGAGGGAGGAGCTGGAGCTAATCCGCTCCCGGTTTTTTTTTCCAGCCCGGGTTTCGTCTCGAAACTGCAGGGCCGGAGGATAGGGTGACGCGGCCGCCCCCAGGTCGGATCGCGATTCATCGTGAAACGCTCTGGGCCGGCTTGCGGTTTTCCTTACACGAGTTCGTGAGCAGCTTGCTGGTGGAGTACCAACTCGTCCCAGCACAGCTCGCTCCGAACTCGTGGAGGACCATAGTCGGGTTTTTATCCCTTTGTCTTGCACATGGGATCCCGACTTCGGTGAGCGTTTTCCGCCGGTGTTTCCTGCTAAAGACAAACCCAGCGGATAGAGGGTGGCTATATTTCGTCTTTCGGGGTGGTATGTCGCTTTTCCAGGATGCCCCTTCCTCTATTCATGAGTGGAAGGGAAAGTTTTTCTTTCTGGCGTCCGAGGTGCCATGGGGATTTGACCCGAGGTGGGGGCACCCCCGGCTGAAGGCCCTTAACAGGCTCTCCGAGCCCTCGACGAGGGACCAGAGGGTCCTTGACGCCCTGCGGGGCCTCGGGAAGGGGTTCAACCTGACCGAGCTCCTAAGAGAGGACGCCTTGGCGAGCGTTGGCTTGAGTTCGGCGCGTCCCGAGGGTAAGAGTAGTCGCATTGTTTCGTCTTTGCTTTATCTGTTTCGTCCTGGAAAGCGACTCTTTGGCAAGAGAATAGAAATTAATGCAACCCAAAATCCGAACGAAGCAACCAAAAAGCATAAATATTGGAATCCCTTCTAGTCTTCGGAAACAGGTTGTATCTTTGGCGCCAAAGAAGGATTACCCTTCCTCGATGCGAATCCCCTATTGAATCATCCACGGCTTATTATTATTATTATTATTTTTTTCTTCGAAACGAATGTATCATACATAGCGGATACAAATACATTAAAAAAAAATCAAAAGATAATAAGTCTCGAAATGCACAGGATAGTCCCCTCTTCCCCAGCCACAGGATCTCTCCAGAGTGCACTACAAGAAACTAGGACATTAGCGACGCTTTTTTTGGCTATTAGCGATGCTTAAAAGCGTCGGTAAAGCATCGCCTATGCTACAGTGGAAAAAATATTTTCCGACGCTTTTAAAAGCGTCGCTAATTCCAGTTTCCCGACGCTTTAAAGCGTCGCGAATTCCCATTTGCAAAAAAATTACCATTTGCGGTCTGCATCTTCTCCTCCATTCAGAAATACAAACAACCTCCCCGATCGGTACCTTCATTCCATTCGTGCAGAGTGGTTGGGTTTGGCTATATAAACAATTTTTTTTTTAGATCCGTCGATGTGGGACTAAAATGAGGTAATTTTTTGGCTTCCAACGACGCTTTTAAGCGTCGTTATTTAACAACGCTAAAAAGCATCGTTAAAAGTGTCGTCAATTACATATTAACTTCGACAACGCTTTTAAGCGTCGTCATTAGCCGACGCTTTTAAAAAGCGTCGGCAAATGTTGACGGAAAAATTTTTTTGCCGACGCTTGGAATAAGCGTCGGCAAATAAGAGTCGGTAATGTTCTTTTTTTGTGTAGTGGTGGTAAGCTATATAGGAGGCTATTCAATCTGTTGCTCAGTTGGCCTCTCGATGTACATGCCTGACCTGCAGGGCCATCCCACCACTCACAATCTTTCGAATATTCCTAACGAGCAGATGGTAATCACCCATCCCTCCCATACTTTGCTGGATCCAACCAATGACAATAGTCGAGTTGCCCTCAGGCACTAAGATATTGGCTTGCAAGACGTACCAGGCATATTTTAGGCCGGTCCAAGCAGCCCTCAACTTTGCCCGCAAAATAGAGGTATTGAAAATTTGGCAACTACCAGTCACAATCACCCTGAAGTATGGACCCTTAATGGCAAAGCTTGCTCCTCCCGTACTATCAGTGCCAAAGAAGGATTCTCTTTCTTCGGTGAGAATCCACCGTTGGATCATCCAATACTTGCTTAGACATCAATGGAAATAGATAAATGATGGAGTTTGGAGTATTTAGAGATTTGTGTAATGCGCGGTCCGATGATGGATTCGCGCAAAGAAATAGGAGGATTCTTTGGAGATCTGATGGTGGACTCCTACGAATCCTCCCCTTCCTTCGTCCTTGCCTCCTGGGTCCTTAGCAGTCTACATCCACGAACTTTTTATTTTTAATTTTTTTTAGAACAGGAGGGATGTTAAATCTTGCCGGCGTTGGCGCTATGTACTTGAAAAGAAGAAGAAAAGAAGGTTTGTGAACTTCATTCATCTTTATGAATTAATATACCACAAATATTTTACAATTTTCTCATACTAAATTACAAGAAAAGAAATTAAAATAAGTTTCTGCAGCAATTATTTCAAACAGGCTGGACATAATCTATCGTATGCACACATCCATATTAATAACTTGAATACGATATCCAACTGATTCATATCGAAAATATCTTCTTGGGGATTCTAGTTAATGAAATTTTGTATATCAAACCCATTATTTGAGGTTTAACTTGCACAGATTTTAAAGCACTCCAATTTTTTTTTTTTTTTTTTTTGATCTATCTGTATAGACCTCGAAATGGCTGCTGTATGATCCAACTGTTGATGTCATGAAACAAGGAGAACCATTTTTTTTGTGAGAAAGATGGATGCAACTCAAACGCTATTATTTGAATGTGGTGAAGAATTCATCTCGATTGGTTTTAACTTATGTACATCATCAACTCAGGAGTAGTCTGGCCCTTTCATAAATCTCTTTGGAAAGTTCACGTGCCTCCAAAAAAATTCTTGCCAAGAAAGATTTATGGACGGTGTTCCTTATGCGACTCTAATACCAAGCCGATGGACCAACTCCTTGTCTTATTCAGTTGGTATGAAGACGTGGGACCAGCTAGCTGCTGGCTTTCTTGGAATGAGCAATGCAGAAGACACAGTCTTACTGCCCCAACTTGATATGTTAGGACTTAAACTTCCTTCTCTTTCTTTGTCAATATTTTTATTTTTCTAATAATAGCTGGGGAGGGGTCTTAACCTTCCTGAGAGAGACACGGGGGCCAAATTTTCTTTGAGGACCTCACTTTTCAACAGGCCTGAACTCCTGACCTCTTCCATGAAAGCAACAGGATCGTACACCAGAGTCCAAATCCCCTCGAGTCCGTGATCAAACTCGACAATTTGGTTCCATGCTCACAGCCATCCATGCATTGCATGCACTCCCATGTACAACGTGACCATCGTGCAATACATAGATGACCATGATCATGGAAACCGGACCGTCTAAATTTAATCCTTATCCTCAAAGTACCCAAGCTTGCCATGAAAGATCGATCTATAATTCAGTTTGCTCGAACCACGAGCTTTCACATCAAACAGTCACAAAGAAAAGCCATAACCATACCCAACCCAAACAGAGCACCAAAAGCCGCATTTGTCGATGCCGAACAGAACCCAGAACATTAGGCAACCACTAGTTTTTTACGCAGGAACGCAACCGGCCATTCGACAAACGGAGAGCAGGTAATCAGAGACTAGATCTTTTTTTTGGCCAAAGAGACTAGATCTTTCGATGCATATTGACCCCAAGGCGGACCAATTTGTTCACGGCAACGACAAGTTAATCACAGTAACAGAAATCTGTTTTGCAACTTTACATAAAAAATAAAAATGGCAGCCATTTGGCAACCCTTCGTTCGGTTCCTCCGCAGTTTCCTTGTATGCTTCCGACGCTCCTCCAGTCTAATCCGCACACGGTTTTTAATCTTTCGCGAGGGGGAAGAAAAGATGCACCACGCATGCGTCGTCCCCATGGACTTTTCTTTTCTTTTCTAGAAGTCCCGGTACCGTTACAAGTAATACCTTCTCTTGCGGGCTTTGATTCCAGTTGGAACCTGAGATAGTAGTGTCCTGCAATGGCGTCGAAATTCCCAGCGCTCAGAGTTCTGGAGAACTCCCGGGTCTCGCCACCACCCGGATCAGTTGCTCCTGCATCTCTCCCCCTTACCTTCTTTGACGCAATCTGGTTAGTTCAACACCCTGTCGCGCGCCTCTTCTTCTATGACTTCCGCCATCCAATTGATCATTTCATAGACTCGTGCCTCCCGAACCTCAAAGCCTCGCTGTCTGTCACCCTGCACCACTTCTTCCCTCTTGCCGGTAATATCCGTCGCTCCCCCGGCAGCGATGACCGGTACGAGATAGCCTACGTCGACGGCGACTCTGTCTCCTTCACCGTGGCGGAGCACGACGGTGATTTCTACGATCTCTCCGACGACCATGGATGCGACATCTCCAAGCTCCTGCAGTTGGTCCCCCAGCTGCCGAAGGCCCAAGATGCTCAGCCTTTGCTAGCCGTGCAGGTGACCGTGTTCCCGAATCATGGCATCGCCATCGGGGTCTCGATCAACCATGCTGCATGTGACGGCTCTAGCTCCATGCATTTCATGAAGTCATGGGCCTCCGCATGCAAGTCGGGAGGCTCGATGCCCGTGGTGGCGCCGCCGCCCCTGTTTGACAGGACCTTGATCTCCGATCCTCGAGGGCTGTACTCGGTTTTCCTTGATGATGTAGCAAGAATGAGTGCTCCTGAACCATCAGCGGAAATTCCTTTCGCCGACATGGTCCATGCCACGTTCTCTCTCAAACAAGATCACATTCAAAGCCTCAAGAGACTGGTTCTGGCCAGAGCCGCGGAGCGGGAGACATCGTTCCATTGCTCGACGATCGTCGTTGCGCTTGCTTATGTATGGGTCTGCCTTGTTAAGATGAGAGGCCTTGCAAGTGATAGGAAAGCTTATTCAGGATTCGCGGTGGATTGCAGGGAACGACTGCAGCCGCCAGTCCCGGCATCATACTTTGGAAATTGCGTAGGGCCTTGTTTTGTAGAGGTGGCGGTAGGCGATGTAATTGGAGAAGAAGGGTTTGTGGCAGCGGCGGAGGCAATTGGGAAAGCAATTGAAGGAATAAAACACGGAATTTTGGATGGTGCAGAGAGCTGGCTACGAAGATTTGTGTCTATATTGCCTGAGCAACCGATGACCGTTGCGGGGTCGCCAAAGTTCAGAGTTTATGAGACTGATTTCGGATGGGGAGGACCAAAGAAGGTTTTGGTGACGTCCATCTCTGGTGCCGGAAACATTTCGGTGGCAGAGAGCAGAGCAGAGCAAGGAGGAATCGAGATCGGTATGGTACTCCCGAAGCATGTGATGGATGAATTGAGGACTCACTTCTTGAATGGCCTGAAACTGATCGCAAAATAATGTGTGTGTGTGTGTGTGTGTGTGTGTGTGTGTGTGTGAGAGAGAGAGAGAGAGAGAGAGAGAGACGTGTTCTTCTCATAGTACAATGTATCCGTCCAATTAGCAGAAGGAATTGCTCTTAAAGTCATCAGCAAAAGGTTTAGCTAGAAAAATAGTTTGGATAATTATTCTCCTCGAATATATTATGTGTAAGCCGGATTAACTATACATGTATTATTGGACGATATCCCTAATTGGGCGGACGCGTGACGCATGGATATATTTTTGGTGATTTACCTATTTGGTGTCTGGTGATTTTGGTGATTGTAATCAATGGGATTGTTTTTCCTTTTGCTTTGGCAACATAATAGGAACTGTTTTCTTGATTTATGGGAGCCGTTCCTTCTCTTTCTTCTCCTACTTTTGCCTATAAGAGAGAGGAGAGCTATAGCCCTGCTAATATAATAAAAAGATGAGAGGGATTTCTATTGTGGACGTAGGCTTACTACAGCCGAACCACATTATCTCTTGGTCTCTACTCTTTCTCTCTTCCTCCTCCTTTCCATTACAATCCTCTTTAGATTCTAACATGGTATCAGAGCTTTGATATCACACCCATCTAGTATCATGGCCGATTCCAACAGCAACACCAACTCGGTTTCTAGCGGTGTCACCACGAGTTCTGATTCGGCTTATGTTCTCTATCCTTCTGACAATCTTGGTATTTCTCTCGTCACTCAGAGTCTCACCGGAGACAACTATGCTACTTGGTGCTGGGCCATGCGCATGGCTCTCATGGCCAAAAACAAATTTGGTTTCGTCGATGGAACCATCAGGAAGCCTGATTCATCTTATGCTAAAGCCTCACAGTGGGAGCAATGCAACCGAATGGTATACTCCTGGATCCTGAATTCGGTGCATCATGACATCGCCAATAGCGTGATATATGCTGAGAAAGCCAGCAAGGTATGGAGTAAACTCAACGACCGTTTCTCCCAACAAAACGCTTCTCGTATATTCCAACTCTCTCGGTCTATCGCTACTCATCAACAAGATACTTCTCCCATTGCTACTTATTTTACTGGCCTAAAGGCATTATGGGATGAACTATCTTTCTATAGCACTATTCCATCTTGCACCTGCGATTCGTCGAAGGAACTCACAACTATTCAACAACGAGAAATGGTGATGCAATTTCTTATGAGCTCAAATGAAAGCTACAATGCTATATGTAGTCAGATCCTCTTGATGGATCCTTTTCACATTATTAGCCGTGCATATTCCCTGTTACTTCAGGAGGAACGGCACCGCAATTCGCATTTGGTTACTTCTTCTACTGATGCTGCTGCACTTTCTGTTAGTCGTCCTCCTATTTCACAAAAATGTACCTTATATTGTGATCATTGCAAGAGGACCAATCATACGATTGATCGATGTTTTCTTCTCCATGGATTTTCCAATAAAAATAATGGGCATCGACAGTAAGGGAGGAACAAATCGTCTCCTTCCAATCAGCACAGCTAGCAAGCTTCTGCTTCTTTGGATACTACCACTAAAGGCCACGCTCATGGGGAGCCCTTCACTCCAATCAGTATCAGCGGTTGATGGCCCTTCTCTCTATCATGGCTCCTACTACTTCATCTAACCCAGCAGCCAATGTTTCTGGTAATATCTCTTGTCTCTCTGCTTCGAGTTCTTTATATTGGATTATTGATACAGGGGCTACACATCACATGGCTTGCTCCAAGTCCTCCTTTGTCACACTAACACCACAATCTACCATTGCTCCTGTCACTTTACCAAATGGTCAGACTGCAAATATCTCCTTTACAGGAACTGCTATTTTGCCTAATGGGCTTTGCCTAGATGATGTTCTTTATATCCCTTCCTTTAATCTAAATTTACTTTCTATTTCTCATCTCACACATACTTTTCGTTGCCTTGCAATTTTTCATCCTGATCATTGTCATATTTAGGACCTTCAATCGAAGAGAACGATTGGAGTGGGTAGACTACATGGAGGACTTTATATTCTGGATTTACCACTTGCACATCTTGCTTCTCCCACACCGCCCAGCACCTTCAACTGTTGGCATTGCCGTCTCGGACACCTTTCTCTTCAGCGTCTACGGCTTTTATCTAAATCTATTCCTGATATTTCTTTTTCTAAGAATTGTATTTGCGACATTTGTCCTTTAGCCAAACAAACTATATTACCTTTTCCTTCTAGTTCTATTTCTTCTACTCATGTTTTTAGTTTACTCCATTGTGATATTTGGGGTGGTTATCAAATTGCTTCCCTCTCAGGTGCACATTATTTTTTAACCATTGTTGATGATTTTTCTCGTGCTACATGGGTATTTTTAATGCGTCGTAAATCTGAAACTCAATCTCTTCTCCGTCACTTTCTTTCTTTTGTCAAAACAAAATTTCATACTTGTGTTCAAACCCTTCGCACTGACAATGGCCAGGAATTTCTCGCCAATGACCTTCAACAATTTTTTAAGGAATATGGGCTTGTCCACCAATGCACTTGTGTTCACACTAGCCAACAAAATGGTATTGTAGAATGCAAGCATCGCCACATACTTGAGGTGGCACGAGCACTTCGTTTTCAAGCCCATCTACCTCTTTCTTTCTAGGGCGATTGCGTCCTTACTGCCACATATCTGATAAACAAAATTCCTACTATTCTATTATCTGGGAAAAGCCCCCATGAAATTCTTTTTGGGTTTGCCCCCCTCCTACAGTCATTTGCATGTCTTCGGGTGTCTCTGTTATGGTCGAAATTTCCAAATCTCTCATAAGTTTGATACCCGATCCCGGCCTGACATCTTTATTAGTTATCCTCTCGGGCAAAAGGGATACCGTATTTATGACTTAGAGTCAAAAAGCATATATGTCAGTCGTGATGTGGTTTTTCACGAACACATTTTCCCTTTTCAGACCTTGCACCTGAGCATTCCTCTATCATGCCACGTCCCATTCCTGATGTTTCTGATTCGCCAGTGCCTTCAACACCCACTATTACTGATTCTATTTCAGACCCTATTACAACTCAAGATAATTCTTTCCCTCTGGCTGAACCCACATCCACCCCATCCCAAGATGAAACCACAGCACCTCCCTCTCTCCTAACTCGCCAGTCTACTCGCCTATCCAAAACCCTTGTTTACCTCCAGGATTTTGAATACTCCATTGCTGGGAAACCCAACTCCTCTTCCTCTACTGCTCACCCACTTTCTCATTGTCTCTCTTATTCTCGACTCTCACCTCCTCACCGAGCATTTGTGGCTGCTCTCACATCCTTTATCACACCCACTACCTTCACTCAGGCCAATAAACACTCACATTGGCGGGCTGCCATGGATATTGAATTTAAAGCATTGGCTGACAATAACACTTGGTGTTTAACCATCCTTCCTCCAGGCAAGCATGCTATCGGATGCAAATGGGTTTACAAGACCAAATATAAGCCAGATGGTTCTATCGAACGCTATAAAGCGCGACTTGTTGCTAAAGGTTATACTCAATTGGAGGGTCTGGACTATCATGAAACGTTCGCACTTGTTGCCAAACTCACCACTGTTTGCTGTCTTTTAGCTCTTGCTTCCATTAAGCATTGGCCGCTATACCAATTGGATGTGCACAATGCCTTCCTTCATGGCGATTTAGCGAAAGAGGTCTACATGCAACTACCGCCTGGTCTCTCCACCATTCATCCCACTTTGGTTTGCAAGTTAAACAAATCGCTCTATGGTTTAAAGCAGGCTTCTCAGAATTGGTTTTCCAAACTCTCGGCTGCATTATCTGCTTTTGGTTTTCTTCATTCCAAAGCTGACTATTATCTTTTTAGCAAATTTTCTAAGAATGGTTGTGCCCATGTTTTGGTTTATGTGGACGATATTGTTGTTACGGTGACAATGCGCAAGCCATTACTCTTTTGAAGCAATTTCTCAACACTCGCTTTCATATGAAGGACTTGGGCACTCTAAAATATTTTCTCGGTATTGAAGTTGGCCGCTCCGCCAAAGGCATATTTCTCAATCAGCGAAAATATATACTTGACCTATTAGATGATGTCGGCATGCTTGGCACTCGTCCCGTCGACTTTCCCATGGAGCAGAACTTGAAGCTTTCCGACACTGATGGCACGCCAATGTCAGATCCATCTCTTTATCGTCGTCTTGTTGGCCGGCTCATCTACCTGACAATTACTCGACCTGACATTACTTATTCAGTTCACATACTCAATCAGTTTATGCATCGTCCGCTTTAGCCACACTACAGTGCTGCTCTCCGGCTTCTCCGATATCTCAAAAGATCTTCTGGCAAGGGTATTTTATTTCCATCTACTGGCTCTCTTCATATCACTGGCTATTGTGACTCTGATTGGGCTAGTTGTCCAATGACTAGGCGATCTACTAGTGGCTATATTACCATGCTTGGCTCCTCACCACTTTCATGGAAAACAAAGAAACAAACAACAGTTGCCAGATCCTCCTGTGAAGCTGAATACCGCTCTATGGCTCTTCTTTGCTGTGAGCTCACTTGGCTTAAGTCCCTCCTCACAGATCTTCGGATTCCTCATCATGAGCCTATCACTATTCATTGTGATAATCAATCTGCATTGCATATTGCTTCCAACCCATTTTTCCATGAAAGAACGATTCACATCGAATTGGACTGTCATTTTGTCCGTGAAAAGCTACACGCTGGTCTCATCAAACCATCATATTTGCCTACTAAAAGTCAACTGGCGGATGTGTTTACTAAAGCGCTTGGTCACGACAGATTCTTAAATATCATCTGCAAGTTTGGCATGTCTGACATATTTTTCTCTGTCCAACAACCTGCTCCAACTTGAGGGGGGGTATTGGACGATATTCCTGATTGGGCGGATGCGTGACGCATGGATCTATTTTTGGTGATTTACCTATTTGGTGACTGGTGATTTTGGTGATTGTAATCAATGGGATTGTTTTTTCTTTTACTTTGGCAACATAATAGGAACTGTTTCCTTGATTTATGGGAGCCGTTCCTTCTCCCTCTTCTCCTACTTTTGCCTATAAGAGAGAGGAGAGCTATAGCCCTGCTAATATAATAAAAAGGTGTGAGGGATTTCTACTGTGGACGTAGGCTTACTACAGCCGAACCATATTATCTCTTGGTCTCTACTCTTTCTCTCTTCCTCCTCCTTTCCATTACAATCTTCTTTAGATTCTAACATGTATGAATGAGAGAAAGGCGCGCATATTAATCCTCAAGCAATTTTTTATGGTTTATTTATTTATTTAGTACCTTTAAGGGTTTAATTCAAACTCTCCACATTCAATCTACTGGAATTTAGTTATATGGTATCTTCTTTTTGTCTTCTCCTTTGATTCGGTCAAATAGCTCTGGATGGTCAGTGTTAAACATATGGCATATGCTTCTATCTAGCTCTCTTGCCATCTATGACCAGCTATCTTTACTGATCTCATCTTTTTTACGAACTTGCACATTTTTTTTAGAAAATGTTGTAAGAAAAAATAGGAAAAAAGAGTAGGTGATCGTAACGTGTGGTTTTTTATAGAGTGAGAAATGTAGAAAGAAGTTTGGAATGCAAATTTATTGTTGTAATTATTCCTCTCCAATATATTGTAGTCCAATAAATTTATTGGACTACAATGCACACACTTGTAGTCCAATATAAAAAAAAGTGCAAATATGCTAAAAAATTAATTATGATTATTAACAATTTGATTTTATAATTTGTTTTGATAGATCTTTAGGATAAAAAGGATGGGAATGGTTTGATTTTTTTCTTTTTCCTTCTAAGGAGGTGGGTTGGGGTTTGGAGAAAAGTGGTGGAGACTAGGACAAGGGATGGCAAGGTAGAGTCAAGGTTAGAAGAGTAAATGAGTATGACAGATTAAAAAAATAGAAAGGACCAGGTAGGACAGTGGGGAAGTAAATTGATTGAGAGAGAAAAATTAAAAGAATTATCTTAGAATAAAATTATTTTGCACATTCATGAAATTACATACTAGGGATACGACAACCATTATATACTCAAAAGATTTTTCTTCATTAGAATATTTTTTCTAAGAATTAAGCTGATGCTTGAGTATATAATGTCTGAAAAAATAACTTTTTTAATATTTAATTAACTATGAAAAATGATACATTCCATAATAGCTTATATTTGGTTGAGCATCTATTTTTTTAGAAATATTATGTAAAATACCTGTTATGCTCTTAAAAAAGAAAAAGACTTTACTCTATTCTATCTAAAAGCTTGTGGATATTTTTTTGAAAAAATTATTTCAATTTTTAGTTGGTGAAAGTTGGACTTTTTTACATCCTATATGAATTTCTCTTTTTTATAAAATATAGAAATTTTATTTTTATTGGAAAGCTACTTTTCTATCTCTCGCCTTTGAAAATTCTAACCCAACGTAAGATATTTTTCCATTATTTGTTGACCATAGTTTCTCCCGTCCTCTTCGCACGAACCAAACAAGTACATAGGAAACTCTTTCCATAAGCATGCAAGTACAAGACATTTTATCATGATATCATAAATTAAGAAATAAAATAAATTTAAATAACTAAAGTTCAAACTTTAAATTTAAATAACTAAAATCCAAACTTTAATATCTCACACAAAATTCAGAAGTTTGACATCAAATTTTAATAAAATTCTAATCTAAAATAAACAAACTAAAACTTTGTTTCTAATCACTCTTCTGAAGCATAACCCTGTGCTAGTATAGTTCTTAGGATCTATAAAAATAGTAAGATATTTTAACTAGATAAATCAAACAATAAGATAAAATAGCGGTTTTACAATAAATAAGCATATGAAAATGCATTAGTTCAAAAATTAAATCTAGATATGCAGCAATATCAAAACATCATACACATGAATCATATTCTTCTCAAAATTTAAAATTTACTTTCACAAATTCAAATTTACAAAACATCAGTTTATCTCAGCAGCCATGAACTATAACGATACTTATACCATATGGTTGGGCCAGATAACAAGCTCAGAAATAAGCAAAGTGTTAACGTATAACCTATGATGGCTAAGTATACCCTCATTATCAGTGTACCAACATATAAACTCCATTGGCAAGCTATCAATGTGCCAATATATAAACTCCCACTAGTAAGATATTGGTACATAGTCGAATAAAAGCACTTTTTTCTTAAAAAAATGTATTCCATGTTCCAAATTGAAAGATACATAAAACTATGCGTTATCAAAAATCAATCGAATATAATTTATATCAAAATCAACATGTTTGATCATGAATCATATAATGTTTCAGAAAAAAATATACTTAATAATAACATACTATGCATTAAGCTCATAAATGATGAATAATTTATTTTAAAAATATTTTATAATTTATTGATAAATTTATAAAAATGGTTATATTATTTATCTTGCAAACGATTAGTCATTGAGTCATCTTCAACACCAGAATACACATAACATAACAAGGATGGAGTTTAATGGGGCCGATATGCTGCATAGCTTCCGGGGTGGTTCTGAATCCCTTTACAAGGTCAATCAAAGTCGTAGGGAGGGACCCTTTTTTTTTGGGTTAATCGGCTGCTCACACTACCCTAGCATGAGCACAACCAGCTATATCAGCATCCAGCAGACAACATAAAGCGAAAGGAACGAAAGACTGCTGAGTCCAAAGAAACTCTCCAGAGTGGTGCGCAGTGAAGGAGACGATCCAGTCAGCAGCCTGATTTGCCTTTCAAAAGACTTGCCTGACCTGGAGAACTCGGCACTCCTGTAGCATCCGACGAATGTCGCCCAGAAAAGGGTCCTCCACCTTCTCCCGCCCCTCTTCCCTAAAGTGTGCCATCAGGGAAGCTGAGTCTCTCTCTAAAATGATACAACCAGCCTGCAGAACATATTGGAAATGGCCCTTTGTTGGGGCCTGCCCAACCCAAGAGAGAATAGAGAAAAGATATATAAAGAGAGAAGAGGAATAACAAACAGGGAGGGCCATCATGTCCTTAGCAAAACAAAGAGAAGATGGGAGGCGGTGGTGGTCTCGTGACGATGATGGAGCATGGCGACTAAAGGGCAGGTGGTCAAGGCGGCAGTGTGTAGTGGCCGCAGCGGTCACCACTGGATGGCTAATGATAGATGATGGCGGTGGTGGTTGGAAAGAAAGGTAGTATGAAAGGAGGGAAAGAATACTCTGTTCAAATGATGCCACTGAAGGGTTGGATTTTAATGCAACCCAAAATCTGAACAAAGCTACCAAAAAGCATAAATATTGGAAGCCCTTCTTGCCTTCGGAAATAGGTTGTATCTTTGGCTGAACGAAGCAACCAAAAAGCATAAATATTGGAAGCCCTTCTTGCCTTCGGAAATAGGTTGTATCTTTGGCGCCAAAGAAGGATTCACCTTCCTCGGTGCGAATCCACTGTTGGATCATTCTTTTTTTTTTTTCTTTCTTTTTTTGAAATGGATGTATCATACATAGTGGGTAGAAAGACACCCAAAAAAATTAAAAGATAACAAGTCTCGAAATGCACCGGATAGTCTCCTCTTCCCTAGCCACAGGATCTCCCCAGAGTGATTAGCTACTTAGAAGGCTACCCAATCTATTGCTCCGTTGGCCTCTCGATACATATGCTTGGCCTGCAGGGCCATCCCAACCCTCACCATCTTCCGAATATCTCTAAGGAGAGGATGGTAATCACCCACCTCTCTCACACTCTACTGGATCCAACTAATGACAGTAGCCAAGTCGCCAGGCAACCACCAGTTGCAATCACCTTGGAGTTTAGATCCCTAATGACGAAACGCACTCCTCCCCTACTACCAGGGCCAAAGAAGGATTCCCCTTCTTTGGTGTGAATTCCCTATTGGATCATCTACTGCTTGCTGTGACATCAATGGAAATAGATAAATGATAGAGTTTGGGGGAGCTTTTGGAGGGCCAAAAAGCACTTTCTGGCTCTCTAAAAGTACTTTAGGATGAAAAAGGATGTTCGGTAAAAATTTTGGAAAGTTGATTTAGCTTTCTCAGAAAACTGAAAAACAACTTTTCGGGAGAAGCTCCATTTTGGAGCTTTTCAAAAATACTATTTTAAGCTGTGTCAAGAAACTATTTTTTGACCAAAATACCCCTATTTAAAAGATCTTTTTTTCCCAAAACCTTCCATCTCACCGTCTCTTCCTCTCTCACCCTTCCCTCTCTCTCTCCCTCTCTATCTCTTCTTCTTCTCAACGCCGTTGCCCCCTGATCCTTTTTTTTCCTTTGTTTTGGGAGGCAGCCCGTGGCTGCCCACGGTGGTAGCCACCACGCCGGCCATCACCCAAGGCCAGCGACACTTTCGTAGGTCGTGCCAGCCCGTGGAGGGCCGAGCTCGACCATGGGGTGGCCGGGCCTCCGCCAGACGCTGGACAACGGCGTCCCAGCCGCGGGACCGAGAAGCTGTGGGGCAAGCCGCTTCGGCTCCCTTCCGCCGAGCCCGGTCATGGCATCCTAGCCGCGGGACTACGGTGTCCCAGCCGCAGCGAAGCCTCCATGGCAGTGGAGCTGTGGGGCGGCGATGTCCGCTTGCGGTGGTGGCGAGCAAGCCGCCTCGGCTTCCTTCCGCCGGGCCCCCTTCGGGGCCCCCTCCCGCGGCCGCCGCCGCCCGACCCCCTTCCAGCGCTGCCGGCCTCGCGGGAGGAGAAGAAATGAGAAGAAGGAAAGAGGGGAAGGAATGAGAAGAAGAGAAGAAAAAAGAAAAGAAAAAGAAAAGAAAGAAAAAGAAGAAAAGAAAAGAAAAGAAAAAAGAAAAGAAAAATAAATAAATAAATAAATGCATAAATAAATATGTATATAAATGAATGAATAAATAAATAAATAAGATAATAAATAAAGATATTTCAATAAAATAAAATAATAAATAAATAAATAAAAAAATAATGAGTGAGTAGCAAATAATCTGATCTAAATAAATAAATAAATAAAAATAAATAATAGTAATTATTTAATTAATTTTATCACTTAGCTAGAAAATTTGTTAGATAGATATATAAATGGTCATCAGAAGGGTGAAAAAATAATTTACACTAATAATTATAATATTTTATATATTTATTATTGTATTATACTATAAATATAATATTATATTATATTATATCATGATATCTTGATATGTTATGTTAAATAATTTAATATTATATTAAATTATCTTATAGTATACAATGTTATTGTACTATATTATAATAATCTTATATTACATTACATTAATATTATACTATATCATATATTTATGTATATATATATATTTTATTTTGTTATGTTCTGTTGTATAATACTAGTAATGTCCTTTATGGTCATTTTGTCACACAAAAGTATTTTTTCAGTTTATTTACCAAACATATGTTAAAGTGCCACAGCACTTTAGAAATGTAGTTACCAAACAGCAAACAGGTAATTATAAAAGCTCTACTTCAGGCAGCTCTACTTCCGACAGCTTTATTTCCAAAAGCTCTACTGCCAACGGCTCCCCCAACCAGGACCTTAGTGATCTGTGCAATGTGTGAGCGATCCAATGATGGATTCGGGCGAAGAAATAAGAGGGTTCTTTGGAGATCTAATGGTGGACACGTACGATCCTCCCCTTCCTTCGTCCTTGCCTCTTGGGTCCTCAGCAATGTGCATCCACGAACTTTTTATTTTTTATTTTTCAGAACAGAAGGGATGTTAAATCCCGCTGGCGTTGGCGCTATATAGTTGAAAAGGAGAGGAAAAAAAGGTTTGTGAACTCTATTCATCTTTATGAATTAATATACCACCAATATTTTACAATTTTCTCATACTAAATTACAAGAAAAGAAATTAAAATAAGTTCCTGCAGCAATTATTTCAAGCAGGATGGACATAATCTCTTGTATGCACACATCCGTATTAATAACCTGGATATGATATCCAACTGATTCATATCAAAAATATCTTCTTGAAGATTCTAGCTAATGAAATTTTGCATATCAAACCCATTATTTGAGGTTCAGTTTGCATCTTCCGTGTGAAAAAAATGATTAGTTTTTTTTTTTGCAACGTCCACTGTTGGATTGCAACTTGCGCAGCACTCCAATTTTGTTTTTGAGCACTCCAATGTATAGACCTCGAAATGGCTGCTGTGTGATCCAACTGTTGATGTCATGAAACAAGGACAAGCATTTTTTCATGAAAAAGATCGATGCAACAAGAACGCTTTTATTTGAATGTGGTGAAGAATTCATCTTGATTGATTTTAACTTATGTACATCATCAACTCAGGAGTAGTCTGGCCCTTCCATAAATCTCTTTGGAAAGTTCACGTGCCTCCAAAAAAAACCAATACTTTCATGTGGCTAGGGTTGTTCATTAGATTGCATGCACTGAAAATCCTTGCCAAGAAGGATTTATGGACGGTGCTCCTTATGCGACTCTAATACCAAGCCGATAAACCAACTCCTTGTCTTATTCTGTTGGTATGAAGACTTGGGACCAGCTAGCTGCTGGCTTTCTTGGAATGATGCAATGCAGAAGAATCTTCGTTGACCAATGGCCTCTTGTTATTTCCGCTGTCATGCATCCTGTTCAAACAGTGGCGAGCTATGAAAATTTCTGATGCTCGGTTTTGTTCCTCCCCAGACACAGGCTTACTGCCCCAACTTGATATGTTAGGACTTAAACTTCCTTCTCTTTCTTTGTTAATATTTTTAATTTTCTAATAATAGTTGGGGAGGGGTCTTAACCTTCCTAGGGCCAAATTTTCTTTTTTATTTTTTTTTGCGCTAAAAACGGAAGTATCATACATAATGTGTACGGATACAGCCAAAAAATTAAAAAGTAAAACATTGCGGAGGGTCCTGGGCAACTCCGTCTCTCCCATCAAATTTTCTTTGAGCACCTCACTTTTCAACAGGAGTTCCATACTCCCAGCCATCCATTAATTGCATGCACTCCCATGTACAACGTGACCATCGTGCAATACATAGATGACCATGATCATGAAAATTGGACCGTCTAAATTTAATCCTTATCCTCAAAGTACCCAAGCTTGCCATGAAGGATCGATCTATGGTTCGGTTTGCTCCAACCACGAGCTTTCACATCAAACAGTCACAAAGAAAAGCCATACCCTGCCCAACCCAAACAGCGCACCAAAAGCCGCATTTGTCGGTCCGAACCGAACCCAGAACACTAGGCAACCACTAGTTTTTTACGCAGGAACGCAACCGGCCATTGGACAAACGGAGAGCACGTAAGCAGAGACTAGATCTTTCGATGCATATTTACCCCAAGGCGGACCAATTTGTTCACGACAACGACAAGTTGCTCACGGTAATAGAAATCTGTTTGGCAACTTTATAAGTTATACCTTCTCTTGCGGGCTTTGATTCCAGTTGGAACCTGAGAGAGTAGTGTCCTGCAATGGCGTCGAAATTCCCAGCGCTCAGAGTTCTGGAGAACTCCCGGGTCTCTCCACCACCCGGATCAGTTGCTCCTGCATCTCTCCCCCTCACCTTCTTTGACGTAATCTGGTTAGTTCAACACCCTGTCGAGCGCCTCTTCTTCTATGACTTCCCCCATCCAATTGCTCATTTCATAGACTCGTGCCTCCCCAACCTCAAATCCTCGCTGTCTGTCACCCTGCAGCACTTCTTCCCTCTTGCCGGTAATATCCGTCGCTCCCCCGGCAGCGATGACCGGTACGAGATAGCCTACGTCGATGGCGACTCTGTCTCCTTCACCGTGGCGGAGCACGACGGTGATTTCCACGATTTCTCCGACGACCATGGATGCGACATCTCCAAGCTCCGGCAGTTGGTCCCCCAGCTGCCGAAGGCCCAAGATGCTCAGCCTTCGCTAGCCGTGCAGGTGACCGTGTTCCCGAATCATGGCATCGCCATCGGGGTCTCGATCAACCATGCTGCATGTGACGGCTCTAGTTCCATGCATTTCATGAAGTCATGGGCCTCCGCATGCAAGTCGGGAGGCTCGATGCCCGAGGTGGCGCCGCCGCCCCTGTTTGACAGGACCTTGATCTCCGATCCTCGAGGGCTGTACTCGGTTTTCCATCATGATGTAGAAGGAATGACAGCTCCTGAACCATCAGCGGAAATTCCTTTCGCCGACATGGTCCATGCCACGTTCTCTCTCAAACAAGATCAGATTCAAAGGCTCAAGAGACTGGTTCTGGCCAGAGCCGCGGAGCGGGAGACATCGTTCCATTGCTCGACGATCGTGGTTGCGTTTGCTTATGTATGGGTCTGCTTTGTTAAGATGAGAGGCCTTGCAAGTGATAGGAAAGCTTATTCAGGATTCCCGGTGGATTGCAGGGGACGGCTGCAGCCGCCACTCCCGGCATCATACTTCGGAAATTGCGTAGGGCCTTGTTTTGTAGAGGTAGCAGTAGGCGATGTAATTGGAGAAGAAGGGTTTGTAGCAGCGGCGGAGGCAATTGGGAAAGCAATTGAAGGACTAAAACACGGAATTTTGGATGGTGCAGAGATCTGGCTACGAAGATTTGTGTCTGTATTGCCTGAGCAACCGATGACCGTTGCAGGGTCGCCAAAGTTCAGAGTTTATGAGACTGATTTCGGATGGGGAGGACCAAAGAAGGTTTTGGTGACGTCCATCTCGGGTCCCGGAAACATTTCGGTGGCAGAGAGCAGAGCAGAGCAAGGTGGAATCGAGATCGGTATGGTACTCCCGAAGCATGTGATGGATGAATTCAGTGCTCACTTCTTTAATGGCCTGAAACTGATCGCAAAATAATCCCCAGGCCAGTAGCCGACAGAATTGGTAACCATAATGTTTGTGTGCGTCCGTGTGTCTGTGTGTGAGTGTGAGTGAGAGAGAGAGAGAGAGAGAGAGAGAGAGACTTGTTCTTCTCATAATGCAATGTATCCGTCCAATTAGCAGAAGGAATTGCTCTTCAAGTCATCAGCATAAGGCTGGGCTAGAAAAATAGTTTGGATAATTATTCTTCTCGAATATATTATGTGAAAGCCGAATTAACTTTACTTGTATGAATGAGAGAAAGGTGCGCAGATTAATCCTCAAACAATTTTTTAATTGTTTATTTATTTATTTAGCGCCTCTAAGGTTAATTAATTCAAACTTCCACATTCAATCCGCTGGAATTTAGTCATATGGCTAGTTTCCTTTTGTCTTCTCCTTGGATTCGGTCAAATAGTTCTAGATGGTCACTGTTGAACATATGGCATATGCTTCTGTCTAGCTATCTTGCCGTCTACGAGTGGCTGTCTTTACTAATCCGGTCCTTTTCACCAACTTGCACATTTTTTATAGAAAATATTGAAGAAAAAATAGTAACAAAGAGTAGGTGATCATAACGTGTGGTTTTTGATAGAGCGAGACAAAAAAGTTTGGATCGCCAATTTATTGTTGTAATTATTCCTCTCCAATATATTATGTGTATGTTGAGGAACACATGCACACACTTGTAGTCCAATATAAAAAAAAGTTGCAAATATGCTAAAAAATTAATTATGATTATTAACAATTTGATTTTATAATTTGTTTCGATAGATATTTAGGATAAAAAGGATGGGAATGGTTTGATTTTTTTTTTTCTTCATGGGAGGTGGGGTGGGGTTTGGAGAAAAGTGGTGGAGACTAGCAGATGGGGTGGCTAGGTAGAGTCACGGTTAGAAGAGTAAATGAGTATGACAGATTAAAAAAATAGAAAGGGCGAAGTAGGACAGTAGGGAAGTAAATTGATTGAGAGAGAAAAATCAAAAAGAATTACCTTGGAATAAATTTTTTTTGCAGATACATGAAATTACATACTAGGGATACGACAACCATTATATACTCATAAGATTTTTCTTCATTAGAATATTTTTTCTAAGAATTAAGCTGATGCTTGAGTATATAATGTCTGAAAAACTAATTTTTTTATATTTAATTAACTATAAAAAATGACATATTCCATAATAGCTTATATTTGGTTGAGCATCTATTTTTTTAGAAATATTATATAAAATACCTGTTATGCTCTTAAAAAAGAAAAAGACTTTACTCTATTCTATCTAAAATCTTAAGGATATTTTTTTTTGAAAAATTTATTTCAATTTTCAGCTAGTGAAAATTGGACTTTTTTACATCCTATATGAATTTTTATTTTTCATAAAATATAGAAAATTTATTTTCATTGGAAAACTACTTTTCTATCTCTCGCCTTTGAAAATTCTAACCAAACATAAGGTATTTTTTCATGTTTTTGTTGACCATAGTTTCTCTCGTCCTCCTCGCACGAACCAAACAAGTACATAGGGAACCCTTCCCATAAACATGCAAGGCATTTTACTTGATATCATAAATCAAGAAATAAAATAAATTTAAATAACTAAAGTTCAAAGTTTAAATTTCAATAACTAAAATCCAAACTTTAATATCTCACACAAAATTCAGAAGTTTGACATCAAATTTTAATAAAATTCTAATCTAAAATAAACAAACTAAAACTTTGTTTCTAATCACTCTATCGAAGCATAACCCTGTGCTAGTATAGTTCTTAGGATCTGTAAAAATAGTAAGATATTTTAACTAGATAACTCAAACAATAAGATAAATAGCGGTTTTACAATAAATAAGCATATGAAAATGCATTAGTTCAAAAATTAAATCTAGATATGCAGCAATATCAAAACATCATACACATGAATCATATTCTTCTCAAAATTTAAAATTTACTTTCACAAATTCAAATTTACAAAACATCAAGTTTATCTCAGCAGCCATGAACTATAATGATACTTATACCATATGGTTGGGCGAGATAACAAGCTCAGAAATAAGCAAAGTGTTAACGTATAACCTATGATGGCTGAGTATACCCTCATTATTAGTGTACCAACATATAAACTCCACTGGCAAGCTATCAATGTGCCAATATATAAACTCCCACTAGTAAGATATTGGTACATAGTCGAATAAAAGCACTTTTTTCTTAAAAAAATGTATTCCATGTTCCAAATTGAAAGATACATAAAACTATGCGATATCAAAAATCAATCGAATATAATTTATATCAAAATCAATATGTTTGATCATGAATCATATAATGTTTCAAAAAAAAATATACTCAATAATAACATACTATGCATTAAGTTCATAAATTATGAATAATTTATTTTAAAAATATTTTATAATTTATTGATAAATTTAGAAAAATGGTTATATTATTTATCTTGCAAACGATTAGTCATTGAGTCATCTTCAACACCAGAATACACATAACATAACAAGGATGGAGCTTAATGGGGCCGATATGCTGCATAGCTTCCGGGGTGGTTCTGAATCCCTTTACAAGGTCAATCAAATTTGTAGGGAGGGACCCTTTTTTTTGGGTAAATCGGCTGCTCACACTACCCTAACATGAGCACAACCAGCTATATCAGCATCCAGCAGACAACATAAAGCGAAAGGAACGAAAGACTGCTGAGTCCAAAGAAACTCTCCAGAGTGGTGCACAGTGAAGGAGACGATCCAGTCAGCAGCCTGATTTGCCTTCCAAAAGACATGCCTGACCTGAAGAACTCGGCACTCCTGTAGCATCCGATGAATGTCGCCCAGAAAAGGGTCCTCCACCTTCTCCCGCCCCTCTTCCCTAAAGTGTGCCATCAGGGAAGCTGAGTCTCCCTCTAAAATGATACAACTAGCCTGCAGAACATATTGGAAAGGACCCTTTGTTGGGGCCTGCCCAACCCAAGAGAGAATAGAGAAAAGATATATATAGAGAGAGAAGAGGAATAACAAACAGGGAGGGCCATCATGTCCTTAGCAAACCAAAGAGAAGATGGGAGGCGGTGGTGGTCTAGTGACGATGATGGAGCATGGCGACTAAAGGGCAGGTGGTCAAGGCGGCAGTGTGCAGTGGCCACGGCGGTCACCACTGGATGGCTAATGATAGATGATGGCGGTGGTGGTTGGAAAGAAAGGTAGTATGAAAGGAGGGAAAGAATACTCTGTTCAAATGACGCCACTGAAGGGTTGGATTTTAATGCAACCCAAAATCTGAACGAAGCAACCAAAAAGCACAAATATTGGATGACCTTCTTGCCTTCGGAAATAGGTTGTATCTTTGGCGCCAAAGAAGGATTCCCCTTCCTCGGTGCGAATCCACTGTTGGATCATTCTTTTTTTTTTTCTTTCTTTTTTTTGAAATGGATGATAATACATAGTGGGTAGAAAGACACCCAAAAAAATCAAAAGATAACAAGTCTCGAAATGCACCAGATAGTCTCCTCTTCCCTAGCCACAGGATCTCCCCAGAGTGATTAGCTACTAAAAAGTCCACCCAATCTATTGCTCCGTTGGCCTCTCGATACATATGCTTGGCCTGCAGGGCTATCCCACCCCTCACCATCTCCTAAATATCTCTAAGGAGAGGATGGTAATCACCCACCTCTCTCACACTCTACTGGATCCAACCAATGACAGTAGCCAAGTCGCTAGGCAACCACCAGTCGCAATCACCTTGGAGTTTAGATCCCTAATGACGAAACACACTCCTCCCCTACTATTAGCGCCAAAGAAGGATTCCCCTTCTTTGGTGTGAATTCACTATTGGATCATCCATTGCTTGCTGTGACATCAATGGAAATAGATAAATGATAGAGTTTGGGGGAGCTTTTGGAGGGCCAAAAAGCACTTTCTGGCCCTCCAAAAGTACTTGAGGATGAAAAAGGATGTTCGGTAAAAACTTTGAAAAGTTGATTTAGCTTTCTCAGAAATCTGAAAAATAACTTTTCGGGAGAAGCTCCATTTTAGAGCTTTCCAAAAACACTGTTTTAAGCTGTGTCAAGAAACTATTTTTTTTGACCAAAATACCCCTATTTAAAAGACCTTTTTTTCTCCCAAAACCTTCCATCCCACCGTCTCTTCCTCTCTCACCCTTCCCTCTCTCTCTCCCTCTCTATCTCTTCTTCTTCTCAACGCCGTTGCCCCCTGATCCTTTTTTTTCCTTTGTTTTGGGAGGCAGCCCGTGGCTGCCCACAGTGGTAGCCACCACGCCGGCCATCACCCAAGGCCAGCGACACTTTCGTAGGTCGTGCCAGTCCGTGGAGGGCCGGGCTCGACCATGGGGTGGCTGGGCCTCCGCCAGACGCTGGACCACGGCGTCCCAGCCGCGGGACCGAGAAGCTGTGGGGCAAGCCGCTTCGGCTCCCTTCCGCCGAGCCCGGTCATGGCATCCTAGCTGCGGGACTACGGTGTCCCAGCCGCAGCGAAGCCTCCATGGCAGTGGAGCTGTGGGGCGGCGATGTCCACCTGCGGTGGTGGCGAGCAAGCCGCCTCGGCTTCCTTCCGCCGGGCCCCCTTCGGGGCCCCCTCCCGCGGCCGCCGCAGCCCGGCCCCCTTCCAGCGCTGCCGGCCTCGCGGGAGGAGAAGAAATGAGAAGAAGGAAAGAGGGGAAGGAACGAGAAGAAGAGAAGAAAAAAGAAAAGAAAAAGAAAAGAAAGAAAAAAAAGAAAAGAAAAGAAAAGAAAAAAGAAAAGAAAAATAAATAAATAAATAAATAAATAAATGCATAAATAAATATGTATATAAATGAATGAATAAATAAATAAATAAGATAATAAATAAAGATATTTCAATAAAATAAAATAATAAATAAATAAATAAAAAAATAATGAGTGAGTAGCAAATAATCTGATCTAAATAAATAAATAAATAAAAATAAATAATAGTAATTATTTAATTAATTTTATCACTTAGCTAGAAAATTTGTTAGATAGATATATAAATGGTCATCAGAAGGGTGAAAAAATAATTTACACTAATAATTATAATATTTTATATATTTATTATTGTATTATACTATAAATATAATATTATATTATATTATATCATGATATCTTGATATGTTATGTTAAATAATTTAATATTATATTAAATTATCTTATAGTATACAATGTTATTGTACTATATTATAATAATCTTATATTACATTACATTAATATTATACTATATCATATATTTATGTATATATATATATTTTATTTTGTTATGTTCTGTTGTATAATACTAGTAATGTCCTTTATGGTCATTTTGTCACACAAAAGTATTTTTTCAGTTTATTTACCAAACATATGTTAAAGTGCCACAGCACTTTAGAAATGTAGTTACCAAACAGCAAACAGGTAATTATAAAAGCTCTACTTCAGGCAGCTCTACTTCCGACAGCTTTATTTCCAAAAGCTCTACTGCCAACGGCTCCCCCAACCAGGACCTTAGTGATCTGTGCAATGTGTGAGCGATCCAATGATGGATTCGGGCGAAGAAATAAGAGGGTTCTTTGGAGATCTAATGGTGGACACGTACGATCCTCCCCTTCCTTCGTCCTTGCCTCTTGGGTCCTCAGCAATGTGCATCCACGAACTTTTTATTTTTTATTTTTCAGAACAGAAGGGATGTTAAATCCCGCTGGCGTTGGCGCTATGTAGTTGAAAAGGAGAGGAAAAAAAGGTTTGTGAACTCTATTCATCTTTATGAATTAATATACCACCAATATTTTACAATTTTCTCATACTAAATTACAAGAAAAGAAATTAAAATAAGTTCCTGCAGCAATTATTTCAAGCAGGATGGACATAATCTCTTGTATGCACACATCCGTATTAATAACCTGGATATGATATCCAACTGATTCATATCAAAAATATCTTCTTGAAGATTCTAGCTAATGAAATTTTGCATATCAAACCCATTATTTGAGGTTCAGTTTGCATCTTCCGTGTGAAAAAAATGATTAGTTTTTTTTTTTGCAACGTCCACTGTTGGATTGCAACTTGCGCAGCACTCCAATTTTGTTTTTGAGCACTCCAATGTATAGACCTCGAAATGGCTGCTGTGTGATCCAACTGTTGATGTCATGAAACAAGGACAAGCATTTTTTCATGAAAAAGATCGATGCAACAAGAACGCTTTTATTTGAATGTGGTGAAGAATTCATCTTGATTGATTTTAACTTATGTACATCATCAACTCAGGAGTAGTCTGGCCCTTCCATAAATCTCTTTGGAAAGTTCACGTGCCTCCAAAAAAAACCAATACTTTCATGTGGCTAGGGTTGTTCATTAGATTGCATGCACTGAAAATCCTTGCCAAGAAGGATTTATGGACGGTGCTCCTTATGCGACTCTAATACCAAGCCGATAAACCAACTCCTTGTCTTATTCTGTTGGTATGAAGACTTGGGACCAGCTAGCTGCTGGCTTTCTTGGAATGATGCAATGCAGAAGAATCTTCGTTGACCAATGGCCTCTTGTTATTTCCGCTGTCATGCATCCTGTTCAAACAGTGGCGAGCTATGAAAATTTCTGATGCTCGGTTTTGTTCCTCCCCAGACACAGGCTTACTGCCCCAACTTGATATGTTAGGACTTAAACTTCCTTCTCTTTCTTTGTTAATATTTTTAATTTTCTAATAATAGTTGGGGAGGGGTCTTAACCTTCCTAGGGCCAAATTTTCTTTTTTATTTTTTTTTGCGCTAAAAACGGAAGTATCATACATAATGTGTACGGATACAGCCAAAAAATTAAAAAGTAAAACATTGCGGAGGGTCCTGGGCAACTCCGTCTCTCCCATCAAATTTTCTTTGAGCACCTCACTTTTCAACAGGAGTTCCATACTCCCAGCCATCCATTAATTGCATGCACTCCCATGTACAACGTGACCATCGTGCAATACATAGATGACCATGATCATGAAAATTGGACCGTCTAAATTTAATCCTTATCCTCAAAGTACCCAAGCTTGCCATGAAGGATCGATCTATGGTTCGGTTTGCTCCAACCACGAGCTTTCACATCAAACAGTCACAAAGAAAAGCCATACCCTGCCCAACCCAAACAGCGCACCAAAAGCCGCATTTGTCGGTCCGAACCGAACCCAGAACACTAGGCAACCACTAGTTTTTTACGCAGGAACGCAACCGGCCATTGGACAAACGGAGAGCACGTAAGCAGAGACTAGATCTTTCGATGCATATTTACCCCAAGGCGGACCAATTTGTTCACGACAACGACAAGTTGCTCACGGTAATAGAAATCTGTTTGGCAACTTTATAAGTTATACCTTCTCTTGCGGGCTTTGATTCCAGTTGGAACCTGAGAGAGTAGTGTCCTGCAATGGCGTCGAAATTCCCAGCGCTCAGAGTTCTGGAGAACTCCCGGGTCTCTCCACCACCCGGATCAGTTGCTCCTGCATCTCTCCCCCTCACCTTCTTTGACGTAATCTGGTTAGTTCAACACCCTGTCGAGCGCCTCTTCTTCTATGACTTCCCCCATCCAATTGCTCATTTCATAGACTCGTGCCTCCCCAACCTCAAATCCTCGCTGTCTGTCACCCTGCAGCACTTCTTCCCTCTTGCCGGTAATATCCGTCGCTCCCCCGGCAGCGATGACCGGTACGAGATAGCCTACGTCGATGGCGACTCTGTCTCCTTCACCGTGGCGGAGCACGACGGTGATTTCCACGATTTCTCCGACGACCATGGATGCGACATCTCCAAGCTCCGGCAGTTGGTCCCCCAGCTGCCGAAGGCCCAAGATGCTCAGCCTTCGCTAGCCGTGCAGGTGACCGTGTTCCCGAATCATGGCATCGCCATCGGGGTCTCGATCAACCATGCTGCATGTGACGGCTCTAGTTCCATGCATTTCATGAAGTCATGGGCCTCCGCATGCAAGTCGGGAGGCTCGATGCCCGAGGTGGCGCCGCCGCCCCTGTTTGACAGGACCTTGATCTCCGATCCTCGAGGGCTGTACTCGGTTTTCCATCATGATGTAGAAGGAATGACAGCTCCTGAACCATCAGCGGAAATTCCTTTCGCCGACATGGTCCATGCCACGTTCTCTCTCAAACAAGATCAGATTCAAAGGCTCAAGAGACTGGTTCTGGCCAGAGCCGCGGAGCGGGAGACATCGTTCCATTGCTCGACGATCGTGGTTGCGTTTGCTTATGTATGGGTCTGCTTTGTTAAGATGAGAGGCCTTGCAAGTGATAGGAAAGCTTATTCAGGATTCCCGGTGGATTGCAGGGGACGGCTGCAGCCGCCACTCCCGGCATCATACTTCGGAAATTGCGTAGGGCCTTGTTTTGTAGAGGTAGCAGTAGGCGATGTAATTGGAGAAGAAGGGTTTGTAGCAGCGGCGGAGGCAATTGGGAAAGCAATTGAAGGACTAAAACACGGAATTTTGGATGGTGCAGAGATCTGGCTACGAAGATTTGTGTCTGTATTGCCTGAGCAACCGATGACCGTTGCAGGGTCGCCAAAGTTCAGAGTTTATGAGACTGATTTCGGATGGGGAGGACCAAAGAAGGTTTTGGTGACGTCCATCTCGGGTCCCGGAAACATTTCGGTGGCAGAGAGCAGAGCAGAGCAAGGTGGAATCGAGATCGGTATGGTACTCCCGAAGCATGTGATGGATGAATTCAGTGCTCACTTCTTTAATGGCCTGAAACTGATCGCAAAATAATCCCCAGGCCAGTAGCCGACAGAATTGGTAACCATAATGTTTGTGTGCGTCCGTGTGTCTGTGTGTGAGTGTGAGTGAGAGAGAGAGAGAGAGAGAGAGAGAGAGACTTGTTCTTCTCATAATGCAATGTATCCGTCCAATTAGCAGAAGGAATTGCTCTTCAAGTCATCAGCATAAGGCTGGGCTAGAAAAATAGTTTGGATAATTATTCTTCTCGAATATATTATGTGAAAGCCGAATTAACTTTACAAGAGAAAGGTGCGCAGATTAATCCTCAAACAATTTTTTAATTGTTTATTTATTTATTTAGCGCCTCTAAGGTTAATTAATTCAAACTTCCACATTCAATCCGCTGGAATTTAGTCATATGGCTAGTTTCCTTTTGTCTTCTCCTTGGATTCGGTCAAATAGTTCTAGATGGTCACTGTTGAACATATGGCATATGCTTCTGTCTAGCTATCTTGCCGTCTACGAGCGGCTGTCTTTACTAATCCGGTCCTTTTCACCAACTTGCACATTTTTTATAGAAAATGTTGAAGAAAAAATAGTAACAAAGAGTAGGTGATCATAACGTGTGGTTTTTGATAGAGCGAGACAAAAAAGTTTGGATCGCCAATTTATTGTTGTAATTATTCCTCTCCAATATATTATGTGTATGTTGAGGAACACATGCACACACTTGTAGTCCAATATAAAAAAAAGTTGCAAATATGCTAAAAAATTAATTATGATTATTAACAATTTGATTTTATAATTTGTTTCGATAGATATTTAGGATAAAAAGGATGGGAATGGTTTGATTTTTTTTTTTCTTCATGGGAGGTGGGGTGGGGTTTGGAGAAAAGTGGTGGAGACTAGCAGATGGGGTGGCTAGGTAGAGTCACGGTTAGAAGAGTAAATGAGTATGACAGATTAAAAAAATAGAAAGGGCGAAGTAGGACAGTAGGGAAGTAAATTGATTGAGAGAGAAAAATCAAAAAGAATTACCTTGGAATAAATTTTTTTTGCAGATACATGAAATTACATACTAGGGATACGACAACCATTATATACTCATAAGATTTTTCTTCATTAGAATATTTTTTCTAAGAATTAAGCTGATGCTTGAGTATATAATGTCTGAAAAACTAATTTTTTTATATTTAATTAACTATAAAAAATGACATATTCCATAATAGCTTATATTTGGTTGAGCATCTATTTTTTTAGAAATATTATATAAAATACCTGTTATGCTCTTAAAAAAGAAAAAGACTTTACTCTATTCTATCTAAAATCTTAAGGATATTTTTTTTTGAAAAATTTATTTCAATTTTCAGCTAGTGAAAATTGGACTTTTTTACATCCTATATGAATTTTTATTTTTCATAAAATATAGAAAATTTATTTTCATTGGAAAACTACTTTTCTATCTCTCGCCTTTGAAAATTCTAACCAAACATAAGGTATTTTTTCATGTTTTTGTTGACCATAGTTTCTCTCGTCCTCCTCGCACGAACCAAACAAGTACATAGGGAACCCTTCCCATAAACATGCAAGGCATTTTACTTGATATCATAAATCAAGAAATAAAATAAATTTAAATAACTAAAGTTCAAAGTTTAAATTTCAATAACTAAAATCCAAACTTTAATATCTCACACAAAATTCAGAAGTTTGACATCAAATTTTAATAAAATTCTAATCTAAAATAAACAAACTAAAACTTTGTTTCTAATCACTCTATCGAAGCATAACCCTGTGCTAGTATAGTTCTTAGGATCTGTAAAAATAGTAAGATATTTTAACTAGATAACTCAAACAATAAGATAAATAGCGGTTTTACAATAAATAAGCATATGAAAATGCATTAGTTCAAAAATTAAATCTAGATATGCAGCAATATCAAAACATCATACACATGAATCATATTCTTCTCAAAATTTAAAATTTACTTTCACAAATTCAAATTTACAAAACATCAAGTTTATCTCAGCAGCCATGAACTATAATGATACTTATACCATATGGTTGGGCGAGATAACAAGCTCAGAAATAAGCAAAGTGTTAACGTATAACCTATGATGGCTGAGTATACCCTCATTATTAGTGTACCAACATATAAACTCCACTGGCAAGCTATCAATGTGCCAATATATAAACTCCCACTAGTAAGATATTGGTACATAGTCGAATAAAAGCACTTTTTTCTTAAAAAAATGTATTCCATGTTCCAAATTGAAAGATACATAAAACTATGCGATATCAAAAATCAATCGAATATAATTTATATCAAAATCAATATGTTTGATCATGAATCATATAATGTTTCAAAAAAAAATATACTCAATAATAACATACTATGCATTAAGTTCATAAATTATGAATAATTTATTTTAAAAATATTTTATAATTTATTGATAAATTTAGAAAAATGGTTATATTATTTATCTTGCAAACGATTAGTCATTGAGTCATCTTCAACACCAGAATACACATAACATAACAAGGATGGAGCTTAATGGGGCCGATATGCTGCATAGCTTCCGGGGTGGTTCTGAATCCCTTTACAAGGTCAATCAAATTTGTAGGGAGGGACCCTTTTTTTTGGGTAAATCGGCTGCTCACACTACCCTAACATGAGCACAACCAGCTATATCAGCATCCAGCAGACAACATAAAGCGAAAGGAACGAAAGACTGCTGAGTCCAAAGAAACTCTCCAGAGTGGTGCACAGTGAAGGAGACGATCCAGTCAGCAGCCTGATTTGCCTTCCAAAAGACATGCCTGACCTGAAGAACTCGGCACTCCTGTAGCATCCGATGAATGTCGCCCAGAAAAGGGTCCTCCACCTTCTCCCGCCCCTCTTCCCTAAAGTGTGCCATCAGGGAAGCTGAGTCTCCCTCTAAAATGATACAACTAGCCTGCAGAACATATTGGAAAGGACCCTTTGTTGGGGCCTGCCCAACCCAAGAGAGAATAGAGAAAAGATATATATAGAGAGAGAAGAGGAATAACAAACAGGGAGGGCCATCATGTCCTTAGCAAACCAAAGAGAAGATGGGAGGCGGTGGTGGTCTAGTGACGATGATGGAGCATGGCGACTAAAGGGCAGGTGGTCAAGGCGGCAGTGTGCAGTGGCCACGGCGGTCACCACT
Organism: Phoenix dactylifera; assembly: GCF_051530095.1. Classification (NCBI taxonomy): domain Eukaryota; kingdom Viridiplantae; phylum Streptophyta; class Magnoliopsida; order Arecales; family Arecaceae; genus Phoenix; species Phoenix dactylifera. The sequence continues at coordinate 36,195,295 of NC_143192.1, read as the reverse complement.
GGATGGCTAATGATAGATGATGGCGGTGGTGGTTGGAAAGAAAGGTAGTATGAAAGGAGGGAAAGAATACTCTGTTCAAATGACGCCACTGAAGGGTTGGATTTTAATGCAACCCAAAATCTGAACGAAGCAACCAAAAAGCACAAATATTGGATGACCTTCTTGCCTTCGGAAATAGGTTGTATCTTTGGCGCCAAAGAAGGATTCCCCTTCCTCGGTGCGAATCCACTGTTGGATCATTCTTTTTTTTTTTCTTTCTTTTTTTTGAAATGGATGATAATACATAGTGGGTAGAAAGACACCCAAAAAAATCAAAAGATAACAAGTCTCGAAATGCACCAGATAGTCTCCTCTTCCCTAGCCACAGGATCTCCCCAGAGTGATTAGCTACTAAAAAGTCCACCCAATCTATTGCTCCGTTGGCCTCTCGATACATATGCTTGGCCTGCAGGGCTATCCCACCCCTCACCATCTCCTAAATATCTCTAAGGAGAGGATGGTAATCACCCACCTCTCTCACACTCTACTGGATCCAACCAATGACAGTAGCCAAGTCGCTAGGCAACCACCAGTCGCAATCACCTTGGAGTTTAGATCCCTAATGACGAAACACACTCCTCCCCTACTATTAGCGCCAAAGAAGGATTCCCCTTCTTTGGTGTGAATTCACTATTGGATCATCCATTGCTTGCTGTGACATCAATGGAAATAGATAAATGATAGAGTTTGGGGGAGCTTTTGGAGGGCCAAAAAGCACTTTCTGGCCCTCCAAAAGTACTTGAGGATGAAAAAGGATGTTCGGTAAAAACTTTGAAAAGTTGATTTAGCTTTCTCAGAAATCTGAAAAATAACTTTTCGGGAGAAGCTCCATTTTAGAGCTTTCCAAAAACACTGTTTTAAGCTGTGTCAAGAAACTATTTTTTTTGACCAAAATACCCCTATTTAAAAGACCTTTTTTTCTCCCAAAACCTTCCATCCCACCGTCTCTTCCTCTCTCACCCTTCCCTCTCTCTCTCCCTCTCTATCTCTTCTTCTTCTCAACGCCGTTGCCCCCTGATCCTTTTTTTTCCTTTGTTTTGGGAGGCAGCCCGTGGCTGCCCACAGTGGTAGCCACCACGCCGGCCATCACCCAAGGCCAGCGACACTTTCGTAGGTCGTGCCAGTCCGTGGAGGGCCGGGCTCGACCATGGGGTGGCTGGGCCTCCGCCAGACGCTGGACCACGGCGTCCCAGCCGCGGGACCGAGAAGCTGTGGGGCAAGCCGCTTCGGCTCCCTTCCGCCGAGCCCGGTCATGGCATCCTAGCTGCGGGACTACGGTGTCCCAGCCGCAGCGAAGCCTCCATGGCAGTGGAGCTGTGGGGCGGCGATGTCCACCTGCGGTGGTGGCGAGCAAGCCGCCTCGGCTTCCTTCCGCCGGGCCCCCTTCGGGGCCCCCTCCCGCGGCCGCCGCAGCCCGGCCCCCTTCCAGCGCTGCCGGCCTCGCGGGAGGAGAAGAAATGAGAAGAAGGAAAGAGGGGAAGGAACGAGAAGAAGAGAAGAAAAAAGAAAAGAAAAAGAAAAGAAAGAAAAAAAAGAAAAGAAAAGAAAAGAAAAAAGAAAAGAAAAATAAATAAATAAATAAATAAATAAATGCATAAATAAATATGTATATAAATGAATGAATAAATAAATAAATAAGATAATAAATAAAGATATTTCAATAAAATAAAATAATAAATAAATAAATAAAAAAATAATGAGTGAGTAGCAAATAATCTGATCTAAATAAATAAATAAATAAAAATAAATAATAGTAATTATTTAATTAATTTTATCACTTAGCTAGAAAATTTGTTAGATAGATATATAAATGGTCATCAGAAGGGTGAAAAAATAATTTACACTAATAATTATAATATTTTATATATTTATTATTGTATTATACTATAAATATAATATTATATTATATTATATCATGATATCTTGATATGTTATGTTAAATAATTTAATATTATATTAAATTATCTTATAGTATACAATGTTATTGTACTATATTATAATAATCTTATATTACATTACATTAATATTATACTATATCATATATTTATGTATATATATATATTTTATTTTGTTATGTTCTGTTGTATAATACTAGTAATGTCCTTTATGGTCATTTTGTCACACAAAAGTATTTTTTCAGTTTATTTACCAAACATATGTTAAAGTGCCACAGCACTTTAGAAATGTAGTTACCAAACAGCAAACAGGTAATTATAAAAGCTCTACTTCAGGCAGCTCTACTTCCGACAGCTTTATTTCCAAAAGCTCTACTGCCAACGGCTCCCCCAACCAGGACCTTAGTGATCTGTGCAATGTGTGAGCGATCCAATGATGGATTCGGGCGAAGAAATAAGAGGGTTCTTTGGAGATCTAATGGTGGACACGTACGATCCTCCCCTTCCTTCGTCCTTGCCTCTTGGGTCCTCAGCAATGTGCATCCACGAACTTTTTATTTTTTATTTTTCAGAACAGAAGGGATGTTAAATCCCGCTGGCGTTGGCGCTATATAGTTGAAAAGGAGAGGAAAAAAAGGTTTGTGAACTCTATTCATCTTTATGAATTAATATACCACCAATATTTTACAATTTTCTCATACTAAATTACAAGAAAAGAAATTAAAATAAGTTCCTGCAGCAATTATTTCAAGCAGGATGGACATAATCTCTTGTATGCACACATCCGTATTAATAACCTGGATATGATATCCAACTGATTCATATCAAAAATATCTTCTTGAAGATTCTAGCTAATGAAATTTTGCATATCAAACCCATTATTTGAGGTTCAGTTTGCATCTTCCGTGTGAAAAAAATGATTAGTTTTTTTTTTTGCAACGTCCACTGTTGGATTGCAACTTGCGCAGCACTCCAATTTTGTTTTTGAGCACTCCAATGTATAGACCTCGAAATGGCTGCTGTGTGATCCAACTGTTGATGTCATGAAACAAGGACAAGCATTTTTTCATGAAAAAGATCGATGCAACAAGAACGCTTTTATTTGAATGTGGTGAAGAATTCATCTTGATTGATTTTAACTTATGTACATCATCAACTCAGGAGTAGTCTGGCCCTTCCATAAATCTCTTTGGAAAGTTCACGTGCCTCCAAAAAAAACCAATACTTTCATGTGGCTAGGGTTGTTCATTAGATTGCATGCACTGAAAATCCTTGCCAAGAAGGATTTATGGACGGTGCTCCTTATGCGACTCTAATACCAAGCCGATAAACCAACTCCTTGTCTTATTCTGTTGGTATGAAGACTTGGGACCAGCTAGCTGCTGGCTTTCTTGGAATGATGCAATGCAGAAGAATCTTCGTTGACCAATGGCCTCTTGTTATTTCCGCTGTCATGCATCCTGTTCAAACAGTGGCGAGCTATGAAAATTTCTGATGCTCGGTTTTGTTCCTCCCCAGACACAGGCTTACTGCCCCAACTTGATATGTTAGGACTTAAACTTCCTTCTCTTTCTTTGTTAATATTTTTAATTTTCTAATAATAGTTGGGGAGGGGTCTTAACCTTCCTAGGGCCAAATTTTCTTTTTTATTTTTTTTTGCGCTAAAAACGGAAGTATCATACATAATGTGTACGGATACAGCCAAAAAATTAAAAAGTAAAACATTGCGGAGGGTCCTGGGCAACTCCGTCTCTCCCATCAAATTTTCTTTGAGCACCTCACTTTTCAACAGGAGTTCCATACTCCCAGCCATCCATTAATTGCATGCACTCCCATGTACAACGTGACCATCGTGCAATACATAGATGACCATGATCATGAAAATTGGACCGTCTAAATTTAATCCTTATCCTCAAAGTACCCAAGCTTGCCATGAAGGATCGATCTATGGTTCGGTTTGCTCCAACCACGAGCTTTCACATCAAACAGTCACAAAGAAAAGCCATACCCTGCCCAACCCAAACAGCGCACCAAAAGCCGCATTTGTCGGTCCGAACCGAACCCAGAACACTAGGCAACCACTAGTTTTTTACGCAGGAACGCAACCGGCCATTGGACAAACGGAGAGCACGTAAGCAGAGACTAGATCTTTCGATGCATATTTACCCCAAGGCGGACCAATTTGTTCACGACAACGACAAGTTGCTCACGGTAATAGAAATCTGTTTGGCAACTTTATAAGTTATACCTTCTCTTGCGGGCTTTGATTCCAGTTGGAACCTGAGAGAGTAGTGTCCTGCAATGGCGTCGAAATTCCCAGCGCTCAGAGTTCTGGAGAACTCCCGGGTCTCTCCACCACCCGGATCAGTTGCTCCTGCATCTCTCCCCCTCACCTTCTTTGACGTAATCTGGTTAGTTCAACACCCTGTCGAGCGCCTCTTCTTCTATGACTTCCCCCATCCAATTGCTCATTTCATAGACTCGTGCCTCCCCAACCTCAAATCCTCGCTGTCTGTCACCCTGCAGCACTTCTTCCCTCTTGCCGGTAATATCCGTCGCTCCCCCGGCAGCGATGACCGGTACGAGATAGCCTACGTCGATGGCGACTCTGTCTCCTTCACCGTGGCGGAGCACGACGGTGATTTCCACGATTTCTCCGACGACCATGGATGCGACATCTCCAAGCTCCGGCAGTTGGTCCCCCAGCTGCCGAAGGCCCAAGATGCTCAGCCTTCGCTAGCCGTGCAGGTGACCGTGTTCCCGAATCATGGCATCGCCATCGGGGTCTCGATCAACCATGCTGCATGTGACGGCTCTAGTTCCATGCATTTCATGAAGTCATGGGCCTCCGCATGCAAGTCGGGAGGCTCGATGCCCGAGGTGGCGCCGCCGCCCCTGTTTGACAGGACCTTGATCTCCGATCCTCGAGGGCTGTACTCGGTTTTCCATCATGATGTAGAAGGAATGACAGCTCCTGAACCATCAGCGGAAATTCCTTTCGCCGACATGGTCCATGCCACGTTCTCTCTCAAACAAGATCAGATTCAAAGGCTCAAGAGACTGGTTCTGGCCAGAGCCGCGGAGCGGGAGACATCGTTCCATTGCTCGACGATCGTGGTTGCGTTTGCTTATGCATGGGTCTGCTTTGTTAAGATGAGAGGCCTTGCAAGTGATAGGAAAGCTTATTCAGGATTCCCGGTGGATTGCAGGGGACGGCTGCAGCCGCCACTCCCGGCATCATACTTCGGAAATTGCGTAGGGCCTTGTTTTGTAGAGGTAGCAGTAGGCGATGTAATTGGAGAAGAAGGGTTTGTAGCAGCGGCGGAGGCAATTGGGAAAGCAATTGAAGGACTAAAACACGGAATTTTGGATGGTGCAGAGATCTGGCTACGAAGATTTGTGTCTGTATTGCCTGAGCAACCGATGACCGTTGCAGGGTCGCCAAAGTTCAGAGTTTATGAGACTGATTTCGGATGGGGAGGACCAAAGAAGGTTTTGGTGACGTCCATCTCGGGTCCCGGAAACATTTCGGTGGCAGAGAGCAGAGCAGAGCAAGGTGGAATCGAGATCGGTATGGTACTCCCGAAGCATGTGATGGATGAATTCAGTGCTCACTTCTTTAATGGCCTGAAACTGATCGCAAAATAATCCCCAGGCCAGTAGCCGACAGAATTGGTAACCATAATGTTTGTGTGCGTCCGTGTGTCTGTGTGTGAGTGTGAGTGAGAGAGAGAGAGAGAGAGAGAGAGAGACTTGTTCTTCTCATAATGCAATGTATCCGTCCAATTAGCAGAAGGAATTGCTCTTCAAGTCATCAGCATAAGGCTGGGCTAGAAAAATAGTTTGGATAATTATTCTTCTCGAATATATTATGTGAAAGCCGAATTAACTTTACAAGAGAAAGGTGCGCAGATTAATCCTCAAACAATTTTTTAATTGTTTATTTATTTATTTAGCGCCTCTAAGGTTAATTAATTCAAACTTCCACATTCAATCCGCTGGAATTTAGTCATATGGCTAGTTTCCTTTTGTCTTCTCCTTGGATTCGGTCAAATAGTTCTAGATGGTCACTGTTGAACATATGGCATATGCTTCTGTCTAGCTATCTTGCCGTCTACGAGCGGCTGTCTTTACTAATCCGGTCCTTTTCACCAACTTGCACATTTTTTATAGAAAATGTTGAAGAAAAAATAGTAACAAAGAGTAGGTGATCATAACGTGTGGTTTTTGATAGAGCGAGACAAAAAAGTTTGGATCGCCAATTTATTGTTGTAATTATTCCTCTCCAATATATTATGTGTATGTTGAGGAACACATGCACACACTTGTAGTCCAATATAAAAAAAAGTTGCAAATATGCTAAAAAATTAATTATGATTATTAACAATTTGATTTTATAATTTGTTTCGATAGATATTTAGGATAAAAAGGATGGGAATGGTTTGATTTTTTTTTTTCTTCATGGGAGGTGGGGTGGGGTTTGGAGAAAAGTGGTGGAGACTAGCAGATGGGGTGGCTAGGTAGAGTCACGGTTAGAAGAGTAAATGAGTATGACAGATTAAAAAAATAGAAAGGGCGAAGTAGGACAGTAGGGAAGTAAATTGATTGAGAGAGAAAAATCAAAAAGAATTACCTTGGAATAAATTTTTTTTGCAGATACATGAAATTACATACTAGGGATACGACAACCATTATATACTCATAAGATTTTTCTTCATTAGAATATTTTTTCTAAGAATTAAGCTGATGCTTGAGTATATAATGTCTGAAAAACTAATTTTTTTATATTTAATTAACTATAAAAAATGACATATTCCATAATAGCTTATATTTGGTTGAGCATATATTTTTTTAGAAATATTATATAAAATACCTGTTATGCTCTTAAAAAAGAAAAAGACTTTACTCTATTCTATCTAAAATCTTAAGGATATTTTTTTTTGAAAAATTTATTTCAATTTTCAGCTAGTGAAAATTGGACTTTTTTACATCCTATATGAATTTTTATTTTTCATAAAATATAGAAAATTTATTTTCATTGGAAAACTACTTTTCTATCTCTCGCCTTTGAAAATTCTAACCAAACATAAGGTATTTTTTCATGTTTTTGTTGACCATAGTTTCTCTCGTCCTCCTCGCACGAACCAAACAAGTACATAGGGAACCCTTCCCATAAACATGCAAGGCATTTTACTTGATATCATAAATCAAGAAATAAAATAAATTTAAATAACTAAAGTTCAAAGTTTAAATTTCAATAACTAAAATCCAAACTTTAATATCTCACACAAAATTCAGAAGTTTGACATCAAATTTTAATAAAATTCTAATCTAAAATAAACAAACTAAAACTTTGTTTCTAATCACTCTATCGAAGCATAACCCTGTGCTAGTATAGTTCTTAGGATCTGTAAAAATAGTAAGATATTTTAACTAGATAACTCAAACAATAAGATAAATAGCGGTTTTACAATAAATAAGCATATGAAAATGCATTAGTTCAAAAATTAAATCTAGATATGCAGCAATATCAAAACATCATACACATGAATCATATTCTTCTCAAAATTTAAAATTTACTTTCACAAATTCAAATTTACAAAACATCAAGTTTATCTCAGCAGCCATGAACTATAATGATACTTATACCATATGGTTGGGCGAGATAACAAGCTCAGAAATAAGCAAAGTGTTAACGTATAACCTATGATGGCTGAGTATACCCTCATTATTAGTGTACCAACATATAAACTCCACTGGCAAGCTATCAATGTGCCAATATATAAACTCCCACTAGTAAGATATTGGTACATAGTCGAATAAAAGCACTTTTTTCTTAAAAAAATGTATTCCATGTTCCAAATTGAAAGATACATAAAACTATGCGATATCAAAAATCAATCGAATATAATTTATATCAAAATCAATATGTTTGATCATGAATCATATAATGTTTCAAAAAAAAATATACTCAATAATAACATACTATGCATTAAGTTCATAAATTATGAATAATTTATTTTAAAAATATTTTATAATTTATTGATAAATTTAGAAAAATGGTTATATTATTTATCTTGCAAACGATTAGTCATTGAGTCATCTTCAACACCAGAATACACATAACATAACAAGGATGGAGCTTAATGGGGCCGATATGCTGCATAGCTTCCGGGGTGGTTCTGAATCCCTTTACAAGGTCAATCAAATTTGTAGGGAGGGACCCTTTTTTTTGGGTAAATCGGCTGCTCACACTACCCTAGCATGAGCACAACCAGCTATATCAGCATCCAGCAGACAACATAAAGCGAAAGGAACGAAAGACTGCTGAGTCCAAAGAAACTCTCCAGAGTGGTGCACAGTGAAGGAGATGATCCAGTCAGCAGCCTGATTTGCCTTCCAAAAGACATGCCTGACCTGAAGAACTCGGCACTCCTGTAGCATCCGATGAATGTCGCCCAGAAAAGGGTCCTCCACCTTCTCCCGCCCCTCTTCCCTAAAGTGTGCCATCAGGGAAGCTGAGTCTCCCTCTAAAATGATACAACTAGCCTGCAGAACATATTGGAAAGGACCCTTTGTTGGGGCCTGCCCAACCCAAGAGAGAATAGAGAAAAGATATATATAGAGAGAGAAGAGGAATAACAAACAGGGAGGGCCATCATGTCCTTAGCAAACCAAAGAGAAGATGGGAGGCGGTGGTGGTCTAGTGACGATGATGGAGCATGGCGACTAAAGGGCAGGTGGTCAAGGCAGCAGTGTGCAGTGGCCACGGCGGTCACCACTGGATGGCTAATGATAGATGATGGCGGTGGTGGTTGGAAAGAAAGGTAGTATGAAAGGAGGGAAAGAATACTCTGTTCAAATGACGCCACTGAAGGGTTGGATTTTAATGCAACCCAAAATCTGAACGAAGCAACCAAAAAGCACAAATATTGGATGACCTTCTTGCCTTCGGAAATAGGTTGTATCTTTGGCGCCAAAGAAGGATTCCCCTTCCTCGGTGCGAATCCACTGTTGGATCATTCTTTTTTTTTTTCTTTCTTTTTTTTGAAATGGATGATAATACATAGTGGGTAGAAAGACACCCAAAAAAATCAAAAGATAACAAGTCTCGAAATGCACCAGATAGTCTCCTCTTCCCTAGCCACAGGATCTCCCCAGAGTGATTAGCTACTAAAAAGTCCACCCAATCTATTGCTCCGTTGGCCTCTCGATACATATGCTTGGCCTGCAGGGCTATCCCACCCCTCACCATCTCCTAAATATCTCTAAGGAGAGGATGGTAATCACCCACCTCTCTCACACTCTACTGGATCCAACCAATGACAGTAGCCAAGTCGCTAGGCAACCACCAGTCGCAATCACCTTGGAGTTTAGATCCCTAATGACGAAACACACTCCTCCCCTACTATTAGCGCCAAAGAAGGATTCCCCTTCTTTGGTGTGAATTCACTATTGGATCATCCATTGCTTGCTGTGACATCAATGGAAATAGATAAATGATAGAGTTTGGGGGAGCTTTTGGAGGGCCAAAAAGCACTTTCTGGCCCTCCAAAAGTACTTGAGGATGAAAAAGGATGTTCGGTAAAAACTTTGAAAAGTTGATTTAGCTTTCTCAGAAATCTGAAAAATAACTTTTCGGGAGAAGCTCCATTTTAGAGCTTTCCAAAAACACTGTTTTAAGCTGTGTCAAGAAACTATTTTTTTGACCAAAATACCCCTATTTAAAAGACCTTTTTTTCTCCCAAAACCTTCCATCCCACCGTCTCTTCCTCTCTCACCCTTCCCTCTCTCTCTCCCTCTCTATCTCTTCTTCTTCTCAACGCCGTTGCCCCCTGATCCTTTTTTTTCCTTTGTTTTGGGAGGCAGCCCGTGGCTGCCCACAGTGGTAGCCACCACGCCGGCCATCACCCAAGGCCAGCGACACTTTCGTAGGTCGTGCCAGTCCGTGGAGGGCCGGGCTCGACCATGGGGTGGCTGGGCCTCCGCCAGACGCTGGACCACGGCGTCCCAGCCGCGGGACCGAGAAGCTGTGGGGCAAGCCGCTTCGGCTCCCTTCCGCCGAGCCCGGTCATGGCATCCTAGCTGCGGGACTACGGTGTCCCAGCCGCAGCGAAGCCTCCATGGCAGTGGAGCTGTGGGGCGGCGATGTCCACCTGCGGTGGTGGCGAGCAAGCCGCCTCGGCTTCCTTCCGCCGGGCCCCCTTCGGGGCCCCCTCCCGCGGCCGCCGCAGCCCGGCCCCCTTCCAGCGCTGCCGGCCTCGCGGGAGGAGAAGAAATGAGAAGAAGGAAAGAGGGGAAGGAACGAGAAGAAGAGAAGAAAAAAGAAAAGAAAAAGAAAAGAAAGAAAAAAAAGAAAAGAAAAGAAAAGAAAAAAGAAAAGAAAAATAAATAAATAAATAAATAAATAAATGCATAAATAAATATGTATATAAATGAATGAATAAATAAATAAATAAGATAATAAATAAAGATATTTCAATAAAATAAAATAATAAATAAATAAATAAAAAAATAATGAGTGAGTAGCAAATAATCTGATCTAAATAAATAAATAAATAAAAATAAATAATAGTAATTATTTAATTAATTTTATCACTTAGCTAGAAAATTTGTTAGATAGATATATAAATGGTCATCAGAAGGGTGAAAAAATAATTTACACTAATAATTATAATATTTTATATATTTATTATTGTATTATACTATAAATATAATATTATATTATATTATATCATGATATCTTGATATGTTATGTTAAATAATTTAATATTATATTAAATTATCTTATAGTATACAATGTTATTGTACTATATTATAATAATCTTATATTACATTACATTAATATTATACTATATCATATATTTATGTATATATATATATTTTATTTTGTTATGTTCTGTTGTATAATACTAGTAATGTCCTTTATGGTCATTTTGTCACACAAAAGTATTTTTTCAGTTTATTTACCAAACATATGTTAAAGTGCCACAGCACTTTAGAAATGTAGTTACCAAACAGCAAACAGGTAATTATAAAAGCTCTACTTCAGGCAGCTCTACTTCCGACAGCTTTATTTCCAAAAGCTCTACTGCCAACGGCTCCCCCAACCAGGACCTTAGTGATCTGTGCAATGTGTGAGCGATCCAATGATGGATTCGGGCGAAGAAATAAGAGGGTTCTTTGGAGATCTAATGGTGGACACGTACGATCCTCCCCTTCCTTCGTCCTTGCCTCTTGGGTCCTCAGCAATGTGCATCCACGAACTTTTTATTTTTTATTTTTCAGAACAGAAGGGATGTTAAATCCCGCTGGCGTTGGCGCTATGTAGTTGAAAAGGAGAGGAAAAAAAGGTTTGTGAACTCTATTCATCTTTATGAATTAATATACCACCAATATTTTACAATTTTCTCATACTAAATTACAAGAAAAGAAATTAAAATAAGTTCCTGCAGCAATTATTTCAAGCAGGATGGACATAATCTCTTGTATGCACACATCCGTATTAATAACCTGGATATGATATCCAACTGATTCATATCAAAAATATCTTCTTGAAGATTCTAGCTAATGAAATTTTGCATATCAAACCCATTATTTGAGGTTCAGTTTGCATCTTCCGTGTGAAAAAAATGATTAGTTTTTTTTTTTGCAACGTCCACTGTTGGATTGCAACTTGCGCAGCACTCCAATTTTGTTTTTGAGCACTCCAATGTATAGACCTCGAAATGGCTGCTGTGTGATCCAACTGTTGATGTCATGAAACAAGGACAAGCATTTTTTCATGAAAAAGATCGATGCAACAAGAACGCTTTTATTTGAATGTGGTGAAGAATTCATCTTGATTGATTTTAACTTATGTACATCATCAACTCAGGAGTAGTCTGGCCCTTCCATAAATCTCTTTGGAAAGTTCACGTGCCTCCAAAAAAAACCAATACTTTCATGTGGCTAGGGTTGTTCATTAGATTGCATGCACTGAAAATCCTTGCCAAGAAGGATTTATGGACGGTGCTCCTTATGCGACTCTAATACCAAGCCGATAAACCAACTCCTTGTCTTATTCTGTTGGTATGAAGACTTGGGACCAGCTAGCTGCTGGCTTTCTTGGAATGATGCAATGCAGAAGAATCTTCGTTGACCAATGGCCTCTTGTTATTTCCGCTGTCATGCATCCTGTTCAAACAGTGGCGAGCTATGAAAATTTCTGATGCTCGGTTTTGTTCCTCCCCAGACACAGGCTTACTGCCCCAACTTGATATGTTAGGACTTAAACTTCCTTCTCTTTCTTTGTTAATATTTTTAATTTTCTAATAATAGTTGGGGAGGGGTCTTAACCTTCCTAGGGCCAAATTTTCTTTTTTATTTTTTTTTGCGCTAAAAACGGAAGTATCATACATAATGTGTACGGATACAGTCAAAAAATTAAAAAGTAAAACATTGCGGAGGGTCCTGGGCAACTCCGTCTCTCCCATCAAATTTTCTTTGAGCACCTCACTTTTCAACAGGAGTTCCATACTCCCAGCCATCCATTAATTGCATGCACTCCCATGTACAACGTGACCATCGTGCAATACATAGATGACCATGATCATGAAAATTGGACCGTCTAAATTTAATCCTTATCCTCAAAGTACCCAAGCTTGCCATGAAGGATCGATCTATGGTTCGGTTTGCTCCAACCACGAGCTTTCACATCAAACAGTCACAAAGAAAAGCCATACCCTGCCCAACCCAAACAGCGCACCAAAAGCCGCATTTGTCGGTCCGAACCGAACCCAGAACACTAGGCAACCACTAGTTTTTTACGCAGGAACGCAACCGGCCATTGGACAAACGGAGAGCACGTAAGCAGAGACTAGATCTTTCGATGCATATTTACCCCAAGGCGGACCAATTTGTTCACGACAACGACAAGTTGCTCACGGTAATAGAAATCTGTTTGGCAACTTTATAAGTTATACCTTCTCTTGCGGGCTTTGATTCCAGTTGGAACCTGAGAGAGTAGTGTCCTGCAATGGCGTCGAAATTCCCAGCGCTCAGAGTTCTGGAGAACTCCCGGGTCTCTCCACCACCCGGATCAGTTGCTCCTGCATCTCTCCCCCTCACCTTCTTTGACGTAATCTGGTTAGTTCAACACCCTGTCGAGCGCCTCTTCTTCTATGACTTCCCCCATCCAATTGCTCATTTCATAGACTCGTGCCTCCCCAACCTCAAATCCTCGCTGTCTGTCACCCTGCAGCACTTCTTCCCTCTTGCCGGTAATATCCGTCGCTCCCCCGGCAGCGATGACCGGTACGAGATAGCCTACGTCGATGGCGACTCTGTCTCCTTCACCGTGGCGGAGCACGACGGTGATTTCCACGATTTCTCCGACGACCATGGATGCGACATCTCCAAGCTCCGGCAGTTGGTCCCCCAGCTGCCGAAGGCCCAAGATGCTCAGCCTTCGCTAGCCGTGCAGGTGACCGTGTTCCCGAATCATGGCATCGCCATCGGGGTCTCGATCAACCATGCTGCATGTGACGGCTCTAGTTCCATGCATTTCATGAAGTCATGGGCCTCCGCATGCAAGTCGGGAGGCTCGATGCCCGAGGTGGCGCCGCCGCCCCTGTTTGACAGGACCTTGATCTCCGATCCTCGAGGGCTGTACTCGGTTTTCCATCATGATGTAGAAGGAATGACAGCTCCTGAACCATCAGCGGAAATTCCTTTCGCCGACATGGTCCATGCCACGTTCTCTCTCAAACAAGATCAGATTCAAAGGCTCAAGAGACTGGTTCTGGCCAGAGCCGCGGAGCGGGAGACATCGTTCCATTGCTCGACGATCGTGGTTGCGTTTGCTTATGTATGGGTCTGCTTTGTTAAGATGAGAGGCCTTGCAAGTGATAGGAAAGCTTATTCAGGATTCCCGGTGGATTGCAGGGGACGGCTGCAGCCGCCACTCCCGGCATCATACTTCGGAAATTGCGTAGGGCCTTGTTTTGTAGAGGTAGCAGTAGGCGATGTAATTGGAGAAGAAGGGTTTGTAGCAGCGGCGGAGGCAATTGGGAAAGCAATTGAAGGACTAAAACACGGAATTTTGGATGGTGCAGAGATCTGGCTACGAAGATTTGTGTCTGTATTGCCTGAGCAACCGATGACCGTTGCAGGGTCGCCAAAGTTCAGAGTTTATGAGACTGATTTCGGATGGGGAGGACCAAAGAAGGTTTTGGTGACGTCCATCTCGGGTCCCGGAAACATTTCGGTGGCAGAGAGCAGAGCAGAGCAAGGTGGAATCGAGATCGGTATGGTACTCCCGAAGCATGTGATGGATGAATTCAGTGCTCACTTCTTTAATGGCCTGAAACTGATCGCAAAATAATCCCCAGGCCAGTAGCCGACAGAATTGGTAACCATAATGTTTGTGTGCGTCCGTGTGTGTGTGTGTGAGTGTGAGTGAGTGAGAGAGTGAGAGAGAGAGAGAGAGAGAGAGAGAGACTTGTTCTTCTCATAATGCAATGTATCCGTCCAATTAGCAGAAGGAATTGCTCTTCAAGTCATCAGCATAAGGCTGGGCTAGAAAAATAGTTTGGATAATTATTCTTCTCGAATATATTATGTGAAAGCCGAATTAACTTTACTTGTATGAATGAGAGAAAGGTGCGCAGATTAATCCTCAAACAATTTCTTAATTGTTTATTTATTTATTTAGCGCCTCTAAGGTTAATTAATTCAAACTTCCACATTCAATCCGCTGGAATTTAGTCATATGGCTAGTTTCCTTTTGTCTTCTCCTTGGATTCGGTCAAATAGTTCTAGATGGTCACTGTTGAACATATGGCATATGCTTCTGTCTAGCTATCTTGCCGCCTACGAGCGGCTGTCTTTACTAATCCGGTCCTTTTCACCAACTTGCACATTTTTTATAGAAAATGTTGAAGAAAAAATAGTAACAAAGAGTAGGTGATCATAACGTGTGGTTTTTGATAGAGCGAGACAAAAAAGTTTGAATCGCCAATTTATTGTTGTAATTATTCCTCTCCAATATATTATGTGTATGTTGAGGAACACATGCACACACTTGTAGTCCAATATAAAAAAAAGTTGCAAATATGCTAAAAAATTAATTATGATTATTAACAATTTGATTTTATAATTTGTTTCGATAGATATTTAGGATAAAAAGGATGGGAATGGTTTGATTTTTTTTTTTTCTTCATGGGAGGTGGTGTGGGGTTTGGAGAAAAGTGGTGGAGACTAGCAGATGGGGTGGCTAGGTAGAGTCACGGTTAGAAGAGTAAATGAGTATGACAGATTAAAAAAATAGAAAGGGCGAAGTAGGACAGTAGGGAAGTAAATTGATTGAGAGAGAAAAATCAAAAAGAATTACCTTGGAATAAATTTTTTTTGCAGATACATGAAATTACATACTAGGGATACGACAACCATTATATACTCATAAGATTTTTCTTCATTAGAATATTTTTTCTAAGAATTAAGCTGATGCTTGAGTATATAATGTCTGAAAAACTAATTTTTTTATATTTAATTAACTATAAAAAATGACATATTCCATAATAGCTTATATTTGGTTGAGCATCTATTTTTTTAGAAATATTATATAAAATACCTGTTATGCTCTTAAAAAAGAAAAAGACTTTACTCTATTCTATCTAAAATCTTAAGGATATTTTTTTTTGAAAAATTTATTTCAATTTTCAGCTAGTGAAAATTGGACTTTTTTACATCCTATATGAATTTTTATTTTTCATAAAATATAGAAAATTTATTTTCATTGGAAAACTACTTTTCTATCTCTCGCCTTTGAAAATTCTAACCAAACAAGGTATTTTTTCATGTTTTTGTTGACCATAGTTTCTCTCGTCCTCCTCGCACGAACCAAACAAGTACATAGGGAACCCTTCCCATAAACATGCAAGGCATTTTACTTGATATCATAAATCAAGAAATAAAATAAATTTAAATAACTAAAGTTCAAAGTTTAAATTTCAATAACTAAAATCCAAACTTTAATATCTCACACAAAATTCAGAAGTTTGATATCAATTTTTTATAAAATTCTAATCTAAAATAAACAAACTAAAACACTGTTTCTAATCACTCTTCCGAAGCATAACGCTATGCTAGTATAGTTCTTAGGATCTGTAAAAATAGTAAGATATTGAAATAATGAGATAGATAGTCTAGTAAGCAATGAATATTTTAACTAGATAAATATAACAATAAGATAAATAACAATTTTACAATAAATAAGCATATGAAAATGCATTAGTTCAAAAATTAAATCTAGATATGCAGCAATTTCAAAACATCATACACACGAATCATATTCTTCTCAAAATTTAAAATTTACTTTCACAAATTCAAATTTACAAAACATCAAGTTTATCTCAGTAGCCATGAACTATGACGATACTTATACCATATGGTTGGGCCAAATAAAAGCTCAGAAATAATCGAAACGTTAACGTATAACCTATGATGGCAGAGTATACCCTCATGATCAGTATACCAATGTATAAACTCCACTGGCAGGCTATTAATGTGCCAATATATAAACCCCCACTAGTAAGATATCAGTACATAGTCAGACCGTAAGTGCAAATCCGCCTCAAATAAAAGCACTTTTTTCTTTAAAAAATGTATTCCATATTCCAAATTGAAAGATACATAAAACCATGCGATATCAAAAATCAATCGAATATAATTTATATCAAAATCAATATGTTTGATCATGAATCATATAATGTTTCGGAAAAAACTAATTGTGCATATATGTTTCGGAAAAAACTAATTCATGAATCAATATAATGTTTGATCATGAATCATATATGTTTGGAGGGGTACAGCAAATTCTAATTGTGCATGATAAAGAACTCTTGTAGGGTGGGGAAGAGAGAGGTGAAGGTTAGGGATCATAGAATCTTGGTACTTTTGCTTGTTCAATTAAAATTGGAATACTTGCCTTTCAATATGCTTGAGTTTGTGGAGTTTTGGTCTGAGTGTAGTTTGGCGTGAGATTCAGGGTATTTGTCAAACATGTCAGGCGAAACTTTTTCGGAACAAAATAGAAAGATCAAAGGAAAGTTATGAAACACCATTTTTGAGTATATTTTGTTATACGGTAACTTTGTGTGTGTAGTTTTGATAATTTTAGGCTGAAACTAGTATCTATTAAGATGCATGAACAAGTACAAAAAAGTCCAGGTAATTATAGACTATATTTTGAACTGGTATATAACCCAGTGCTAACAACCATCATCCATATGGATGGAGGTTTTGGGTTCAAATGTTAGTGGTGCCATTTCTTAAAACCTAGTTTGGAAACCAGATAAGCAGTTCTGATTATTTTTTTGTTATCCTTGATGGTATAGCTGGTTCCAGAACAAGGTTGGCTAAGTCGAGATATAACTTATTTGTGTTTGGATATAACTTAAGGTATAGCTGGTGGATGCTCTTGCAAATGATTAGTTTTGGATAAGATCCGCCAAACCGGTACTAGGACCCGTGCCGATCGGCTACCAGTTCGGTACGGGGTGAACCAGGCGGTTCACTCCGATTCTATAGACCATAATTCGAGCCTTTTAAAAAGGTGAGGGCCCAAACTGGTTCAGACCGATGTGAACCGAGCGGTTCGCACCGGTTCCGCTTCGAACTACCTGATTTG
The DNA here is from genome assembly GCF_051530095.1 of Phoenix dactylifera. Lineage (NCBI taxonomy): Eukaryota > Viridiplantae > Streptophyta > Magnoliopsida > Arecales > Arecaceae > Phoenix > Phoenix dactylifera. Next base: position 36,177,691 of record NC_143192.1, on the reverse strand, counting down.
GAGCGGTTCAGGGTGCTTCGGGGAGGATTTCGAAATTTAATTAGGACCAAACCGATCCGGTCCCCTCTAGTTCGGTTCTGTACAAGGTGAACCAGGCAGTTCAGTTTGGTATAGAATGTGCCAGGCAGTTCGGCATATCTTGGGTTTGGATCTCTCGCTATGCTAGGTAAAACATCTCATGCGCTTTCATGTCATAGTGAAACTAACCTTAAGTTCCAATTTCCTTATTTGGTAGAATTTTTAGTTGTGAGATAGGTCTTTGTGATAGTTTTTTCGGGTTCTCTATCTTTGAAGGTCTCTGAATTGCACGTGAATAGGAAAGCAACCTAAGTGCTGAACCTAGTTATTAACACATGATCTAAGTCTTTTGAGTAGATCATTATTGTGGTGCGGATCCTATCTACCACTAGGGCATCAACATTGATACAAATGCGTGAGGTGCTTGAGAGAAGAGGAGCTTTTAGACCTTTGGCTGTTTCACTGTGATTAAATGGCTGATTTGAATGTCTGAGTCTGGTCTATTAAGACCCTATTCTTTTTAACATTGTCCAGTTGTGATTCATGGGTATTTTTGGCTAGTGGCTACTGATACGAAGGTTAAATCTATGCAGGATTTCAGTAAATCAGGCAATTTTATTCGAGGCTTGGACAGAATACTGTTGAAGGGTGTTCGAGAATTAGACTGAAACTATGGATATTGTCTTGTATTCTATTAGATGTTCCTATTCTTTCTCTCTCTCCCAGGGGCCTTTCTTCTCTTGGGGGACTACTACATAAAGAGTTCTTCGAGTACAATATTCTTTTCATTTTATCATTATTCTCATATCTACCTATCAACTTGTCAAGGATTAAGGAGTGATCCAAATGTTTCCTCCTTTTCTTCTATTTCATTTATTATAGTTTTTGCTGCTTCTGGGAAAAGGATTAATACTTCTGTCAAGTATAGAAGATTTAAACATTAGATCACCATGTGGATAAGCACAAAGGGTAGTCAGATACTGCCAACATTTCTATGCTTTCAAGAATTAAATAAATATGAAATTATGCATGAGAACTCAGTATACATGAGAATTCATTGGAAAGACAGCATGATTGTCTCTCCATGCACAATTCATGATCAATTTATTTTTTTTTAATATCCATTCTACAAGCTTATTTTTCATAAATAATATCTTTTCATGACTGGACACCTTTGTAACTAACTATTCAATTGCAAAGCAAAATTATCACTGTTAGTGTTATTATTTACTGTAGCTGCAAATACATAGTGAATGTCTGGTAAGATTTTTTTTTTTTTTTTTTTTTGCATAAATGCATATATAAACCTCTGAGTATGTGCATATTAGGATGTTTGTACACGTCTGGGTCCATCCATCGGAGTAGTGCTGCTGATCAATGCCCTTTTATATGCCCTTTAATCTGTTCATGTCAAATATATGAAGTACTTCAAACATCTACAACAGTAGCTGCAGTTTTTTGTTATCTATAAGGTTGTGTGCGCTGATACCATTACTACATAATTGATGTTAGCTATAATTAGTTTATCTTTTCTGTGTGAGCTTCCATTGATTCGCTAGTCTATCATAACCAACCACTTGAAATTTTTATGAGTATTTAGTGAGTTACTTTTTTCCTGACACAACTGCAGAATTCGAGATACCTCCATTCAATAGGTACCAACATTAGTTCTTCCCTCCAAATGAAACTCTATGATTTGGTTTTGTAGATTTTGTTGCTTTTGATTTTTTAAATGCCAACACAGCTGCATGTCTAGCAGCTTCTGCAGCACGGGCATTTTTCACGTGCAAAGCTGCAGATATTGATTTCTGTTCAGCCCACTTTATTTAAGAATATAATATTGAAATTTTGACTTCAACCCTGTTGAAGGAACGTTGCTTCAATTATCCGACTGGACACTGCATGAGAAGATATCCCCAATTCTTCGGATGTATTGGACTATCTTTTCTTGTTAGGTTTTTATTACAGAATCTTTTCTACCTTTTGTTTTCAACATGAATTTGTTCTGATATCATGCTGATCCTTTCACAGTTGTTTTGATGAGTAGTCTTTACTGGCTTGCTATACTCTTACTATGAGATGTAGCATCAACATTCTTGACCAAAATCTCTTCATAGCAAAGGAATGAAGTTCTTTTGCTGGATGTTCAGCTTTTTCTTTCATAAGTAGAAATGTTCAGATCTGGTAGCGTACTTGTGCTGAACTCACTGTGCTATTTAAGGCCTTGTGATTTTTAGATTGTCATAGACAAGTTAAGAAGAGCAATTTGATTAGGAGAAATAATTCAATTGTTTGGTCAAGATATCCAGGATGTGTCTTGGGTGGGTGTTCATACGTTGTGAATGAGGGACACAGAAAAAAAAAAAAGAGTTCTTCTGTTTTGTATGATCTGAAATTAATTTCAGGAACTTAAGATATGGAAAATTAAAAAACGATGTCTACATGGAAAATCTGTGTACAAAATTGAGCTTAAGCCTCAATAAGATGATGAAACATAGGAGGAAGATGCGTAGAGGGAGGGAAGAACCCCCCCCCCCCAAACAAAAAAAAAAAAAAAAATGATGTCTCCATGGAAAATCTGTGTACAAAATTGAGCTTATGCCTCAATAAGATTATGAAACATAGGAGGAAGATGCGTAAAGGGAGGGAAGATCGCGGCTGAGCCCACGGCCGCGCCTGCAGCCTGCCAGCAGCCGATGCCCGTGCCGACAGTGATCGCGGCCAAAGCCGGTGGCCCTCGGCCTGCCAGCAGTCCCCTTCCTCCCTTCTTTCTTTGTTTCTTTGTTGTCCTGAATAAATCAGGAGAAGAGAAGGCAGGGGGCGTACCTAGCTTCTGGGGAGTACCAGCGACGATCCCTGCTCCCACGCCTAGGCTAACGATTCTGAGACTCCGTTCTGCGGGAAGAGGATAAGGAGATTGTAGTATCCCGTGCTCCGGTGCCTCCTCTCCAACACCTCTTCTGCCGGTTCACAGGTTCTTGAGATTTTTGAAAGAAGAACCAGTAGGTTCTTAAGTGGTTAGGGGGGGGGGGGGGGGGTGTGGGGGGGTGCGAGGTGTCACGCCCAGCTTTTCCCTTGTGAAGAGCCTAACAGCTGGGCCTTCTTCTGATCCCCAGCTGGCCCTAGTCACATCCATGCACAAAGCATGAGGTGGCAGCCATCAAACGGGCTGCCAACCATGGGCCCAGTTAGCCTATTAGATGTCATGGCCCAATGCTCGAATATGGGCCCAAAAAGGCGTATTGGGCCCAGTTGATTTTTTGGGCCCAGGTATTACATTCTTCTCCCCTTAAATAAATTTCGTCCTCGAAATTAATCATACCTTAAGGTTCAGGTTTTAAAAGTATTCAACCATCGAGTCATCCTCGAGATCTCAGTTAGTCTCCCTCTTAAAATGCTTGCTCATAAGATTTTGGCAAAATCATGGCATATCAAAACTTGACCCCTTTTCGTCTATGATACATAGGAGTTCTTTTGGTCTCTTCCAAAACAAGATTGGTCTTCCTACCTTAGATTTTAAATACTAAAATTCTTGGCCCAAGAAATTAATTGCTTTCGATTAAGTCCACACAAAGATCTTAATCGGCTTAACAGAAATAGGTGAGAGCATTAGCATCAAATACTTTTCATAATCTATAATCCTCTTTCTTCTCTTAACTTTGCCTACAATTTAATGATCAACTTTTATCCTAGCAAAACTTCAAACCCCTTTCAAATGGGTAGATCGAAAATGTTATAGCTAGGAGTAAGAAACATTCCAGGTCTAAGCCCATCCAAGGCACCATTAATCCGTTAATACTAAATTTAAGATGCTCAAAATCTCCCAGGAATTGCCAACAATAGAAAAACTCACTAGTGAAATTATATAGCTATCTCCAGATTATTCAGAGAATCAACAACACTTTTCTCCATTAAAAATCTAAGTCAAATCTTCTAATGTGGAGTGATTGATCATAACCCTATTTGATTTTGATGAGCTCAAAGCATTTGAGTATATCTTATGTTTACTAATGAATTCAATCTAGTGTTTCAGTGAAAATCTTACAAATTTATGGTTAAGTGCATCTAGATTTGGTTCAAGATATTTTGGATAAGTTAAGAAGTCAAGTTGAACCAAAGCCTGAGACTCGAGTCGACTCCGGGATATTACGAGTCGACTCCAGGCGTATCAGAAGCATTGGCACAGGCTCGAGTCGACTCCGGAACGTTATGAGTCGACTCCGACTGAGAACAGACAGACGAACAGAAAGACTCAACTCAAAACTTGTCAGTGAGTCGACTCCTGAAGTGCGCGAGTCGACTCCGATGCTTACCAAGTCGACCCGGAGTAGTATGAGTCGACTCCAGGGAGTTACAGACAAAAAAGTCAGAGAGCAATTTTCGACCCTGAGAGCCGAGTCGACTCCTGAGGAACGCGAGTCGACTCGATGGTTGGCAGGTCGACTCCAAAGAAAGCAAGAGTCGACTCTCAGTGTTATACAAGGCAAAAGTCAGAGAGCAGTTTTCGGACACTGAGAGCCGAGTCGACTCCCGCAAAGCCCGAGTCGACTCCGAGATAGCGCGACCCCAAAAAGACAGAAGACAGAATTGTTTTCTCTGAGACGCGAGTCGACTCCAAGACAGTTCGAGTCGACTCCATGGCAGCGCTACTCCAAAAAGACAGAAGACTGTTTTTCGGATACTGAGAGCCGAGTCGACTCCGGAACAGTTCGAGTCGACTCCAAGACTGCACAAGCCAAAAGACAGAAGATCGGGAGTTCGGGCTCTGAGCGCCGAGTTGACTCCCAGAATTTCCGAGTCGACTCGAGTGATGCAAGTTGAAGAATGGCTCTATGGATTCCATGGGATGAGTCGACTCCAAAAATGCCAGGTCAGCTCCAAGTTTTGGCGAGTCGACTCCGGGTTAAGTCGAGTCGACTCCCAGTCGAGAAGCTCACTTTAATTCAAATCCGGAACAGTTGCCGAGCCGACTCCAGAAGAGCATGAGTCAACTCCTGCTACAGCCGAGTCGACTCCAGATCGCGCGAGTCGACTCCGATCCCAACGGACACATTGTCAGGATGTGCAGAATGTGCAGAACGGCTAGTAAAGTGAGTCTAACGGCTAGTTTCCGTAGGGAATGGCTTAAATAGCCACAGAGGACTGTAGCAAAGCAGAGAAGGGATATTCCACTCAAAGAAAACAAGAATCCTCCATCTGCAAACTAATTTCAACGGAAAAGAAGGAAGAGAGCTATTAACTCCATTCAACCAACTCTTCCCAGCATTAAAGAAGTCTCCATCTGCCTTCAAGTCTTCAAAACATTCAAGAGGAGACCCAGAGTTCAAGAAGCCCTCCTCTACATCGTCATAAAATAGTTTGAGGGCTCTTAACTTCTCTATTGTTTATATTGCTGAATATCTGCTTTCCTATAAGCTGTACTTTTTCTCTTTGTTCTTTCTTTCCATTTGGTTCTTACTTGATTCAATCAGGGGATTGAATCAAGGGTGTATAGGTTTGTTGGTGAGCCTAGGTTGAAACCAACGTGTAAGGGTTCGATTGTGATCCCGGGAAAACAATCGGGGTGGTTCTAGTCGGTGAGCCTGGGAAAACCGACCGAGTTCGTTGTGACCTCGTAAAACAACAAGTTTGGTTGAGAGCTTGTAAAACAACCGGCTGTAATCCGAGGGGTTATAGTGAATTCCCAAGTGAGGCTTGGGAAGTGGACGTAGGAGCAAGGGTTAGCTCCGAACCACTATAAAATCATTGTGTTTGTGATTGCATTTGTCTCTCTTACTTTCATTTCATTCACTGCACATAGCATCTAATTAATCAACTTGCAAAAAGGATTAATTAGTATCTCACAAACCATTTAATTGTAATAATTATTTTAAAACCCAATTCACCCCCCCTCTTGGGTTGTCTATCTGGGCAACAAGTGGTATCAGAGCCTGAACTCTTTTACCCAAAGAGTAAAAGATCAAAATGACAACCCCATTTGGAGCTTCCCACATTGAGGGCCAGTCCACCCAAAGACCCCCATTCTTTAATGGATCCGACTACTCATATTGGAAGGCTAGGATGAGAATATTTATCCAAGCCCAAGATTATGAAATGTGGACCATTATACTAAATGGACCATACATCCCATCCATCTATGTAGAGGGTGTCACTGTACCCAAACTTGAAAAGGATTGGGATGACCATGACTTTAGGAAGGCACAACTCAATGCCAAAGCAATGAATGTGCTTTACTGCGCATTAGACAGAAATGAATTCAATAGAGTCTCTACTCGCAATTCTGCAAAAGAGATTTGGGATAGACTTGAAGTGACCCATGAGGGCACGAATCAAGTCAAAGAATCCAAAATAAACATATTAGTTCATAAGTATGAATTGTTTAAGATGAATTCTAATGAAACTATCACTTGCATGTTTACTAGATTTACTGACATTGTCAATGGCCTAAAAAGCCTTGGCAAAAATTATACTAACAGTGAGCTTGTCAGGAAGATTCTTCGCTGTCTACCAAGGTCATGGAAAGCCAAGGTGACGGTAATCCAAGAAGCCAAGGACTTGAACAAGCTTCCACTTGAGGAGCTTCTTGGATCCCTAATGACGCACGAGCTCACAATGAAACAACACAGCGAAGAAGAGTCCTCTCGCAAGAAAAAGGTAATAGCATTAAAATCTGTTTCAACTAACAAAGACTTATCTTGCAGCAGTAGCAGTGAAGAGGAAGATAATGAGGGAGATGATGATGAGGCTCTCCTTGTAAGAAAATTCAGAAGATTCATCAACCGGAAGAAATCCTCACATCAAAGGAGAGGCCCCTCAAGTTCCTATCACAAGGATAAAGGTAAGAAAAGGAAAAATGAGGGGATCGGTTGTTATGAGTGTAAGAAGCCGGGGCACTTCAGAGCTGAGTGTCCTTTGCTGAAGAAGGAGAGCAAGCACAAGAAAAAGAAAGTCCTCGTCTCCACCCTATCGGACTCCGATACATCTTCATCATCATCGGATGAAGAACAAAAAGAAAAGGCCAACCTTTGCTTTATGGCTAACGATAATGAGGTAATATCCGGAACACATTTAGATTTTACTTTCGATGAATTATATCATGCTTTCAATGAATTAATGGATGAGTACAAGACAATAAACCTTAAAAACAAAGAATTAAAAGTAACTAACCAAACTCACCTCCGTAAGTATGATACATTAGTTAAGGATAAAGATGTTTTTATTAAAGAAAATGCAGAACTTAAGACAAGCAACCAAATCTTGATTCAAAAGAATAATACCTTAACTAAAAATAACGAAAGGCTGAACAAAGAAATATTAGAACTTAAAAATAATAAACATATCTTAAAAAAGAGTCTCACAAAAGAACTAAGTAATCTAAAAACAGAAAAACAAAAATTGACACTAGAACTTGAAAAGTACAAGCCTCTTGTAGAAAAATTTACATATAGCTCAGAAAAATTAGAGATGATACTTAATAGTCAACGAGCTGTATTCAATAGAGCGGGTTTAGGGTATAAACCTAAAAATAAGCAAAAACTCCTTAGTAATTTTTTGTTAAAGCAGGGGAGAGTAAAAATAAGAAAATAACATGTTTTTGCTGTGGAACATTAGGACATAAAGCAAATGTGTGTGATTATAGAAAAGGAAAAACTAAAAGAAAAATTAAAAGGGTTTAGGTTCCAAAAGGAACCAACATTACTAACCATGAAGGACCCAAGAAAACTTGGGTACCTAAAGTTGTATGATTTGCTTGTGTAGGAGTGTCTTGCAGCCAAGGTAGACAAAAATTGTTGGTACTTGGATAGTGGCTGCTCAAGACACATGACGGATGACAAGGATCAATTCTTCACCCTTGAAGCTAAGAAGGGAGGTGCTGTGACTTTTGGAGACAATAACCAAGGTCACATCATTGGTATAGGTAAAGTATAAATTACCCCTTCAACCTTTATTGATAATATTCGATATGTTGATGGTCTAAAGCATAATTTACTTAGCATTAGTCAATTGTGTGATAGAGGTTTTGATGTTTTGTTCAAACCATCACTATGCATCATAACCAACTCAAATGACAATAGTTTAGTTTTTAAAGGAATAAGACGTGGAAATGTATATGTTGTAGACCTTGAGGATCTTGCCAAACATAACCCATGTTTAGTTGTTAATGAAACTAAGGACAATGATGCTAGTTGGTTATGGCACCGTAAGTTAGGTCATGCAAGCATGGACACAATATCAAAACTAGTTAAAAGAGATTCCGTGATAGGTTTGCCAAAACTAAAGTTTGAAAAGAATAAAATATGTGAAGCATGTCAATTTGGCAAACAATTAAGGAACTCCTTTAAATCTATAAATTGTGTCTCTACCTCTAGACCTCTAGAACTACTACACATGGATCTATTCGGACCAACTAGAACCACAAGTCTAGGTGGAAATAAATATGGTCTGGTTATTGTAGATGATTATTCTAGATACACTTGGGTCATGTTCTTAGCTCATAAGGATCAAGCATTTTCAGTTTTCAAAAAATTTCATAAAGAAGTAACAAATGCTAGAGATACTTCAGTCATAGCTATTAGAAGTGACCATGGAACCGAATTTGAAAATCATTTATTTGATGAGTTTTGTGGTAAAAAGGGGATAACTCATAATTTTTCTGCACCTAGGACACCACAACAAAATGGAGTTGTGGAAAGGAAAAATAGAACTCTAGAAAAAATGGCTAGAACTATGTTATGTGAAAGTAACCTCCCTAAGTACTTTTGGGGAGAAGCCATCAATACCTCATGTCATATACTAAATAGAGTTTTATTGAGACCCATTATAAAGAAAACACCTTATGAACTTTGGAAAAACAGAAAACCAAAAGTGAACTATTTTCATGTCTTTAGATGTAGGTGTTTTGTTCATAATAATGGAAAAGATAATCTAGGAAAATTTGACTCTAAATCTGATGAGGGTATATTCTTGGGGTACTCTACAACTAGTAAAGCCTATAGAGTCTTTAATAAAAGAACCCTAGTTATAGAAGAATCCATACATGTTGTTTTTGATGATTCTAGTGATATCTCTTCTAGCAAGAGAGTTAATCTTGATGATGATGCTGAAATTCTTGAAGAAAAGATTGATGAGATGACATTACAAGATGATGAACAAAAATTAATTGGAAATGCATCATCAAGCCAAGAGGCTATGGTGGATCATGGGCTGACTAAGGCTTGGAGGTTTGCTCACGGGCATCCTAAGGAATTAATTTTAGATGATCCATCTCAACCTGTTAGGACTAGAGCTTTCCTTAGGAACTTAAATAATCATCTAGCTTTTGTCTCACATTTTGAGCCCAAACACATAGAAGAAGCTGAAAAAGATGTAAATTGGATAAATGCAATGCAAGAAGAATTAAACCAATTTACTAGAAACAAAGTATGGAATCTAGTTGAACGAACTTCTGAATATTCAATTATAGGTACCAAATGGATATATAAAAACAAACTTGACGAAAATGGAATTGTGATAAGGAATAAGGCTAGACTAGTAGCAAAGGGGTATAATCAAGAAGAAGGTATAGATTTTGATGAAACCTTTGCTCCTGTAGCTAGACTCGAGGCAATTAGATTATTATTAGCATTTGCATGCTCTAAGGATTTCAAGTTATTTCAAATGGATGTAAAAAGTGCATTTTTAAATGGGTATATTAATGAGGAGGTGTATGTAGAACAACCTCCTGGTTTTGAGAATCATCAATACCCTAATCATGTGTATAAACTGAACAAAGCACTTTATGGTTTGAAACAAGCACCTAGAGCATGGTATGAAAGGCTTAGCAAATTCTTACTAGAACATGAGTTTTCTAGGAGAAATGTAGATACAACATTGTTTCAAAAAAAGAAAAACAAAGATATGTTATTAGTGCAGATTTATGTTGATGATATTATTTTCGGTGCTACTAACAATCGCCTCTGCGAAGAATTTGCTGACTTGATGCAGAGTGAGTTTGAGATGAGCATGATGGGAGAGCTGAACTATTTCCTCGAGCTTCAAATCAAACAATCTGAAGAAGGGATCTTCATCAATCAAGCCAAATACATCAAGGAGATGCTTAAGAAGTTTGATATGGAGGGAAACAAGTCATGAGCTCATCATGCAAATTAGATCAAGATGAATCAGGTAAATCTGTAGATCAAAAGTTATATAGAGGTATGATAGGATCTTTATTGTATCTCACTGTAAGTAGACCTGATATCATGTTTAGTGTATGCATGTGTGCTAGATATCAGTCTAATCCTAAGGAATCTCATCTAATTGCAGTCAAGAGAATCTTTAAATACCTAATAGGAACAAAAAATATAGGTCTATGGTATTCTAAAGAATCTAGCCTGAACTTAATAGGATACACAGATTCAGACTTTGCTGGATGTAAACTTGATAGAAAAAGCACCAGCGGGTCATGTCAGTTCCTAGGAGAAAACTTAATCTCATGGTTTAGCAAGAAACAAAACTCGGTTGCATTATCTACTGCTGAAGCTGAATATGTTGCAGCCGGGAGTTGTTGTGCTTAAATCATGTGGATCAAACAACAATTGGAAGATTATGGCATTAAACAAGATAAAATTCCCATTAATTGTGATAATACAAGTGCCATTAATCTAACTAAAAATCCAATTCAGCATTCAAGAACTAAACATATTGAGATAAGACATCACTTCATAAGAGATCATGTACTGAATGGTGATGTGACACTTCAATTTGTTTGCACTGATGATCAATTAGCTGATATCTTCACTAAACCCTTGAGTGAAGAGAGATTTAGTGTGCTTAGGAGAGGATTAGGAGTGATTGATCCATCCTAGTGATATTCTCTTCTAGTTCATTGATTTTGATGATTAGATTGTGCTAAATATAGAGTTTCCCATCTATGATCATCAAATCAGATCATAACTTAGTGATTGTCCCTCATTTGGTACGATAATAGCAAGATTTTTAGGTGCGTGCCAGAGTTCGAGACGACTCGAGTAAGTTTCAGAGTCGGCTCGTACGGGGGAGTCGACTCGCACATAGACGGGAGTCGACTCGAGATCGATGGCCGCATAAGGGGAGTCGACTCGCCCATAGACGGGAGTCGACTCGAGGTCGATGACAGCATTAGGGGAGTCGACTCGTACATATTTTGGAGTCGACTCGAGGTCGAGTCGACTCGCGACTTACAGGAGTCGACTCGCGGTCGGGATCCGGATTTTTAACCCTAATCCAAGCATTTAATCAAAACTTCTATTCACCGCCGCCACTGTTCACAAACCCTAGAGCCGTCTCCTACGTCGTCTCCGACCGTTCTTAGGGTTTTTCCCGTCGATCTTCTTCCATCCTTTAGGTTCATTCCCCTTCCCTAGGTCAAGAATGCCTCGCAAGTCGGTTGTCTCGAGCCGGAAGAGGCCCCAACCCGCGACCGGTGTCGAGCGACAGTCCAAAGCTCGGAATGATCCCGCGAGGCCACAACCTCCGGTTCGTTCCCCGCCGAGGCCCGTTCCCTCGCGACCGTGCGCCGGGAAGGCGGTCTCCACCGGGAGATACGTCAACTTTGACTATCTCTCCCGGGAGGGCTTCACTATAGGAGAGAGGTTAAGGGCCCAAGGTTTAGAGTTCTTGTGTTCATTAGATCTCCCCACATACCCCGGTCTAGTTAGGGAGTTCTATGGAACCGTGCATAGGGGCAATGGGGGTATAGAGGGAACCGTAGCGGGTGTCCCATTATTTATTTCGGAGGATTTCATAGCTCAAATCCTCCATCTTCCCCAAGTAGGGGTATCTCCTACACACCCCGAGGATAGGACTGAGGCCCTTACGGCCATTCTAGGGAGTCCACCCCAGTCCCCACTAGACGAGGTGTCCGCTAGTTCACTATCAGTGGAAATGCGGCTCCTCTTGAGCATCATCTCAAGGACCCTTTTCCCTAAGACTGGCCGATTTGACTTTGTATCTAAGAGGGACCTAGCCCTCATGTATTACATTCTCCAAGACACACCTATTAACTTCCCCAAGATGATCTATAGATACCTATGTGAGCCACTAGACAGACCTAGGCTCACCCTCCCTTATGGGATGCTATACACTCTTATCTTTAGGGAGTCCGAGATCCCAATTCCTGAGGGGGAACCCTCTCGCGCATTGCGATGGACAGATCACATGGGTGAGGGAACCCTACACAGGATGGGGTTTCATAAGGTAGAGGGAACATGGGTCAGGAAACCATCTTCCTCCACACCTACTACCAGACATTCTCCCAGTCCTGACCCTGATTCAGACTTTCCCACCTTTTCCTCCACCTCAGCTCCACCCACCTCAGCCGGACCCTCCTCCTCAGCTCCACCCACTCAGTCGATGGAGGTTCGGATTTCTCCTGAGCAGCTCCGGGAGTTGCGGCAGGAGATTGTTAGAGATCTTCGGGACGATCTTCTGAGGGAGCTCAGAGGTCCAGCCACTGCCCCCTCTTCTGCGTTGGTTTCCTCCCTATCAGCCGTGACCGAGATGACGGCTCATCTGAGGGAGGAGATCTTCAACGTCAGGAGCCTGATACAAGCCCAGTTCTCCAACATGAGCGATGTCACGAGCAACACAAGACAGATGCGAGATGACATCCGACACGATATGGGCACTACTAGTCAGAGGGCCGAGCGCTTGGCGAATGTCTTGATTGCCAAGCTGGACACACTCCAGCAGACTCTGACCGAGCTATCCACGACGCACAGTAGGGCCACCTCGGCCATTATCACCTAGCTAGGGAATGTCACGGACGGGGTCAGTCTCCTCATGGAGCAAATCAGACTGAGAGGAGGAGCCACATCCTCGAGGAAGCCCTAGCTAATTATGTTTACTTTGACATGTATTTACTGCTTTACTTATTGTATTCACAACTGTACTTACATATACATCAATACAATGAGTAGACAAATTTCTTCAAAATTGTGCATATTGATCTCTACTGGCTTGTGTGTTCAACTCTCTTCCTTTTTGATACGATGACAAAAAGGGGGAGAATATATTTAATAGATATGTAAAAGGAAAAAGGAATACATGAAAATTCATAAAAAAAAACTTTTAAAACACACAATAAATATATTCGGAGATTAGTTGAATCATACTCAAGAACAAATTGGCAGATTTTTCCTCTAAAAACCAAAAATTTAAGTTCAAAAGCTTCAATGCACTAAAAGAAAATTCAGAGAATCAAAACAAAGTTGAATGCATATGTGAGGGGGAGAATCTGAATTTTTAAGAAAGCAAAATTATTAAATATATATAAGCCAAACAACTGATTGCATGACATGAAGGTTTATATAATTCCAAATGAAAGGGGGAGCTCTAACTTCGAAATTTATTGTTTCACACCTTTCAAGTTTGGATAAATTAAATAACCAGACACTTGAATTCATTTCAAAAAATTTTATTATAAATTTCCTTGCTTGTTGTGCAATTCACCTTACATATACTCAATGTTTTGTCATCATCAAAAAGGGGGAGATTGTGGAGTGATTGATCATAACCCTATTTGATTTTGATGAGCTCAAAGCATTTGAGTTTATCTTATGTTTACTAATGAATTCAATCTAGTGTTTCTGTGAAAATCTTACAAATTTATGGTTAAGTGCATCTAGATTTGGTTCAAGATATTTTGGATAAGTTAAGAAGTCAAGTTGAACCAAAGTCTGAGACTCGAGTCGACTCCGGAATATTACGAGTCGACTCCAGGCGTATCAGAAGCATTGGCACATGCTCGAGTCGACTCCGGAACGTTATGAGTCGACTCCGACTGAGAACAGACAGACGAACAGAAAGACTCAACTCAAAACTTGTCAGTGAGTCGACTCCTGAAGTGCGCGAGTCGACTCCGATGCTTACCGAGTCGACTCCGGAGTAGTATGAGTCGACTCCAGGGAGTTACAGACAAAAAAGTCAGAGAGCAATTTTCGACCCTGAGAGTCGAGTCGACTCCTGAGGAACGCAAGTCGACTCCGATGGTTGGCAGGTCGACTCCAAAGAAAGCAAGAGTCGACTCTCAGTGTTATACAAGGCAAAAGTCAGAGAGCAGTTTTCGGACACTGAGAGCCGAGTCGACTCCCGCAAAGCCCGAGTCGACTCCGAGATAGCGCGACCCAAAAAAGACAGAAGACAGAATTGTTGTCTCTGAGACGCGAGTCGACTCCAAGATAGTTCGAGTCGACTCCAAGGCAGCGCTACTCCAAAAAGACAGAAGACTGTTTTTCGGATACTGAGAGCCGAGTCGACTCCGGAACAGTTCGAGTCAACTCCAAGACTGCACAAGCCAAAAGACAGAAGATCGGAAGTTCGGGCTCTGAGCGCCGAGTTGACTCCCAGAATTTTCGAGTCGACTCGAGTGAGCCAAGTTGAAGAATGGCTCTATGGATTCCATGGGATGAGTCGACTCCAAAAATGCCAGGTCAGCTTCAAGTTTTGGCGAGTCGACTCCGGGTTAAGTCGAGTCGACTCCCAGTCGAGAAGCTCACTTTAATTCAAATCCGGAACAGTTGCCGAGCCGACTCCAGAAGAGCATGAGTCGACTCCTGCTACAGCCGAGTCGACTTCGATCCCAACGGACACATTGTCAGGATGTGCAGAATGTGCAGAACGGCTAGTAAAGTGAGTCTAACGGCTAGTTTCCGTAGGGAATGGCTTAAATAGCCACAGAGGACTGTAGCAAAGCAGAGAAGGGATATTCCACTCAAAGAAAACAAGAATCCTCCATCTGCAAACTGATTTCAACGGAAAAGAAGGAAGAGAGCTATTAACTCCATTCAACCAACTCTTCCCAACATTAAAGAAGTCTCCATCTGCCTTCAAGTCTTCAAGACATTCAAGAGGAGACCCAGAGTTCAAGAAGCCCTCCTCTACATCGTCATAAAATAGTTTGAGGGCTCTTAACTTCTCTATTGTTTGTATTGCTGAATATCTGCTTTCCTAGAAGCTGTACTTTTTCTCTTTGTTTTTTCTTTCCATTTGGTTCTTACTTGATTCAATCAGGGAATTGAATCAAGGGTGTATAGGTTTGTTGGTGAGCCTAGGTTGAAACCAATGTGTAAGGGTTCGATTGTGATCCCGGAAAAACAATCGGGGTGGTTCTAGTCGGTGAGCCTAGAAAAACCGACCGAGTTCGTTGTGACCTCGTAAAACAACAAGTTTGGTTGAGAGCTTGTAAAACAACCGGCTGTAATCCGAGGGGTTATAGTGAATTTCCAAGTGAGGCTTGGGGAGTGGACGTAGGAGCAAGGATTAGCTCCGAACCACTATAAAATCATTGTGTTTGTGATTGCATTTGTCTCTCTTACTTTCATTTCATTCACTGCACATAGCATCTAATTAATCAACTTGCAAAAAGGATTAATTAGTATCTCACAAACTATTTAATTGTAATAATTATTTTAAAATCCAATTCACCCCCCCCCTCTTGGGTTGTCTATCTGGGCAACATCTAATAATTCTCCTTATCAATACAACTTTATCAGTAGATCTTATCAAAAGAGTAAGGTCCATTACTTCCACATTTAGTTCTTTTAATAGGTGATCTAATTCAAACTTCTTTTTTTTTTTTATTTTGGTGCCAGAATATCATTAATATTCATTTAATTGATTATCACAAGATCATAAACTACCACACTTTATCCATTGTAGAACATTTGAGCCTAAAATATTCTTCAACATTGAAAATTATTCTCAAAATTTACTAAATGACTTCCAATCAAAATATTAATCTTGCATTATAATTTGCAAAGATCTAATATTTCACTTTCCAAGTAAACAAAGGAGAAACTCTTAATTCTCATTCTCAGATATATTTTCTTTTTATATAATAGTTTAATGCATAATTGTCATACAAATTTCAACCTCGAAGAATATAAAATCTTTCCTTGTCTAAACCTTAAATAACTTATGAATGAACCCTATCTTGCCGTCAAAATAATTAACTTCAAACTAGAAGTATTATCTACAGTACCCAGTATCAAGTTGAACTTTCAAAATTACCTATATACCGATACACAAATAATCACAATGTACTTTAACATTCCATGGCTAGTACTCCACTTAATATCAGTCAAAATCTAATTTAATCATAATCCAAAGTACAAATTACTCCATCGAGAAATCTCCAAAATAATTTATTCTTATTTTGGCATGGCTTGCTAGCATTCTGATTCAAAACACCAAAATCCTTAGTAGTCTTAAATTTTGAATTATAATACCATACCTGTCATAATCATGCCCCGAGAATGATTTTGTATTAGCCTTAACTTCTTTCTTTTTGTTGCTCATTGTCGTCTATCAAAATATTTATGTCAAGCAATTTTTCGTGACTGACCGATGATGCAACCAATAAAATCTTTTCTTTCTTTCCAATTATACAGAATTTCACTAAATGAGATTTAACTACCCCTGCCCTTATTAAAATTTGAAATTTTTGCTCATGATTAACCTATTGCTCTGATACCACAAGAATGTCACGCTCCGGATCCGGATCCGTGACACGGCCGTGCTATTGCCGACTACCGCCCACAATAGCACGCAGCCTCATGCCTGGGTAACAGGGTAGTCAAACCAACCAAATCTTTTCATATGAAAGCATTCTTAGTACAACATGCTAGTCAGTACCCAAATACAGAGCTTCTATGTAGTTTATGTACACAAAAGTATACTTGCTTTACCCCAAAAGAAAGAAGCCCTGATACCGAATTAACGTATCTCTGGCAGCTATCAGTGGTGAGGATCTAAAAGAAAAAGTAAATGAACGGATATGAGCTACACGGCTCAGTAAGTAATCATACATAATCTTACCGAATCGAACATAATGGTAACCATGTTTATGCAGGGTTTGAGAAGCTGACATGCGTATTATCTCACAATTTATCATGAAAAAATATGTATGCTTGAAAAACAAAGCAGTATTTTCAGTCAAACAGAATTTTCATAAAACATAAGAATTCATGCAATTAGCATCATTTAAAGGAGATAGCGATTATAGCAAAATACAACATTTCATAAGGATATATTCAAAAACCCATTGTAAAACAATGTGTGCTTTGGCCAGGCACGTTCATAAATGTCACGACCCGCCTGCGCAGGGCACGTGACTATCGGGCCCACATGAGGGGAAACACGGGGCTCCTCTGCCAGATGTTGGCCGGTTCCGGGGCTTCACGCAAGCGTCCTACACCCCTCACCGATTTTGCTTCTCTCCAAAACGCATCTGCAGGATTTGGAAACACCCGCCTCATATACCCAGGCTCTGAAATGAGCCTCATGATCATGCTTCAAATATCATTTTCATAAAGTATGCATATGAAACCGTGCCCCCGACATGCCGTGGTCCATTCTCTCGGATGCTACTGCGAAGTCAGTCTCGGCCACTGGCGGGGCCAGTTAGTCATTCTCGGCCACTAGCAAGGCCAGCGAAGTTATTCTCGGCCACTAGCAAGGCCAGCTCAGTTGCATTCGATCAGTAGCATCTTTGAGCCCATTATAGTACCTCTTGGCTAGCTAAGACTATACAAACTTACATGCATGGTTAAAATATCAGCATAATCATGTTGCATACATGGCCATAGCTTATGAGGTCACGCAAGTTACTTATGCATCGTAACATATCATGCATGAAACAGATATACTAAAAAATGCTTATGAAATATTAATAACATAACATGATCCATAATAGGATTAGAATAGATTAATTACTTTCTTCACAAATCATGTATATAATTCAAATTGTATGAAAAACACTGGTTCATATTATAAAACGTAATACAAGATCTACGATAAGATTAAGATAGATTACTTACTTTAATTCGCTTTCCAAATTTCTCAAGTCCAGGTGACAAATCCTTAATCACCTAAAACAACATCATAGGGATTACATTATTCCCCATTTATTTATTATAAAATTTCTTAGTTCATCATACTATGAACTCACTTGCTTGGATCCCATCCAAGGATTTAGCCCAAGTCCAATTTGAAGCCTTTGGGGTTCGATTTAAAACCAGATTGGGTCCACATGGGTTGATTGGGTTTTTAATTAAAGGATGGGGCCTCGTTTATAATCGGGTCCAACATTTTCTAGCCAAGTGGGTCCTCTGATTTGGTCAATGTGGCTCATTTGGGCCTGAGTCAGGGTTAGCCCAAGATCAATTCAATCTTCTGTCAGTTGAATTGGGCTTGAATTGGGCCTGATTCACAATCAATTAGGTCTGCTGAGACCAACTCAGCTTAATTGGGTTCGGACCCATTTCTATTTAACTTAAATTAGCTCGGATTTTATCCAATTTATAGTTTGGGCTCGTCTAGACTTAGCCCAATCTGATTGAGCTCAGATTTAGACTTAGCCCAGTCTAATTGGGCTTGGGTTAGTCAAATTTGGCTAAACCCATTTCTTTTTTTTTTCTTCTCTTTTCCTTCTTTTTCTTTTTTTCTTTTTCTTTCTCTTTTTCTTTTCTTTTCTTCTCTTCCCCTTTTTCTTTTCTTCTCCTTCCCGAAGCTTCCTCTCCTCCCTTCTTCTTTCATCCCGATCTCCCCTTCCTCTTCTCCTCTACTCTCCGGCGAAAAGAGGACGACGGTCTCCTCCTCTCTTCTCCGACGAAGGGAGGACGGCGAGCGGAAGGGGGCCAGGCCACGACCGGCGGCGTCCCCGGCCGAGCCTACATCGCTCTCGGCCGCACCTACGGCGACGGTGCTCGTGGCCGAAGCCGGCGGCCGCCGCACGCGACGACGAGGATGAGTCCCCTCTTCCTCTCTTCTTTTTCTTCTTCAACCTTCCTTCTCAACCCTCTCATATTCTCTCTCTCGCTCCCAAACCCTCTCTCTTCCTCTCTTTATTCTTCTCCTGTGAAGGAAGAAGGGGAGTTTGGGAGGGCCGGGCCACAGCCGGCGGTGCCGTGGCCGGGCTCGCGGCGTCCTCAGCCGTGCCTGCGGCTGAGCCCACGGCCGCGCCTGCGGCCTGCCAGCAGCCGATGCCCGTGCCGACAGTGATCGCGGCCGAAGCCGGTGGCCGTCGCCGGTGGCCCTCGGCCTGCCAACAGTCCCCTTCCTCCCTTCTTTCTTTGTTTCTTTGTTGTCCTGAATAAATCAGGAGAAAAGAAGGCAGGGGGCGTACCTAGCTTCTGGGGAGTACCAGCGATGATCCCTGCTCCCACGCCTAGGCTAACGATTCTGAGACTCCGTTCTGCGGGAAGAGGAGAAGGAGATTGTAGTATCCCGTGCTCCGGTGCCTCCTCTCCAACACCTCTTCTGCCGGTTCACAGGTTCTTGAGATTTTTGAAGGAAGAACCAGTAGGTTCTTAAGTGGTTTAAGGGGGGGGGGGGGGTGGGGGGGTGCGAGGTGTCACGCCCAGCTTTTCCCTTGTGAAGAGCCTAACAGCTGGGCCTTCTTCTGATCCCCAGCTGGCCCTAGTCACATCCATGCACAAAACATGAGGTGGCAGCCATCAAACGGGCTGCCAACCATGGGCCCAGTTAGCCTATTAGATGTCATGGCCCAATGCTCGAATATGGGCCCAAAAAGGCGTATTGGGCCCAGTTGATTTTTTGGGCCCAGGTATTACATTCTTCTCCCCTTAAATAAATTTCGTCCTCGAAATTAATCATACCTTAAGGTTCAGGTTTTAAAAGTATTCAACCATCGAGTCATCCTCGAGATCTCAGTTAGTCTCCCTCTTAAAATGCTTGCTCATAAGATTTTGGCAAAATCATGGCATATCAAAACTTGACCCCTTTTCGTCTATGATGCATAGGAGTTCTTTTGGTCTCTTCCAAAACAAGATTGGTCTTCCTACCTTAGATTTTAAATACTAAAATCCTTGGCCCAAGAAATTAATTGCTTTCGATTAAGTCCACACAAAGATCTTAATCGGCTTAACAGAAATAGGTGAGAGCATTAGCATCAAATACTTTTCATAATCTATAATCCTCTTTCTTCTCTTAACTTTGCCTACAATTTAATGATCAACTTTTATCCTAGCAAAACTTCAAACCCCTTTCAAATGGGTAGATCGAAAATGTTATAGCTAGGAGTAAGAAACATTCCAGGTCTAAGCCCATCCAAGGCACCATTAATCCGTTAATACTAAATTTAAGATGCTCAAAATCTCCCAGGAATTGCCAACAATAGAAAAACTCACTAGTGAAATTATATAGCTATCTCCAGATTATTCAGAGAATCAACAACACTTTTCTCCATTAAAAATCTAAGTCAAATCTTCTAATAATTCTCCTTATCAATACAACTTTATCAGTAGATCTTATCAAAAGAGTAAGGTCCATTACTTCGACATTTAGTTCTTTTAGTAGGTGATCTAATTCAAACTTCTTTTTTTTTTTATTTTATTTTGGTGCCAGAACATCATTAATATTCATTTAATTGATTATCACAAGATCATAAACTACCACACTTTATCCAATGTAGAACATTTGAGCCTAAAATATTCTTCAACATTGAAAATTATTCCCAGAATTTACTAAATGACTTCCAATCAAAATATTAATCTTGCATTATAATTTGCAAAGATCTAATATTTCACTTTCCAAGTAAACAAAGGAGAAACTCTTAATTCTCATTCTCAGATATATTTTCTTTTTATATAATAGTTTAATGCATAATTGTCATACAAATTTCATCCTCGAAGAATATAAAATCTTTTCTTGTCCAAATCTTAAACAACTTATGAATGAACCCTATCTTGCCGTCAAAATAATTAACTTCAAACTAGAAGTATTATCCACAGTACCCAGTATCAAGTTAAACTTTCAAAATTACCTATATACCGATACACAAATAATCACAAGTACTTTAACATTCCATGGCTAGTACTCCACTTAATATCAGTCAAAATCTAATTTAATCATAATCCAAAGTACAAATTACTCCATCGAGAAATCTCCAAAATAATTTATTCTTATTTTGGCATGGCTTGCTAGCATTCTGATTCAAAACACCAAAATCCTTAGTAGTCTTAAATTTTGAATTATAATACCATACCTGTCATAATCATGCCCCGAGAATGATTTTGTATTAGCCTTAACTTCTTTCTTTTTGTTGCTCATTGTCGTCTATCAAAATATTTATGTCAAGCAATTTTTCGTGACTGACCGATGATGCAACCAATAAAATCTTTTCTTTCTTTCCAATTATACGGAGTTTCACTAAATGAGATTTAACTACCCCCGCCCTTATTAAAATTTGAAATTTTTACTCATGATTAACCTATTGCTCTGATACCACAAGAATGTCACGCCCCGGACCCGGATCCGTGACACGGCCGTGCTATTGCCGACTACCGCCCACAATAGCACGCAGCCTCATGCCTGAGTAACAGGGTAGTCAAACCAACCAAATCTTTTCATATAAAAGCATTCTTAGTACAACATGCTGGTTAGTACCCAAATACAGAGCTTCTATGTAGTTTATGTACACAAAAGTATACTTGCTTTACCCCAAAAGAAAGAAGCCCTGATACCAAATTAACGTGTCTCTGGCAGCTATCAGTGGTGAGGATCTGAAAGAAAAAGTAAATGAACGGATATGAGCTACACGGCTCAGTAAGTAATCATACATAATCTTACCGGATCGAACATAATGGTAACCATGTTTATGCAGGGTTTGAGAAGCTGACATGCGTATTATCTCACAATTTATCATGGCAAAATATGTATGCTTGGAAAACAAAGCAGTATTTTCAGTCAAACAGAATTTTCATAAAACATAAAAATTCATGCGATTAGCATCATTTAAAGGAGATAGCGATTTTAGCAAAATACAACATTTCATAAGGATATATTCAAAAACCCGTTGTAAAACAATGTATGCTTTGGCCAGGCACGTTCATAAATGTCACGGCCCGCCTGCGCAGGGCATGTGACTATCGAGCCCACATGAGGGGGAAACACGGGGCTCCCCTGCCAGATGTTGGCCGGTTCTGGGACTTCACGCAAGCGTCCTTCACCCCTCACCGATTTTGCTTCTCCCCAAAATGCATCTGCAGGATTTGGAAACACCCGCCTCATATACCCAGGCTCTGAAATGAGCCTCATGATCATGCTTCAAATATCATTTTCATAAAGTATGCATATGAAACTGTGCCCCCGGCATGCCGTGGTCCATTCTCTCGGATGCTACTGCGAAGTCAGTCTCGGCCACTGGCGGGGCCAGTTAGTCATTCTCGGACACTAGCAAGGCCAGCGAAGTTATTCTCGGCCACTAGCAAGGCCAGCTCAGTTGCATTCGATCAGTAGCATCTTTGAGCCCATTATAGTACCTCTTGGCTAGCTAAGACTATACAAACTTACATGCATGGTTAAAATATCAGCATAATCATGTTGCATACATGGCCATAGCTTATGAGGTCAGGCAAGTTACTTATGCGTCGTAACATATCATGCATGAAACATATATACTAAAAAATGCTTAGGAAACATTAATAACATAACATGATCCATAATAGGATTAGAATAGATTAATTACTTTCTTCACAAATCATGTATACAATTCAAATTGTATGAAAAATACTGGTTCATCTTATAAAACGTAATACAAGATCTACGATAAGATTAAGATAGATTACTTACTTTAATTCGCTTTCCAAATTTCTCAAGTCCAGGTGACAAATCCTTAATCACCTAAAACAACATCATAGGGATTACATTATTCCCCATTTATTTATTATAAAATTTCATAGTTCATCATACTATGAACTCACTTGCTTGGATCCCATCCAAGGATTTAGCCCAAGTCCAATTTGAAGCCTTTGGGGTTCGATTTAAAACCAGATTGGGTCCACATGGGTTGATTGGGTTTTTAATTAAAGGATGGGGCCTCGTTTATAATCGGGTCCAATCTTTTCTAGCCAATTGGGTCCTCTGATTTGGTCAATATGGCTCATTTGGGCCTGAGTCAGGGTTAGCCTAAGATCAATTCAATCTTCTGTCAGTTGAATTGGGCTTGAATTGGGCCTCATTCACAATCAATTAGGTCTGCTGAGACCAACTCAGCTTAATTGGGTTCGGACCCATTTCTATTTAACTTAAATTAGCTCGGATTTTATCCAATTTATAGTTTGGGCTCGTCCAAACTTAGCCCAATCTGATTGAGCTCAAATTTAGACTTAGCCCAGTCTAATTGGGCTTGGGTTAGTCAAATTTGGCTAAACCCATTTCTTTTTTTTTTCTCTTTTCCTTCTTTTTCTTTTTTTCTTTTTCTTTCCCTTTTTCTTTTTTTTCCTTCTCTTCTCCTTTTTCTTTTCTTCTCCTTCCCGAAGCTTCCTCTCCTCCCTTCTTCTTTCATCCCGATCTCCCCTTCCTCTTCTTCTCTACTCTCTGGCGAAGAGAGGACGACGGTCTCCTCCTCTCTTCTCCGACGAAGGGAGGACGGCGAGCGGAAGGGGGGACGGCGAGCGGAAAGGGGGACGGCGAGCAAAAGGGGGCCAGGCCACGACCGGCGGCGTCCCCGGCCGAGCCTGCATCGCTCTCGGCCGCACCTGCGGCGACGGTGCTCGTGGCCGAAGCCGGCGGCCGCCGCACACGACGACGAGGATGAGTCCCCTCTTCCTCTCTTCTTTTTCTTCTTCAACCTTCCTTCTCAACCCTCTCATATTCTCTCTCTCGCTCCCAAACCCTCTTGATCGGTTCTTTCAATTTTGAAAATAAAACCACGCAATAGCACGTATCCTGTAGGATAGTGATTACGGGTGTCGGTCCACAGGGATTGGAGAATAAGTTATTTTTCTTTTAAAAACAAATCAAGAAGAAGGATTTGCTAACTTGATTTAACTAAATTAATCTATGAGTACGAATTGAAATTTTATCAAAGTAAATAGATCTAGGGTTTGGAATCCACCACATAGCATTGCATCAAGGATTGTGTTCTTAATTTTTATCTTTTGGAGAGGCATGCAATTTTGGCTACAAGCCTTTTAAAATAAAAGCATACATAGTGTTAGGAAGATCCATCTTCGGTGTAGCATGAAGTGTCTACCTAAGTATGTTAATCTAGGATGCAGCACACTTCATCTTCCTAGGCATGGATCATCTTAGACTACTTTAGCAAACATGATTAGTAACTAGCATGCTCAAAATTTAAATATCATGAAGAAATATTTCATTGGAAATAAGAATTTAAACAAGCTCCAAAATAATAAAAAAGTAAGAACTACAATTGCCCTGATATATTGCTAGGGCTTCATCCAGCCCTAGACTAGATGTTTAGCCGAGCATGGCTTCCGGACGACCTCCCATCTTCAAATGAAATTGAGCACCTCTCATTCTTCCCAAAATATCACAAACTCTTCTCTTTCCCCCCTCCTTTCTCCTTTTTTTATTTTTTTTTTTATCTCTCCCGCTCGGTTTTCTTCTTCCTTTCCTTCACCGAAACAGGGGTTCCCCGTTCTTCAAACCGAGCTCTCTCCCCTTTGCCTCATGATTCTTCCTCCTTTTATAACTCCCCACTAAGGATTAGCCAGCGGTGGATCCTTGATTTCGTGTGAAGAGGAGGAAGAACGCATGCTTGATTGTTGGGCGGAATCCATGGGATCGGAAGCTGACCGCGGGATGGAGGCGCTGATCCGAGGGCGTCACGGGCGGCAGAAGCGGCGAAGGATCCGGTTGCTGGCTGCACCATGTGGGACTCGTGGCTAGAACGGGGGAATCGACGGGTGGCGACTCGAATCTCGGCCGTGATCCGCTGCGAGAGGAAGAAGATGAACAGTGGAGATCTGTGAACGTGCTGGGACGAGCGGCCGGTCCGGGATGCTGCGGCTGTAAACGGAAAGGAGTTGCGGGAGAGGAGGAAGAGGGCTGATGCGGAAGGTTTCACGAGCGGCTGGGGCGCGATGCGTGGGAGGTGTTGATCACGGCGTGGAGTCGGAAGTCCGGGAGAGGAGATGCCGCACGCGGTTGATGGCGGAGGAGCTTGATCTCCGCTGCTGGGGATTTGGATTTGGATGAAGACAGCATGGATGCGGTGGCACGCGGTTGGGAAGCTGGAAAGGATAGGTAACGGGGAGGGGAAAGAAGATAAACAGTGGAAGAAGAAGAAGATAAACAGTAAACTTATATATATATTATTTATTAATTTATTTATTTATTATTTGATTTATATATACATAAATATATATTTGTAAAAACACTGTTCATATGAACAGTGTTTTCACGGGATACTGTTCATATGAACAGTGAATCCAGTAATTCTTCCCAAAATTATTTTTATTTATTTTATTATTTTATTATTATCATTTATTATTATTATTTTTTGTTTTAAAATTATAAATTTTATATGAAGGCACGCAAGGCATTGGTTGGGAATTGACTTTGGGTTTGAGGTGGGTCATGAATGTTGATTTGCTTGAACTTGTTCTTGAGCCCAATGACATTTAATTTTTACTAAACCGCTTCAGATTGAACTCAACCAGATCAGACTGTGACTTAATAAAAGGGTTAATCAAATATTTTCCATACAATTATAACTTTCAATCTAACCAGGACCAAAGCCCATTTAATTATACCCTTAGCTTGATTACAACTCCATCAGGTTAATAAATCGGGTCAACACAATCTCCTCCTTATATATTTTTATGAAAGATCTCAACCAGAAGAGAGGCAAATTCAGAGTCTGTTTTAAGAAAAGTATTATTTATCTCTTACCATAATTTAAATTTATTTCATTGTTTATTCAATTTCATGGTAAAACAAGTAGTTATCCGTTTAAGAACATTGATAAGTGCTGGAAAAAGAATATTAAATTATAGATTAATCAGCACTTATCACACCCCCAAACCTATATTTTGCTAGTCCTCGAGCAAAATAAAATTAAAAAAAAGAACAACTCTAACTCACTTTCGCAGGCATCGCGATTGCATTTACCATATGCAACATGGCTTTAAACCCCTAGGTTACCCTAGTGGACGAGTTATAGTCTCGTGAGAGTTTTCAGTGAAGATACCTACAAACTTCAATAAATTATTTTTTTATTATTATTTATTATTATTATTATTATTATTATTATTTATTTTTTTTATTATTTATTTTTTATTAGATCGATTGATCTATGAAGTGAAAATCGAATTCCAAATGCATACTAGCTAAGATTTTCAAAAACTCTTTTATTATTATTATTATTATCTAAGATACATAAATGATAAGAATTTCAAAGCACACACGGTTTTATTTACTAAGTCAGCCCAAATTCTAGGTTAGTATGCAATCTAAGTTAAAGTCATTAAGTTTCCTTTTAGGAAGTTGTAAGACTTATTTATACTGGAGTGCTCGGTGAAATCTGGACCGTACCCAAGCTAAGAGTTCGGATCTCCAAAATATTGCTAATACCAGTAGTTTCAAAGGATTGGTCGAAGGAACCTACTCACTGATTCAAAATCATCTTATCTGCAGGATTTCGAGAGTTGTGGATGTTTACTTTAGTACCTCACGGGCTTTATCTGTAATATTCCAGTTTACTCGAATTTTTACAACGACGGCTTTCACACTATTGTCTTTTCGGTCATACAGCATTTTTTTTTCTTTTTTTTTTCTTTTTTTTTCAGAAAGATATATAAATTGTGCACTTTTACTCTTGTGGTGATTTCTCCGTGTAACGAGCAATCAGTCGACAACTCTCACACCAGTTGGCATAAGGTGTCGGGCATCAAGACTCCCCTACGGACTTATGCTCGGAGTCCTCATCACAAGCCCACTTGACCTTTGACAATAGGTAGCCCTTTTCGATGTTCCTGACTAAATCCATTTTTATTGATTTTTTTTTATTGGATTAGATAAGTATGATTCATCAGGGTCCAAGGTTGCTACTATACTATCAACATAATGTCGAGCCTAGACCTTAGAAGGGTCGGCCAGTGTGTAGTGAAAATTCCAAAGTATTAATTAGCTTACAACTCCCTAAGAGAGACTTAATAAAAAGAACTTAAATTTGTATTACTTCCCACTAGTCATTGGGCTTTTAGATTTTATATACCTTGTGTGTTTATCATTCTCGCATAAATGTATATAAATTAGGTTTTTTTTTTAACAAAACTTTTTTTTTAATAATTTTTTTTATTATTATTTTATGAAAATAAATACATTTTTTTTAAAAAAATATTTTTAATTTTTTATTTTTTTTAAAAGATGATTTTTTTTTATGATTTTTTTTAACTTTTTTTTTGATGAAAATCAAGATGAATACCCCCAAACCTAAACCTAACATTGTCCTCAATGTTAAGAAATAATCTAAGAGAATTGGGTTGCCTCCCAACAAGCACTAAGTTTATTGTCTTCAGCTAGACACAGTGGGTCCTTAATTATTTTGATAAACAGGGTTCGTTAAATTAAGGGATTCGATCAATTGCCCGTCGGCAACACAGTCTACATAAGGTTTTAACCTTTGACCATTGACTTTTAAAACATGTCCACCATTGAGGTGTTGGATCTCTACTGCACCATAAGGAGAAACCTTTTTCACTACGAATGGTCCATCCCACCTAGAGCGAAGTTTACCCGAGAAGAGTCGCAACTTGGAATTGAACAGCCAAACCTTTTGACCAGGTTCGAAGGACTTACGGTTAATATTTTTATCATGAAAAGCCTTAGTCCTTGCTTTATAAATTTTAGCATTTTCATAAGCCTCATTACGCAATTCTTCAAGTTCACTTAGTTGGAGTTTTCGGTGAGGACCAGCTACTGCCATGTCTAAGTTAAATTTTTTTATAGCCCAGAAAGCTCTATGTTCAAGTTCTACCGGTAAGTGACAAGCTTTACCAAAAACTAATCGGTAGGGGGGCATGCCAATAGGAGTTTTGTAGGCGGTACGGTAAGCCCAGAGTGCATCATTTATCCTTTGAGACCAATCTTTCCTATCGGGACGTACCGTTTTCTCTAAGATGTGTTTTAACTCTCTATTGGACACCTCGACTTGTCCACTCGTTTGGGGATGGTATGGGGTAGCAACTTTGTGGGTGATGTTATATTTGCGAACCAAAGCCTCGAAAGATCGGTTGCAAAAATGAGATCCCCCATCACTGATAATGGCTCGGGGTGTACCAAAACGACAAAAGATGTTTTCATGTAAAAATTTAATCACAACCTTGTGGTCATTAGTTTTAGTGGCGACAGCTTCTACCCATTTTGAAACATAATCAACCCCTACCAGAATATATTCGAAACCAAAGGATGGTGGGAAAGGGCCCATGAAGTCAATACCCCAGACATCAAAGATTTCTACAATTAAAATAGGATTGAGAGGCATCATATCTCTACGAGAGATGATACCCATCCGTTGGCACCGTTCACAAGTTTGGCAAAAGTTATGGGCATCTTTGAAAAGTGTGGGCCAATAAAATCCACTTTGTAAAACTTTTGCTGCAGTTTTTCTACCCCCAAAATGTCCCCCACAAGCTTGTGAATGGCAGAATGAAAGAATACTTTGAAATTCACATTCAGGGACACATCGACGGATGACTTGATCGGGACAATACTTGAATAAATCAGGATCATCCCAATAATAGAACTTTACTTGTGAAAAGAATCGGTTCTTATCTTGAGTTGACCAATCATCAGAAATTCGTCCTATGGCAAGGTAATTCACTATGTTTGCAAACCATGGCGTTTTTATTCTTTGTACCTCAAATAATTGTTCATCTGGAAAAGAATCGTGTAAGGGTGAGGTATTTTTACAAGAGGGCTCAAGAAGAATCCTAGATAAGTGGTCCGCTACGACATTTGCAGTTCCTTTCTTGTCACGAATTTCTAGGTCAAATTCTTGTAGTAAAAGAATCCATCGAATCAGACGGGGTTTGGTATCCTTCTTTGCAAGAAGGTGTCGAAGGGCAGCATGATCAGTGAATACGGTAACCTTGGATCCTAATAAGTAAGATCGAAACTTGTCTAGTGCGAATACTACCGCTAGCAATTCTTTCTCAGTGGTGGTGTAGTTTAATTGTGCATCTGAGAGTGCTTTACTAGCATAGTAAATGACATGAGGTACTTTATCTAGCCGTTGCCCTAAGACTGCCCCAATAGCATAGTCGGATGCATCACACATTAGTTCAAATGGAAGGGTCCAATTAAGGGGCCGTATGATAGGTGCAGTGGTCAATTTCGAGCGAAGATTTTCAAATGCCTCCTCGTATGTTTTATCAAAGACAAAGGGAGTGTCCTTGGCAAGAAGATTGCACAAGGGTTTGGAAATCTTACTGAAATCCTGAATAAAGCGACGGTAGAAACCAGCATGGCCAAGGAATGATCGGATTTGTTTCACAGTTTTTGGTGGAGGAAGATTGGAAATAAGATCGACTTTGGCTTTATCTACTTCAATGCCCCTCTTGGACACGACGTGTCCTAAAACTATGCCTTCTTGAACTATAAAATGGCTCTTTTCCCAACTTAGTACTAGGTTGGTCTCCTTACATCTTTTCAAAACTAAGGTCAAATTGTCTAGACAATCATCAAAAGATAGGCCAAAAACTGAGAAATCATCAATGAACACTTCTAGAAAGTTTTCCACCATATCTGAAAAGATGGCCATCATGCATCGTTGAAAAGTTGCGGGTGCATTACATAGTCCAAAAGGCATCCTCCTATATGCAAATGTCCCAAATGGGCAAGTAAAGGTGGTCTTCTCTTGATCGTCCGGGTAGACAGGTACTTGGTTATATCCAGAATAACCATCTAAGAAGCAGTAGAAACCTTGACCAGCCAACCGTTCCAAAATTTGATCTATGAAAGGTAGAGGGAAATGGTCCTTCCTAGTCATTGAATTAAGTTTTCTATAGTCAATGCACACGCGCCAACCCGTGGTTGTGCGTGTTTGTATTAATTCTCCTTTCGTATTCTCAATCACAGTGATACCTGATTTCTTGGGTACCACTTGTGTCGGACTCACCCACTTACTATCAGAAATTGGATAAATGATTCTGGCATCTAATAACTTCACCACTTCTTTCTTGACTACCTCCTTCATGTTAGGATTGAGTCTTCTTTGCATTTCTCGGGTAGGCTTTGCATCATCTTCGAGATGGATTCGATGCATGCAAACAGAGGGGTCAACCCCTTTCAAATCGGCTACAGACCATCCTATGGCATGTTTATTTTCTTCTAGCACCCTCAAAAGTTTACCCTCCTGTTCAGTAGATAAGTTGGCTGCGATAATTACAGGGAGGCTATCTTCTGGTCCTAGAAAGGCATACTTAAGATTTGTTGGAAGTGGCTTTAACTCAAGTTTAGGTGGTGAATCAATGGAAGGACAAAGTGGCGCGCTAGCAATGGGAGGAAGAGGTTCAGGTCGGCTCTTCCAATGAAGGGAACTCACAGGAGATTGATTGTCAAGTAAGATGTTAACTTCTTCTATGGCCTTGTCTATATCAAAGTTGTCAATGTCAAAATGGGCCAGACATGCCTCTAAGGGGTCATCTGCTAAGATATAGGGAAGGGCTTCCTCTACAAGATCATCCATTTCGTCAATTAGGCAACACTCGTCTTCCCTCACATGTTGGTCAGCGGCATGAAACACATTCAATTTAATTTTCATGTTCCCAAATGATATATCCATTGCCCCAGTTCTACAGTTGATGCATGCATTGGCTGTCGCTAAAAAGGGACGACCAAGAATCACAGGGATTTATTTTTTTAGGTTGGGCACATGTTCCATGTCAAGGATGATAAAATCTACTGGAAAATAGAATTTGTCTACCTTGACAAGAACATCTTCAATCATCCCCCGTGGTATCTTCACAGATCGATCAGCCAATTGTAAGGACACCGAGGTAGGTTTTAGTTCACCTAACCCAAATTTCTCATAGACTGAATAGGGTAGAAGATTCACACTTGCCCCTAGATCTAAGGGCGCTCGGTCAATGGAGTTATCTCCTATGACATAGGAAATAGTGGGAGCGCCAGGATCTTTGAATTTTGGAGGGGTGTTGTATTGGAGAATGGAACTTACCTGTTCAGTAAGTAAGACCTTTTTAGGCACATGTGTCCTAGATTTTCGCTTTTGGGTGCAAAGGTCTTTGAGAAATTTGGCATAGGAGGGAACTTGTTTGATGGCATCAAGAAGTGGAAGGTTGATTTTAACTTGTTTGAACACCTCCATCATCTCTTCTAGTGAAGTTCCCTTCTTGCCAAAGGGAGTGGGTGCATTAAGTGCTTCAGGAAATGGAGCCTTTGGAGTATGGGTTGTGACAGATGGTGGACTAGCTGAAAAAGGTTTTGGGTTTTCATGTGAAACATTCCTCTCCTCTTCTTCATCTTCCTTATTGTGACTCTCCCCAACCTTATTATCTATTATACGACCACTCCTTAGGGGCGTCACGGGCGGCAGAAGCGGCGAAGGATCCAGTTGCTGGCTGCACCACGTGGGACTCGTGGCTGGAATGGGGGAATCGACGGGTGGCGACTCGAATCCCGGCCGTGATCCGCTGCGAGAGGAAGAAGATGAACAGTGGAGATCTGTGAACGTGCTGGGACGAGCGGCCGGTCCGGGATGCTGCGGCTGTAAACGGAAAGGAGTTGCGGGAGAGGAGGAAGAGGGCTGATGCGGAAGGTTTCACGAGCGGCTGGGGCGCGATGCGTGGGAGGTGTTGATCACGGCGTGGAGTCGGAAGTCCGGGAGAGGAGATGCCGCACGCGGTTGATGGCGGAGGAGCTTGATCTCCGCTGCTGGGGATTTGGATTTGGATGAAGACAGCATGGATGCGGTGGCACGCGGTTGGGAAGCTGGAAAGGATAGGTAACGGGGAGGGAAAAGAAGATAAACAGTGGAAGAAGAAGAAGATAAACAGTGAACTTATATATATATTATTTATTAATTTATTTATTTATTATTTGATTTATATATACATAAATATATATTTGTAAAAACACTATTTGAACAGTGTTTTCACGGGATACTGTTCATATGAACAGTGAATCCAGTAATTCTTCCCAAAATTATTTTTATTTATTTTATTATTTTATTATTATCATTTATTATTATTATTTTTTGTTTTAAAATTATAAATTTTATATGAAGGCACGCAAGGCATTGGTTGGGAATTGACTTTGGGTTTGAGGTGGGTCATGAATGTTGATTTGCTTGAACTTGTTCTTGAGCCCAATGACATTTAATTTTTACTAAACCGCTTCAGATTGAACTCAACCAGATCAGACTGTGACTTAATAAAAGGGTTAATCAAATATTTTCCATACAATTATAACTTTCAATCTAACCAGGACCAAAGCCCATTTAATTATACCCTTAGCTTGATTACAACTCCATCAGGTTAATAAATCGGGTCAACACAATCTCCTCCTTATATATTTTTATGAAAGATCTCAACCAGAAGAGAGGCAAATTCAGAGTCTGTTTTAAGAAAAGTATTATTTATCTCTTACCATAATTTAAATTTATTTCATTGTTTATTCAATTTCATGGTAAAACAAGTAGTTATCCGTTTAAGAACATTGATAAGTGCTGGAAAAAGAATATTAAATTATAGATTAATCAGCACTTATCACACCCCCAAACCTATATTTTGCTAGTCCTCGAGCAAAATAAAATTAAAAAAAAGAACAACTCTAACTCACTTTCGCAGGCATCGCGATTGCATTTACCATATGCAACATGGCTTTAAACCCCTAGGTTACCCTAGTGGACGAGTTATAGTCTCGTGAGAGTTTTCAGTGAAGATACCTACAAACTTCAATAAATTATTTTTTTATTATTATTTATTATTATTATTATTATTATTATTATTTATTTTTTTTATTATTTATTTTTTATTAGATCGATTGATCTATGAAGTGAAAATCGAATTCCAAATGCATACTAGCTAAGATTTTCAAAAACTCTTTTATTATTATTATTATTATCTAAGATACATAAATGATAAGAATTTCAAAGCACACACGGTTTTATTTACTAAGTCAGCCCAAATTCTAGGTTAGTATGCAATCTAAGTTAAAGTCATTAAGTTTCCTTTTAGGAAGTTGTAAGACTTATTTATACTGGAGTGCTCGGTGAAATCTGGACCGTACCCAAGCTAAGAGTTCGGATCTCCAAAATATTGCTAATACCAGTAGTTTCAAAGGATTGGTCGAAGGAACCTACTCACTGATTCAAAATCATCTTATCTGCAGGATTTCGAGAGTTGTGGATGTTTACTTTAGTACCTCACGGGCTTTATCTGTAATATTCCAGTTTACTCGAATTTTTACAACGACGGCTTTCACACTATTGTCTTTTCGGTCATACAGCATTTTTTTTTCTTTTTTTTTTCTTTTTTTTTCAGAAAGATATATAAATTGTGCACTTTTACTCTTGTGGTGATTTCTCCGTGTAACGAGCAATCAGTCGACAACTCTCACACCAGTTGGCATAAGGTGTCGGGCATCAAGACTCCCCTACGGACTTATGCTCGGAGTCCTCATCACAAGCCCACTTGACCTTTGACAATAGGTAGCCCTTTTCGATGTTCCTGACTAAATCCATTTTTATTGATTTTTTTTTTATTGGATTAGATAAGTATGATTCATCAGGGTCCAAGGTTGCTACTATACTATCAACATAATGTCGAGCCTAGACCTTAGAAGGGTCGGCCAGTGTGTAGTGAAAATTCCAAAGTATTAATTAGCTTACAACTCCCTAAGAGAGACTTAATAAAAAGAACTTAAATTTGTATTACTTCCCACTAGTCATTGGGCTTTTAGATTTTATATACCTTGTGTGTTTATCATTCTCGCATAAATGTATATAAATTAGGTTTTTTTTTTAACAAAACTTTTTTTTTAATAATTTTTTTTATTATTATTTTATGAAAATAAATACATTTTTTTTAAAAAAATATTTTTAATTTTTTATTTTTTTTAAAAGATGATTTTTTTTTATGATTTTTTTTAACTTTTTTTTTGATGAAAATCAAGATGAATACCCCCAAACCTAAACCTAACATTGTCCTCAATGTTAAGAAATAATCTAAGAGAATTGGGTTGCCTCCCAACAAGCACTAAGTTTATTGTCTTCAGCTAGACACAGTGGGTCCTTAATTATTTTGATAAACAGGGTTCGTTAAATTAAGGGATTCGATCAATTGCCCGTCGGCAACACAGTCTACATAAGGTTTTAACCTTTGACCATTGACTTTTAAAACATGTCCACCATTGAGGTGTTGGATCTCTACTGCACCATAAGGAGAAACCTTTTTCACTACGAATGGTCCATCCCACCTAGAGCGAAGTTTACCCGAGAAGAGTCGCAACTTGGAATTGAACAGCCAAACCTTTTGACCAGGTTCGAAGGACTTACGGTTAATATTTTTATCATGAAAAGCCTTAGTCCTTGCTTTATAAATTTTAGCATTTTCATAAGCCTCATTACGCAATTCTTCAAGTTCACTTAGTTGGAGTTTTCGGTGAGGACCAGCTACTGCCATGTCTAAGTTAAATTTTTTTATAGCCCAGAAAGCTCTATGTTCAAGTTCTACCGGTAAGTGACAAGCTTTACCAAAAACTAATCGGTAGGGGGGCATGCCAATAGGAGTTTTGTAGGCGGTACGGTAAGCCCAGAGTGCATCATTTATCCTTTGAGACCAATCTTTCCTATCGGGACGTACCGTTTTCTCTAAGATGTGTTTTAACTCTCTATTGGACACCTCGACTTGTCCACTCGTTTGGGGATGGTATGGGGTAGCAACTTTGTGGGTGATGTTATATTTGCGAACCAAAGCCTCGAAAGATCGGTTGCAAAAATGAGATCCCCCATCACTGATAATGGCTCGGGGTGTACCAAAACGACAAAAGATGTTTTCATGTAAAAATTTAATCACAACCTTGTGGTCATTAGTTTTAGTGGCGACAGCTTCTACCCATTTTGAAACATAATCAACCCCTACCAGAATATATTCGAAACCAAAGGATGGTGGGAAAGGGCCCATGAAGTCAATACCCCAGACATCAAAGATTTCTACAATTAAAATAGGATTGAGAGGCATCATATCTCTACGAGAGATGATACCCATCCGTTGGCACCGTTCACAAGTTTGGCAAAAGTTATGGGCATCTTTGAAAAGTGTGGGCCAATAAAATCCACTTTGTAAAACTTTTGCTGCAGTTTTTCTACCCCCAAAATGTCCCCCACAAGCTTGTGAATGGCAGAATGAAAGAATACTTTGAAATTCACATTCAGGGACACATCGACGGATGACTTGATCGGGACAATACTTGAATAAATCAGGATCATCCCAATAATAGAACTTTACTTGTGAAAAGAATCGGTTCTTATCTTGAGTTGACCAATCATCAGAAATTCGTCCTATGGCAAGGTAATTCACTATGTTTGCAAACCATGGCGTTTTTATTCTTTGTACCTCAAATAATTGTTCATCTGGAAAAGAATCGTGTAAGGGTGAGGTATTTTTACAAGAGGGCTCAAGAAGAATCCTAGATAAGTGGTCCGCTACGACATTTGCAGTTCCTTTCTTGTCACGAATTTCTAGGTCAAATTCTTGTAGTAAAAGAATCCATCGAATCAGACGGGGTTTGGTATCCTTCTTTGCAAGAAGGTGTCGAAGGGCAGCATGATCAGTGAATACTGTGGAGTGATTGATTAAAACCCCGTTTGATTTTGATGAGCTCAAAGCATTTGAGTATATCGTGTGATTACTAATGAATTCAATTGAGTGTTTCAGTGAAAATCCTGCTCAAGTGTTTCTAGACATGGTTTACAGTATTTTGGATAAGTTAAGAAGTCTGCTGAACCAATGTCTGAGACTCGAGTCGACTCCCGAGTTTCACGAGTCGACTCCAAGCGTATCAAGGTCACTGGCACGAGCTCGAGTCGACTCCTAATCAGTATGAGTCGACTCCGACTGAAAACAGACAGAAGGATAGAAGAGCAGTCTTTCAGATCTGAGATTCGAGTCGACTCCAGTGGAACGCGAGTCGACTCCCAGCGGTGCACAAAGAAAAAGTCAGAGAGTGTTTTATGGACTCTGAGATTCGAGTCGACTCCAGTGGAACGCGAGTCGACTCCCAGCGGTACACAAAGAAAGAGTCAGAGAGTATTTTATGGACTCTGAGATTCGAGTCGACTCCAGTGGAACGCGAGTCGACTCCCACCGGTGCACAAAGAAAAAGTCAGAGAGTGTTTTATGGACTCTGAGATTCGAGTCGACTCCCGCATTACGCGAGTCGACTCCAAGATTGTGCGACCATCAACAGAGAAAACCATGTTACTGCCACTGAGATTCGAGTCGACTCCCAGACAGCTCGAGTCGACACCAAGACAAGCTTCACGTCAAAAGGCAGAAGACCAACTTTCGGAAACTGAGAGCCGAGTCGACTCCAAGGAAGTTCGAGTCGACTCCAAGACTGGATGAGCCAAAAGACAGAGAATCGGGAGTTCGGGCTCTGAGATTCGAGTCGACTCCCAGGACAGTCGAGTCGACTCGAGAGGGCAAAATTCAAATTTGTATCCACGGTCTACAGAGGAAAAGCCGACTCCAAAATTGCCAGGTCAGCGCCAGAAGTTGGCGAGTCGACTCCGGGCCAAGACGAGTCGACTCCCAGTCGTGACGGCAACTTTAATTCAAACTTGGAACAGTTGCCGAGTCGACTCCTGAAAAGCTTGAGTCGACTCCCGCTACAGCCGAGTCGACTCCTGATCGCGCGAGTCGACTCCAACCCACCAACGGTCACATTGTCAGGCTGCGCAGAGTGTGCAGAACGGCCAGAAAAAGTGGAGTAACGGCTAGTTTCCGTGGGGGTTGGCTTAAATAGCCACAGAAGACTGTAGCAAAAGAGAGAACATACATTCCACTCCAAGCATTCAAGTCTTCAAGCTTTGCAAGTGCTCTTCAACGAGAAAAAGGGGAGATCAGCATTTACTGCGCCACCAACTTCTCCCCAGCATTCAAAGCTTCCTCCTCCTACATTCAAGTCGATCACTCATCCAAGAGGAGACCAGAGTCAAGAAGCCATTCCTCTACTTAAGCTTAAAAGCGTTTGAGGGCTTCTAAACTCATCCTTGAATATATTGTTTCATACCTGCTTTTGAGAAGCTTATTTTCTGTTTTCTTTCTACTACGTGTATTTACTTGGTTCAATCGGGGGATTGAATCAAGGGGATAAAGGTTAGTTGGTGAGCCAGTTTTAAAACCAACGTGTGAAAGGGTTTGATTGTGAGCCCGGGAAAACAATCGGGGTTGGTTCTAGTCGGTGAGCCTGGGAAAACCGACCGAGTTCGTTGTTAGCTCGTAAAACAACAAGTTTGGTTGTGAGCTTGCAAAACAACCGGCTGTAATCCAAGGGGGTTATAGTGTATTCCCAAGAGAAACTTGGGGAGTGGACGTAGGAGCAAGGGATAGCTCCGAACCACTATAAAACTTGTGTTTGTGATTGATTGTCTCTTCCTCTTCTCATTTCATATTGCTCACAGCACATAGTAATTAATTAAATAACTTGGCATAGTTTTTAATTAATCATCCATAACGTTTTAAATTATCCAAATTGTTTTAAAACCCAATTCACCCCCCCCTCTTGGGTTGTCTATCTGGGCAACAGGTGGTATCAGAGCCAAAAACTCTTCCACTCAAGAGTTAAAAGATCAAAATGACAACCCCATTTGGATCTTCTCACATTGAGGGTCAGTCCACCCAAAGACCCCCTTTCTTCAATGGATCCGACTACTCATACTGGAAGGCTAGGATGAAAATATTCATCCAAGCCCAAGACTATGAGATGTGGACCATTGTTGTAAATGGCCCATACATCCCATCCATATATATAGATGGTGTCAAGGTACCCAAACTAGAAACGGATTGGGATGAACATGACATGAGGAAGGCACAATTAAACTCTAAAGCAATGAATGTCTTCTATTGTGCCTTAGACCGTAATGAATTCAATAGGATTTCAACTTGTAATTCAGCAAAAGAAATTTGGGACAGACTTGAAGTGACCCATGAGGGCACGAATCAAGTCAAGGAATCCAAAATAAACATCTTGGTTCATAAATATGAACTATTTAAAATGGATTCAAATGAAACTATCACATCCATGTTCACTAGGTTTACTGATATTGTCAATGGCCTAAAAAGCCTTGGCAAGAACTATACTAACAGTGAGCTTGTCAGGAAAATCCTTCGATGTCTACCGAGGTTGTGGGAAGCTAAAGTGACAGCGATCCAAGAAGCTAAAGACTTGAACAAGCTTCCACTTGAGGAGCTCCTTGGATCCCTGATGACTCACGAACTCACCATGAAACAACACGAGGAAGAGTCTTCCCATAAGAAAAAGGTAATAGCTTTAAAATCTACTTCTTCTAACAAGGACTTATCTTGCAGCAGCAGCAGTGAAGAAGAAGAAGATGAGGAAGATGGTGGTGAGGCTCTTCTTGTGCGCAAATTCAAGAAATTCATCAACCACAAGAAGTCCTATCATCAAAGGAGAGGGCCCTCAAATTTCTACCGGAAGGACAAAGGTAAGGAAAGAGAAAACGAGGGGATTGGATGTTACGAGTGCAAGAAGCCGGGTCACATAAGAGCTGAATGCCCCTTACTGAAGAAGGGGAGTAAGTACAAGAAGAAGAAAGCTCTTGTCACTACACTATCCGACTCCGACTCATCATCCTCCTCTTCTGACGAGGAACAAGAAGAAAAGGCCAATTTCTGCTTCATGGCCAACGAAGACGAGGTAACTTCCGATACGCATCCTGATTTTTCTTTTGATGAACTTTATGATGCGTTCAATGAATTAATGATTGAGTATAAGAATATAAATGTTAAAAACAGAGAACTAAAAGTAACTAATCAAACTTATATTCATAAGCATGATTCATTAATTAAGGATAAAGATAATCTTACCAAAGAAAATCTAGAACTTAAGACAAGCAATCAACTTTTAATTAAGAAGACTAACACCTTAACTAAAGATAATGAAAAACTAACTAAGGAACTTTCAAACCATAAACAAGTCTTAAACAAGGATCTAACAAAAGAACTAAATGATTTAAAAACAGAAAATCAAACATTAACTAAAGAACTTAACAAATACAAACCCTTAGTTGAAAAATTTACATATAGTTCAGAAAAGTTAAACATGATACTAAATAGTCAACGTGCAGTATTTAATAAAGCAGGCTTAGGGTACAAACCAAGGAATAAGCAAAAACTTCTTAGTAATTTCTTTGTTAAAGCTGGGGAAACAAAAACTAAGAAAATCACCTGTTTCTGTTGTGGAAATATAGGACATAAAGCAAATACATGTGACTATAGGAAAAGGAAAACTAAAAGAAAAATTAAAAGGGTATGGGTTCCAAAAGGAACCAACTTGACTAACCATGAAGGACCCAAGAAAACTTGGGTACCTAAGATGACATGATTTGCTTGTGTAGGAGTGTCTTGCAGCCAAGGTCAACAAAAATTGCTGGTATTTGGATAGTGGCTGCTCAAGGCACATGACGGGTGATAAAGACCAATTTTTCACCCTTGAAGCTAAGAAGGGAGGTGTTGTGACGTTTGGAGACAACAACCAAGGTCACATCATTGGCATTGGTAAAGTTCAAATCACCCCTTCTACTTTTATAGATAATGTTAGATATGTTGATGGTCTTAAACATAACTTGTTAAGCATTAGTCAATTATGTGATAAAGGATATGATGTTATGTTTAAACCATCACTATGTATTGTAACAAATCCTAATGATAATAGTTTGGTCTTTAAAGGGATTAGACGTGGAAATGTATATGTTGTAGACCTAGAAGATCTTGCAAAACATAACCAATGTCTAGTTGTAAATGAAACCAAAGAAAATGATGCTAGTTGGTTATGGCACCGTAAGTTAGGTCATGCAAGCATGGACACAATAACTAAACTAGTTAAAAGAGACTCCGTGATAGGTTTGCCAAAATTAAAATTTGAAAAGAACAAAATCTGTGAAGCATGTCAATTTGGCAAACAATCTAGGAATTCTTTTAAATCCATAAAATGTGTCTCTACCTCTAGGCCTCTAGAATTATTACATATGGACTTATTTGGTCC
Organism: Phoenix dactylifera; assembly: GCF_051530095.1. Taxonomy (NCBI): domain Eukaryota; kingdom Viridiplantae; phylum Streptophyta; class Magnoliopsida; order Arecales; family Arecaceae; genus Phoenix; species Phoenix dactylifera. Next base: position 36,137,635 of record NC_143192.1, on the reverse strand, counting down.
TACTAGAACAACAAGCCTAGGTGGAAATAAATATGGTCTAGTTATAGTAGATGATTACTCTAGGTACACATGGGTCATGTTTCTAGCGCATAAGGATCAAGCATTTTCTATGTTTAAGAAGTTCCACAAGGAAGTAACAAATGCTAGAGAATCCTCAGTTATAGCTATTAGAAGTGACCATGGTACCGAATTCGAAAATCAATTATTTGATGAATTTTGTAGCAAAAAGGGGATAACCCATAATTTCTCAGCACCTAGGACACCACAGCAAAATGGAGTTGTTGAAAGGAAAAATAGAACACTAGAGGAAATGGCTAGAACGATGTTATGTGAAAGTAACCTCCCTAAGTATTTTTGGGGAGAAGCCATTAATACTTCTTGCCATATATTAAATAGAGTTCTATTAAGACCCATCATAAAGAAAACACCATATGAACTGTGGAAAAACAGAAAACCAAAGGTTAACTATTTTCATGTTTTTGGATGTAGGTGTTTTGTACATAATAATGGGAAAGATAATCTAGGGAAATTTGACCCTAAATCTGATGAAGGAATATTCCTAGGTTATTCTACAACTAGTAAAGCCTATAGAATCTTTAATAAAAGAACTCTAGTTATAGAAGAATCCATACATGTTGTTTTTGATGACTCTAGTGACATCTCATCTAGTAAGAAGGTTAATTTTGATGATGATATTGAAATACTTGAAGAAAAGATAGATGAGATGGGATTACGAGATGATAATCAAAAGTTGATTGAAGGAGAATCATCAAACCAAGAGCCTATAGTGGATCATGGGCTAACTAAAGCTTGGAGGTATGCTCACGGGCATCCTAAGGAACTAATTCTAGATGATCCATCACAACCGGTTAGGACTAGAGCATCCCTTAGGAATATGAATAATCATCTAGCCTTTGTTTCACACTTTGAGCCCAAACATATAGAAGAAGCCGAAAATGATGTAAATTGGATAAATGCAATGCAAGAAGAACTAAACCAATTTACTAGAAACAAAGTGTGGGATCTAGTAGAGAGACCTTCTGAATATCCAATTATTGGTACAAAATGGATATATAAAAATAAGCTAGATGAAAATGGAATTGTTATACGGAATAAGGCTAGACTAGTAGCAAAGGGTTATAATCAAGAAGAAGGTATAGACTTTGATGAAACCTTTGCTCCCGTAGCTAGACTTGAGGCTATTAGACTATTATTAGCATATGCATGCTCTAAAGATTTCAAACTATTTCAAATGGATGTAAAGAGTGCATTTTTAAATGGGTATATTAATGAGGAGGTGTATGTAGAACAACCTCCTGGTTTCGAAAATCATCAATACCCTAATCATGTGTATAAACTAAACAAAGCACTTTATGGGTTAAAACAAGCACCTAGAGCATGGTATGAGAGACTTAGTAAATTCCTATTAGAACATGAATTCTCTAGGGGAAATGTAGACACAACATTATTTCTGAAAAGACAAAATAAGGATATGTTGTTAGTACAGATTTATGTTGATGATATCATTTTCGGTGCCACTAACAATCGCCTCTGCGAAGAATTTGCTGATTTGATGCAGAGTGAGTTTGAAATGAGCATGATGGGAGAACTGAACTACTTCCTCGGGCTTCAAATCAAACAATCTGAAGAAGGCATCTTCATCAATCAAGTAAAATATATCAAGGAGATGCTCAAGAAGTTTGATATGGAGGGAAACAAATCAATCAGCACCCCCATGAGCTCATCATGTAAGTTAGACCAAGATGAATCAGGTAAATCCGTCGATCAAAAACTTTATAGAGGTATGATAGGTTCTTTACTGTATCTTACTGCAAGTAGACCTGATATTATGTTTAGTGTGTGCATGTGTGCTAGATATCAGGCTAATCCTAAAGAATCACACCTAGCTGCAGTTAAAAGAATCTTTAAATACTTAATAGGAACTAAGAACATAGGACTGTGGTACTCTAAAGAATCTAGCCTAAACTTAATAGGGTACACAGATTCAGACTTCGCTGGATGTAAACTTGATAGAAAAAGTACCAGCGGGTCTTGTCAATTTCTAGGAGAAAACCTAATCTCATGGTTTAGCAAGAAACAAAACTCGGTTGCATTATCCACTGCAGAAGCTGAATATGTTGCAGCCGGGAGTTGTTGTGCTCAAATCTTATGGATTAAACAACAATTAGAAGATTATGGCATTAAACAAGATGAAATCCCCATTAATTGTGATAACACAAGTGCCATAAATCTAACTAAAAATCCAATTCAACACTCAAGAACTAAACACATTGAGATAAGACATCACTTCATAAGAGATCATGTATTGAATGGTGATGTGTCACTCCACTTTGTGTGTACTGATAATCAATTAGCAGATATTTTCACAAAACCCCTAAGTGAAGAGAGATTTAGTGTGCTTAGAAGGGGATTAGGAGTGATTGATCCATCCTAGTGGGAGTTACCACTAGATTAATTGATTTTGATGATGAGAATGAGGTTAAAAGAGAGTTTCTATTCAATGATCATCATATCAGTCCTTAATTAGGTGATTTTTCCTCATTTGGCGCGATTATAGCAAGAGTTTTAAGTGCGTGCCAAGGTTAGAGACGACTCGAGTAAGTTTCAGAGCCGGCTCCTAAGGGGGAGTCGACTCGCGCATTTGCGGGAGTCGACTCGCAAAGCTGGCAGCAAAAGGGGAGTCGACTCGCGCATATTCTGGAGTCGACTCGAGGTCGAGTCGACTCGCGACTCAGGGGAGTCGACTCGCAGTCGGGATCCGACTTTTTAACCCTAGGTTTGTCGTTTCGCAAACACTTTTCCTCAAGCCGCCACTGTTCACAAAGCCCTAGAGCCGACTCCTAGGTCATCCCCGATCGTCTCCAAGCCTTTTTCCCGTCGATTCTTCGCCGGACATTGAGTTTCCATCCGTTCCTAGGTCATTTCCGGTCCGTCCCGAGCTTCCTCTGTCCGTCCTTCATCGTCCTCAAGGTATTTTTATTCCCGTTTAGGTCAAGATGCCTCGTAAGGCCGTCGTTAGGAAGAGGTCCCGTCCCGCGGCCGTTCCCGAGCGGCGCTCCAAGGCGCGGCATGATCCCGCGAGGCAACCACCTCCGGATCGTTCCCCGCCTAGGGAGGTTCATGTTAGGCCATTGGCCGGGAAGGCCGTCTCCACCGGGAGGTATGTCGATTTTGACTTCCTCTCCCGGGAAGGGTTCACCATAGGCGATAGGCTTAGAGCCCAGGGTCTAGAGTACTTCCTCACCTTGGACCTTCCCACCTATCCTGGCCTAGTTCAAGAGTTCTATAGTACCGTCCATCGGGGAGATGGAGGTATTGAGGGCACGGTATTAGGTGTCCCATTACGTGTCACGGAGGATCTCGTTGCCCATATCCTCCACCTCCCACTGGTAGGGGTAGCTCCTGCACATCCTGAGGATAGATTTGAGGCCCTTACGATCGTCTTAGGGCAGCCACCTCAGTCCCCCCTAGATGAGGTATCTGCTAGCTCACTTCCTATTGAAGTGAGAATCCTCTTGAGCATTCTATCCAGGTCCATCTTCCCTAAGACAGGAAGATTTGATTTTGTGAATGAGAGGGACCTAGCTATTATGTCTTACATTCTTCAGGACACCCCGGTCAACTTCCCCAAGCTGATTTATAGGTATATGTGTGAGCCTTTAGATAGACCTAGGCTCTCCCTCCCATACGGGATGATATTCACTCTCCTGTTTAGGCAGTACGAAATTTCCATTCCTGAGAGGGAACCCTCTCGTGCCTTGCGATGGACTGATCGCTTGGGTACGGGGACCATGCACAGGATGGAATTTCGGAAGAAAGACGGGATCTGGGTTAGGAAGTCCACTCTCACTGCTCAGACCACCAGACCATCACCCAGTCCTGAGCCAGACTCTGATTACCCAGACTCTCCACATCATCCAGACCTTCCATCCACTCCTCCTGCTCCTACCACCTCTGCCGGACCTTCCTCCTCAGCTCCACCATCTATGGAGGTCCGTATTGATCCAGAACAGCTCCGAGAGCTGCGGCAGGAGATCGTCCGAGATTTGAGGGACGAGCTGCTCCGGGAGCTCCGAGGTTCCGTGCCAGCTGCCACTCCTGCACCCACTCCTGCACCCACTCCTGCACCCACTCCATCCTCCGCATTGGTGCCATCCTTGACAGCCGTGACAGACATGACGGCTAAAGTGCGGGAAGAGATATATAATATCAGGGATTTGATGCAGGCCCAGTTCCGCAACATGAGGGAGATCAAGAGCACCACTCGACAGTTTCGAGAGGAGATAGGCCGTGACATGCACACCACTACCGAGGGGGCCGAGCGCTTGTCGAATGTGATTGTCGGCAAGCTGGACGCACTTCAGACCTCAGTGACTGGGCTTCAGACGTCGGTGACTGAGCTCTCCACTATGCACAGCAGAGCCACCTCGTCTATCATCACACAGCTTAGCCATGTCACAGAGGCAGTCGCCCTCCTCATGGAGCGGAGCAGATTGGGAGGAGGAGCCACATCCTCCAGAGGAGGAGACGCATCCTCGAGAGGAGGAGCTACATCCTCGAGAGGAGGAGCTACATCCTCGAGAGGGGGAGCTACATCCTCGAGGAGGACATAGATGATTTTGAGTTGTGTTTTATCTTCTTTTGTATTGTTTTTGCCTTACTTATAGTATGCTCAAATGTATTCACCTTCATATCAATACAATGAGTAGACATCTTATCTTTATTTCTGTGCCAATTGACTGTGCCATTTGATGTTTGATTGTGCCATTTGTGCCATTGATTGTGTGTGTGATTACCTCCTTTTTGATATGATGACAAAAAGGGGGAGAAATATGTATAAAATATGTAGTAATCTCTTAAAAAGAACAGAAAGGGGGAGAAATATGGTTAAAATATGTAAAAGAACTCTTAAAAACACACACAAATTTGTTCTAAGTGGATTCGGTACCTCGAGGCTCATTATCTCTCTTTTGGGGCTCCTAATGGAGTAATCTCCAGAATCTATTCAAGGGATATTCGGAGATTAGCTTAATCGTACTCAAGAACAAATTGACAGATTTTCCCTCTAAAAACAAAAAATTCAGTTCAAAAATTTCAAAGCATTAAAAGGAAATTCAGAAAACTAAAACTAGTTGAATGCATATGTTGAGGGGGAGAATCTGAATTTTAATCAAGATAAATCATTGATAACATATAAGCCAAACAATTGATTGCATAATATGGAGGCTTATATAATTCCAAATGAAAGGGGGAGCTTTAACTCCGAAATTTAAATGTTTCACACCTTTCAAACTTGGATAAATTAAATTTTCAGACATTTGAATTCACTTGTGAATTTTATTTCATTATTTATTGAGCAATTCATTTTACGTATACTCAAAGTTTTGTCATCATCAAAAAGGGGGAGATTGTGGAGTGATTGATTAAAACCCCGTTTGATTTTGATGAGCTCAAAGCATTTGAGTATATCGTGTGATTACTAATGAATTCAATTGAGTGTTTCAGTGAAAATCCTGCTCAAGTGTTTCTAGACATGGTTTACAGTATTTTGGATAAGTTAAGAAGTCTGCTGAACCAATGTCTGAGACTCGAGTCGACTCCCGAGTTTCACGAGTCGACTCCAAGCGTATCAAGGTCACTGGCACGAGCTCGAGTCGACTCCTAATCAGTATGAGTCGACTCCGACTGAAAACAGACAGAAGGATAGAAGAGCAGTCTTTCAGATCTGAGATTCGAGTCGACTCCAGTGGAACGCGAGTCGACTCCCAGCGGTGCACAAAGAAAAAGTCAGAGAGTGTTTTATGGACTCTGAGATTCGAGTCGACTCCAGTGGAACGCGAGTCGACTCCCAGCGGTACACAAAGAAAGAGTCAGAGAGTATTTTATGGACTCTGAGATTCGAGTCGACTCCAGTGGAACGCGAGTCGACTCCCACCGGTGCACAAAGAAAAAGTCAGAGAGTGTTTTATGGACTCTGAGATTCGAGTCGACTCCCGCATTACGCGAGTCGACTCCAAGATTGTGCGACCATCAACAGAGAAAACCATGTTACTGCCACTGAGATTCGAGTCGACTCCCAGACAGCTCGAGTCGACACCAAGACAAGCTTCACGTCAAAAGGCAGAAGACCAACTTTCGGAAACTGAGAGCCGAGTCGACTCCAAGGAAGTTCGAGTCGACTCCAAGACTGGATGAGCCAAAAGACAGAGAATCGGGAGTTCGGGCTCTGAGATTCGAGTCGACTCCCAGGACAGTCGAGTCGACTCGAGAGGGCAAAATTCAAATTTGTATCCACGGTCTACAGAGGAAAAGCCGACTCCAAAATTGCCAGGTCAGCGCCAGAAGTTGGCGAGTCGACTCCGGGCCAAGACGAGTCGACTCCCAGTCGTGACGGCAACTTTAATTCAAACTTGGAACAGTTGCCGAGTCGACTCCTGAAAAGCTTGAGTCGACTCCCGCTACAGCCGAGTCGACTCCTGATCGCGCGAGTCGACTCCAACCCACCAACGGTCACATTGTCAGGCTGCGCAGAGTGTGCAGAACGGCCAGAAAAAGTGGAGTAACGGCTAGTTTCCGTGGGGGTTGGCTTAAATAGCCACAGAAGACTGTAGCAAAAGAGAGAACATACATTCCACTCCAAGCATTCAAGTCTTCAAGCTTTGCAAGTGCTCTTCAACGAGAAAAAGGGGAGATCAGCATTTACTGCGCCACCAACTTCTCCCCAGCATTCAAAGCTTCCTCCTCCTACATTCAAGTCGATCACTCATCCAAGAGGAGACCAGAGTCAAGAAGCCATTCCTCTACTTAAGCTTAAAAGCGTTTGAGGGCTTCTAAACTCATCCTTGAATATATTGTTTCATACCTGCTTTTGAGAAGCTTATTTTCTGTTTTCTTTCTACTACGTGTATTTACTTGGTTCAATCGGGGGATTGAATCAAGGGGATAAAGGTTAGTTGGTGAGCCAGTTTTAAAACCAACGTGTGAAAGGGTTTGATTGTGAGCCCGGGAAAACAATCGGGGTTGGTTCTAGTCGGTGAGCCTGGGAAAACCGACCGAGTTCGTTGTTAGCTCGTAAAACAACAAGTTTGGTTGTGAGCTTGCAAAACAACCGGCTGTAATCCAAGGGGGTTATAGTGTATTCCCAAGAGAAACTTGGGGAGTGGACGTAGGAGCAAGGGATAGCTCCGAACCACTATAAAACTTGTGTTTGTGATTGATTGTCTCTTCCTCTTCTCATTTCATATTGCTCACAGCACATAGTAATTAATTAAATAACTTGGCATAGTTTTTAATTAATCATCCATAACGTTTTAAATTATCCAAATTGTTTTAAAACCCAATTCACCCCCCCCTCTTGGGTTGTCTATCTGGGCAACAAATACGGTAACCTTGGATCCTAATAAGTAAGATCGAAACTTGTCTAGTGCGAATACTACCGCTAGCAATTCTTTCTCAGTGGTGGTGTAGTTTAATTGTGCATCTGAGAGTGCTTTACTAGCATAGTAAATGACATGAGGTACTTTATCTAGCCGTTGCCCTAAGACTGCCCCAATAGCATAGTCGGATGCATCACACATTAGTTCAAATGGAAGGGTCCAATTAAGGGGCCGTATGATAGGTGCAGTGGTCAATTTCGAGCGAAGATTTTCAAATGCCTCCTCGTATGTTTTATCAAAGACAAAGGGAGTGTCCTTGGCAAGAAGATTGCACAAGGGTTTGGAAATCTTACTGAAATCCTGAATAAAGCGACGGTAGAAACCAGCATGGCCAAGGAATGATCGGATTTGTTTCACAGTTTTTGGTGGAGGAAGATTGGAAATAAGATCGACTTTGGCTTTATCTACTTCAATGCCCCTCTTGGACACGACGTGTCCTAAAACTATGCCTTCTTGAACTATAAAATGGCTCTTTTCCCAACTTAGTACTAGGTTGGTCTCCTTACATCTTTTCAAAACTAAGGTCAAATTGTCTAGACAATCATCAAAAGATAGGCCAAAAACTGAGAAATCATCAATGAACACTTCTAGAAAGTTTTCCACCATATCTGAAAAGATGGCCATCATGCATCGTTGAAAAGTTGCGGGTGCATTACATAGTCCAAAAGGCATCCTCCTATATGCAAATGTCCCAAATGGGCAAGTAAAGGTGGTCTTCTCTTGATCGTCCGGGTAGACAGGTACTTGGTTATATCCAGAATAACCATCTAAGAAGCAGTAGAAACCTTGACCAGCCAACCGTTCCAAAATTTGATCTATGAAAGGTAGAGGGAAATGGTCCTTCCTAGTCATTGAATTAAGTTTTCTATAGTCAATGCACACGCGCCAACCCGTGGTTGTGCGTGTTTGTATTAATTCTCCTTTCGTATTCTCAATCACAGTGATACCTGATTTCTTGGGTACCACTTGTGTCGGACTCACCCACTTACTATCAGAAATTGGATAAATGATTCTGGCATCTAATAACTTCACCACTTCTTTCTTGACTACCTCCTTCATGTTAGGATTGAGTCTTCTTTGCATTTCTCGGGTAGGCTTTGCATCATCTTCGAGATGGATTCGATGCATGCAAACAGAGGGGTCAACCCCTTTCAAATCGGCTACAGACCATCCTATGGCATGTTTATTTTCTTCTAGCACCCTCAAAAGTTTACCCTCCTGTTCAGTAGATAAGTTGGCTGCGATAATTACAGGGAGGCTATCTTCTGGTCCTAGAAAGGCATACTTAAGATTTGTTGGAAGTGGCTTTAACTCAAGTTTAGGTGGTGAATCAATGGAAGGACAAAGTGGCGCGCTAGCAATGGGAGGAAGAGGTTCAGGTCGGCTCTTCCAATGAAGGGAACTCACAGGAGATTGATTGTCAAGTAAGATGTTAACTTCTTCTATGGCCTTGTCTATATCAAAGTTGTCAATGTCAAAATGGGCCAGACATGCCTCTAAGGGGTCATCTGCTAAGATATAGGGAAGGGCTTCCTCTACAAGATCATCCATTTCGTCAATTAGGCAACACTCGTCTTCCCTCACATGTTGGTCAGCGGCATGAAACACATTCAATTTAATTTTCATGTTCCCAAATGATATATCCATTGCCCCAGTTCTACAGTTGATGCATGCATTGGCTGTCGCTAAAAAGGGACGACCAAGAATCACAGGGATTTATTTTTTTAGGTTGGGCACATGTTCCATGTCAAGGATGATAAAATCTACTGGAAAATAGAATTTGTCTACCTTGACAAGAACATCTTCAATCATCCCCCGTGGTATCTTCACAGATCGATCAGCCAATTGTAAGGACACCGAGGTAGGTTTTAGTTCACCTAACCCAAATTTCTCATAGACTGAATAGGGTAGAAGATTCACACTTGCCCCTAGATCTAAGGGCGCTCGGTCAATGGAGTTATCTCCTATGACATAGGAAATAGTGGGAGCGCCAGGATCTTTGAATTTTGGAGGGGTGTTGTATTGGAGAATGGAACTTACCTGTTCAGTAAGTAAGACCTTTTTAGGCACATGTGTCCTAGATTTTCGCTTTTGGGTGCAAAGGTCTTTGAGAAATTTGGCATAGGAGGGAACTTGTTTGATGGCATCAAGAAGTGGAAGGTTGATTTTAACTTGTTTGAACACCTCCATCATCTCTTCTAGTGAAGTTCCCTTCTTGCCAAAGGGAGTGGGTGCATTAAGTGCTTCAGGAAATGGAGCCTTTGGAGTATGGGTTGTGACAGATGGTGGACTAGCTGAAAAAGGTTTTGGGTTTTCATGTGAAACATTCCTCTCCTCTTCTTCATCTTCCTTATTGTGACTCTCCCCAACCTTATTATCTATTATACGACCACTCCTTAGGGGCGTCACGGGCGGCAGAAGCGGCGAAGGATCCAGTTGCTGGCTGCACCACGTGGGACTCGTGGCTGGAATGGGGGAATCGACGGGTGGCGACTCGAATCCCGGCCGTGATCCGCTGCGAGAGGAAGAAGATGAACAGTGGAGATCTGTGAACGTGCTGGGACGAGCGGCCGGTCCGGGATGCTGCGGCTGTAAACGGAAAGGAGTTGCGGGAGAGGAGGAAGAGGGCTGATGCGGAAGGTTTCACGAGCGGCTGGGGCGCGATGCGTGGGAGGTGTTGATCACGGCGTGGAGTCGGAAGTCCGGGAGAGGAGATGCCGCACGCGGTTGATGGCGGAGGAGCTTGATCTCCGCTGCTGGGGATTTGGATTTGGATGAAGACAGCATGGATGCGGTGGCACGCGGTTGGGAAGCTGGAAAGGATAGGTAACGGGGAGGGAAAAGAAGATAAACAGTGGAAGAAGAAGAAGATAAACAGTGAACTTATATATATATTATTTATTAATTTATTTATTTATTATTTGATTTATATATACATAAATATATATTTGTAAAAACACTATTTGAACAGTGTTTTCACGGGATACTGTTCATATGAACAGTGAATCCAGTAATTCTTCCCAAAATTATTTTTATTTATTTTATTATTTTATTATTATCATTTATTATTATTATTTTTTGTTTTAAAATTATAAATTTTATATGAAGGCACGCAAGGCATTGGTTGGGAATTGACTTTGGGTTTGAGGTGGGTCATGAATGTTGATTTGCTTGAACTTGTTCTTGAGCCCAATGACATTTAATTTTTACTAAACCGCTTCAGATTGAACTCAACCAGATCAGACTGTGACTTAATAAAAGGGTTAATCAAATATTTTCCATACAATTATAACTTTCAATCTAACCAGGACCAAAGCCCATTTAATTATACCCTTAGCTTGATTACAACTCCATCAGGTTAATAAATCGGGTCAACACAATCTCCTCCTTATATATTTTTATGAAAGATCTCAACCAGAAGAGAGGCAAATTCAGAGTCTGTTTTAAGAAAAGTATTATTTATCTCTTACCATAATTTAAATTTATTTCATTGTTTATTCAATTTCATGGTAAAACAAGTAGTTATCCGTTTAAGAACATTGATAAGTGCTGGAAAAAGAATATTAAATTATAGATTAATCAGCACTTATCACCTCTCTCTTCCTCTCTCTATTCTTCTCCTGTGAAGGAAGAAGGGGAGTTTGGGAGGGCCAGGCCACAGCCGGCGGTGCCGTGGCCGGGCTCGCGGCGTCCTCAGCCGTGCCTACGGCTGAGCCCACGGCCGCGCCTGCAGCATGCCAGCAGCCGATGCCCGTGCCGACAGTGATCGCGGCCGAAGCCGGTGGCCGTCGCCGGTGGCCCTCGGCCTGCCAGCAGTCCCCTTCCTCCCTTCTTTCTTTGTTTCTTTGTTGTCCTGAATAAATCAGGAGAAGAGAAGGCAGGGGGCGTGCCTAGCTTCTGGGGAGTACCAGCGACGATCCCTGCTCCCACGCCTAGGCTAACGATTCTGAGACTCCGTTCTGCGGGAAGAGGAGAAGGAGATTGTAGTATCTCGTGCTCCGGTGCCTCCTCTCCAACACCTCTTCTGCCGGTTCACAGGTTCTTGAGATTTTTGAAGGAAGAACCAGTAGGTTCTTAAGTGGTTTAGGGGGGGGGTGCGAGGTGACACGCTCAGCTTTTCCCTTGTGAAGAGCCTAACAGCTGGGCCTTCTTCTGATCCCCAACTGGCCCTAGTCACATCCATGCACAAAGCATGAGGTGGCAGCCATCAAACGGGCTGCCAACCATGGGCCCAGTTAGCCTATTAGATGTCATGGCCCAATGCTCGAATATGGGCCCAAAAAGGCGTATTGGGCCCAGTTGATTTTTTGGGCCCAGGTATTACAGTAAGATATTGAAATAATGAGATAGATAGTCTAGTAAGCAATGAATATTTTAACTAAATAAATCTAACAATAAGATAAATAATGATTTTACAATAAATAAGCATATGAAAATGCATTAGTTCAAAAATTAAATCTAGATATGCAGCAATTTCAAAACATCATACACACGAATCATATTCTTCTCAAAATTTAAAATTTACTTTCACGAATTCAAATTTACGAAACATCAAGTTTATCTCAGTAGTCATGAACTATGACGATACTTATACCATATGGTTGGGCCAAATAAAAGCTCAGAAATAATCGAAATGTTAACGTATAACCTATGATGGCAGAGTATACCCTCATGATCAGTATACCTATGTATAAACTCCACTAGCAGGCTATTAATGTGCCAATATATAAACCCCCACTAGTAAGATATCAGTACATAGTCAGACCGTAAGTGCAAATCCGCCTCAAATAAAAGCACTTTTTCCTTTAAAAAATGTATTCCATATTCCAAATTGAAAGATACATAAAACTATGCGATATCAAAAATCAATCGAACATAATTTATATCAAAATCAATATGTTTGATCATGAATCATATAATGTTTCGAAAAAAAATATACTCAATAATATCATACTATGCATTAAGTTCATAAATTATGAATAATTTATTTTAAAAATATTTTATAATTTATTGATAAATTTAGAAAAATAGTTATATTATTTATCTTGCAAACGATTAGTAATTTAGTCATCTTCAACACCAGGATACACATAACATAACAAGGATGGAGTTTAATGGGGCTGATATGCTGCATAGCTACGAGGTGGTTTAGAATCCCTTTACAAGGTCAATCAAAGTCGTGGGGAGGAACTTTTATTTTTTGGTGAATCGGCTACTCACACTACCCTAGCATGAGCACAACTAGCTATATCAACATCCAGCAAACAACATAAAGTGAAAAGAACAAAAGATTGTTGAGTTTAAAGAAACTCTTCGGAGTGGTGCGCAGCGAAGGAGACGACCCAGTCAGTAGCCTGGTTTGCCTCCCAAAAGACATGCCTGACTTGGAGATATGTGTGCGACAACGTGGATTCACTTGAATCCTCCCCTTTCCTCTTCTTTGCTTGTGACCTTGAGACCAATTTCTCCTTCGAGCCTGTTTTTTCTTCAAAAAAATACGGACTTCCGAGGCTACACTTCGCTGACCTATCGCGTTGTAAAGAGAAGAGAGTAAAAGTCTGATCCAGACTTGAGAGTTGAAAGGCTTATACTTTGTCCTGCAGCCTTGCAATTAGTATATGAAAGAGAAATTCTTTCGTATTCGGCACACTATTTCGCACAAAAAGCCTTTCTAATCTCGCATCCACAGAGGCGTCCGAACAGCAGATCTCTTTTAGAGAAAAAGAAAAAGAAAGTTTGTGAATGCTATTCATCTTTTTAAATTAGTATTTCATAAATAATTTATAATTTTCTCATACTAAATTACAATAAAAATAAACTTCTGCAACAATTTTTATATATCGGCTGGACATAATCTCTCGTATGCACACATTCATATTAATAACCCGAATATGGTATCAGGTTGATTGATATCGAAAATATCTTCTTGAAAATTCTGGTTAATTTTTACTTTCTACTCTTTGGGCACTACTCACCCTCCTTATATGTGAGATACCAAAAAAAAAAAATGGTTAATAAAATTTTCTATATCAAACTTATTATTTCGGTTCAGGTTGTATAATTTATGCGAAAGAATGATTGATCTTTTTTTGAAATGTCAAACATATTACACAAATTTCAAAGCACTTTAATTTTTTTGTTTTATCTATCTACACAGATCTCAATGCGGTAGATGATGTTACTGGGGAAGAAGGGTTTGTAGCAGTGGCGGAGGCAATTGGGAAAGCCATTGAAGGAGTAAAAAGATGGAGTTTTGGATGACGCAGAGAGGTGGCTATGAAGATTTGCATCTATGACGCCTGAACAACTAATGACAGTAACGGGTCACCAAAGTTTACAGTTTATGAAACTGATTTCGGATGGGGAGGGCCAAAGAAGGTTTTGGCGACGTCCATCTCAAGTCCTGGAAACATTTCGGTGGCAGAGGGCAAAGAAGAGCAAGGAGGAATTGAGATTGGTATGGCACGATCCCAAGCATGTTGTTAAAATTACCACTTATCCCAAAAGCTTAAGCTAATAGAATGATGTTAATTTATTTATATATTTTATATTTTCTTATACTCTTCCTTACATGTGGGCCGGACTTTTTTTGAGCCTAAGAGGACTTCTGCTTTGATACCATATTAAAATCACCACTTGTCTCAAAAACTTAAGTTAATAGAATGAGATAAATTTACTTATATATTTTATATATTTTATATATGTGATGGATGAATTCAGGACCTACTCCTTGGATGGCCTGAAACTGATCGCAAAATAATCCCCAGCCCAGGAGCCGACAGGATTGGTAACCACAGTGTTTGTTTGTGCGTGAGTGTGTGTGTGAGAGAGCGACGTGTTCTTGTCTAGTTTGATAAGACAATCATGTTTGTCGCTAAGCCTACACCTAGCCAATAGGTGAATTACAAGAGGATAGGAATTCTTCATGTAAACATCGAACTCTGGGATGACAAGCTCCTTGTCTCTAAAATCTTCACTAACAATAATGGATGACAAATTCTTGTAGAGAAAAACGTTTAGAGAGCAGACCAACCCGGATTGGTGGTTTTGATGCTTACAAACCTAGCATTAATGAACACCTTTTCCATAGAGAGGAAGGACCCCTCTCCTGTGTCTCTTTTATTCTTTTACCCAGTACATTTTTCCTCTCGGTTTTAGCTAAGGGAGAAAACTCTTTTACCGTACCAAGAGGAAGGGCCTGCTTGGAGAAGAAGAAAATTTCAGTCATCCAACTATGTGCAGTTCTACGGTGGGAGGCATGGAAGGAGAAAAATGTGAGAATATTAAGTAAAAGAAGCTCTTCGGTGCATGCCAACTTACCCAAGACTTCTCATATATTCAACAATTGGGAGCATCTATGTTCAGCAAAGAGGATGGATGGTCACAGGGCATTATGGAATAGATTGATAACTTCTGTACATCAACTTCCTAGCTGAATTCTGGATCTTGGCCTTTGTAGCTTCTCTTTCTTCTTTCTAGCTTTTACATAATAAATGGGGGGGATGCTCCTTGCTTCCTCCATTCTCTTTCAAGTGGTATAACTATTTTACTTGTGGTTCAAACATCGTTTTTGTGTGACGTTGAGCCATTAAGTGTGCTATCACCTGACTCGTGACCAGGTGCGAGAGTAATCTCTACAGAGAAACGTATGCTCTCTAACCCTCCACCAAGCCCAACATCGAAGATTTCTGTCTTCCTCTTTGACAGCCAAACACAAAGGTTTAAGGCTGGCTATATTTATCCATCATTTTTACATCATTACTCGAGATTACTTGAGAATAATTTGGCAAAAAATACCAATATCAAACTCAGGAACAATAACATATGGTGTCATCACTTTGTAATTTATATATATTTTTTTTCAATCAACATGAAGAATTTACAAATACACTACAATTCAATCACAGGTAAATAAATAATGCATAATTAACTCAGATACCGAGAATATTTCAGAGAAACATTTTGACTGAGGAAACCATCAACGATGATGAACAAAATTGTAACCTTTTGGATAATGTTGTTGCCGAGTTGCGCTCCGATGGCGATCCGAAATTTTGCAGCCACAGACGGAGCGACAAAATTATTGGACGGAAATAATTGATAATGGGTCCGATTAGTCCCCACGCAATACTGTTTCTTCCTCGCAGATCGCCGTGGGTTCGCTTCTCTTATTGGACAATCTTAAAGTGGGCAGGATTGTGTCCCCTGGGCTGGACGAGTCCTATCTTTATGATTGTGTCCTAAAGAGCTACAAAGTTTATTATTTAAAAATATAAAAAAAGAAGAAGAAGAAAACCAAGAAAAAAAGGGGAAAAAAAGACAGCAGCCATAATGTCTTGGATCTTGAAGAGGTGCCAGCGTTGATTTGTTCAACAATTTAGAAATAATGAATATCTAGCAAATAAGATATCTAGGTTTTCTTTCCCCCGTAATCAAACAAATAGAAAATCTTGCTGCTTTATTACAATGTCATCTTCTTTTAGTCAAACTAGCCAACAGAAGACTTACCATATATTTGCATAGTTGGATGCTTCAACTATATTAATTGTAGTAAATAATTGCGGTGATTTAGGCTTGGGAGTTGCAATAATGTTCATCCATCCGCTTCCCAATTAATGAGATTACTATTTTAACTAATGACATGGGAATCACTTGTGCGACGCACGGTTTGGTCAGACCGCATGCCATCAGTGAATAAACGACACCAAATGTTACAAGCAACTTCCATATGTTCATACATACGAATAAATTTGTACAATCAAAGATTTATAAATTATAATAACAAAGTCTCTCTACAGCTTAATTTTATGGATTCAATCTTCAAAAAAAATTTAAAATGAATAATCATAAAATCTAGTTTCTGTAAATAAATTTATGACAAATAGAGATAGAAAGACAAGTTTTCCATAAAGTGATGCTTCTCATATCTTATGATTTGCCAGCTTAATTTGTAGATATGAAAATAATCAAACAGGCATTTTTAATCTTATTATTTATATTATATTTTATATAAATATATTTTAGAAGGACACTACAACGAAACAGCTGGCCTTCAAAAGTTGGATCTAGAATATAGCTGTGGTGAAGCTGAATCTTGGGTAAAATAAAAAATAAAAGTGAGATTTAAAAGGACTATCAAAGCTTCGGCGGGCATATCACCTCCTCAAAAATAATACAAGGCGCTCAAAAACCAGCCTTATAATGCAGCATGACTGTTGAAAGCCACAAGACGAATTCGATGGAAACAGCGCACCAGCTGCATTATTGCTGTCCTCACTTGATGTTGCGATGGAAAAGAAATAAAAACATGCATGTACTTGCTATACTCCGAGCACAATTACATGTCTCAAGATGTTCTCGGAGCTTGGAACTTGCCCAGGAATCTCTCCCCCTGGCCCTTTCCCACACGAAAAGCACGACCCATCTTTTATCTATATATCTCATCAATGAACAGAACAGATCGAGAAGTATTAGAACTTTGATAGGTTATCGGCACCTAACAGTAGCAGCCATGGCACCACTCCACAAGGCTAAGGTATTGGAGCAGTGCCGGATCTCTCCTTACCCGGGTTCCACCGCCCGGCCGTCGATCCCCTTGACCTTCTTCGACCTCGTCTTCTTTCGCTTCCACCCGGTGCAACGCCTTCTCTTCTACGAGTCACCCCAATCCAAGTCTCACTTTCTCCACTCCGAGCTGCCCAAGCTGAAGCACTCCTTGGCTCTCACCCTCCACCACTTCTACCCCCTAGCTGGAAGCCTGACGCGCTCATGCGGCGGCCAAAAGCCCGAAATCCTTTGCTCCGATGACGACTTTGTTTGGCTAAACGCGGCGGTGAGCGAAGGTGACTTCTACGAGCTCTCAGGAAGCCATGCTCAGGATGTCAGGAGGTTCCATTCTTTGGTCCCTTCGCTGCACTCCTCCGGCGACAGGCAGGCCGTGCTAGCAATTCAGGCAACCATATTCCCGAACGCCGGCGTCGTCGTCGGCACCACGTTGCACCATGCTGTCGCCGATGGCTCCACCTATGCCAGTTTCATGAAGACATGGGCATCGATACACAGATTCGGCGACCAAGCAGCAGATTTGGCCGGACGGCTCCCGTTCTATGATCGTAGCGTGATCAAAGATTCCAAAGGTCTCGAAGGGATCTTCCTCACGGACCTCCAATTACTCGCAGACGACCAAAGTCTCGAGGCATGGGATCTGGATGGCAGGTCCGACATAGTGCGAGCTACATTCACGTTCCGCCGAGACCAGCTTGACGGTCTCCGGCAGCAGGTGGCGAGCAAGACATCGGCGCAATGCTCGCCGTACGCTGCGGCGTGTGGCTTTGTGTGGGCGGGCCTAGTCCATGCCCGAGGAGGCACGAGCAAGAAGAAAGAGCATTTTGGTTTCGTGACCGGGTGCAGAGCTCGGCTGGACCCTCCAATCCCATCAAACTACTTCGGCAATTGCCTTGGTATCTGCTGCGTCGAGGCGAAGCAGAGCGAACTCATCGGCTGCGACGGTCCGCTGATTGCCGCCGATGCTATTTGGAAGGTCATCAAGAGCTTGGAGGAGGGTGCATTTAAGGATGCCGAGAATTGGATCAGGAATGTGTACAAATATGCGTCGGTGGGAGCATTGACGGTGGCGGGATCGCCGAAGTTGGGAATGTACGAAGTCGACTTCGGGTGGGGGAGGCCAAGGAAGGTGGAGGTGATATCGATAGAAAGGACGGGAGCGTTGTCGCTGGCGGAGAGCCGGGAGGAGAAGGGAGGGATAGAGGTGGGGCTGGCACTGCCCAGCCACGAGATGGAGGAGTTTGTCTCGTTCTTTGTCAATGGGCTTTCGGGGCTCTCGTTGCCTCGGTAAATAATCCGGCAACGTCGACGTTCCCTATGTTCTCTTTGCTTCGAGTAATGGTAATATTATTTTTAGTTTACTCTGTACTTTTTCGTTAATAAAGTTCAATGGTAAAAGACTGGAAAATGAGTGCGATGGTGCAGAAATCCTGGATGGTTATTTTGGATGAAAGATACCAAAGATTGGAGCTTTGTCCAACCCACCCCTCTGGGTAATTATTTCCCGTTGATGTCTGAGAGGGTGGTTCGAGATGTTACTCCACATTGTTGTGAGAATAAATGACAAGGGACTACACTGTCTGCAACTCCATTCGGACAAAGCGGGAGTTTTCCCAGAAGCTTCAAGTTTCTTTGTTTCTGGTAAGATGTTTTTATTCCCTGCACGATCCCGTACAAAATGGCGTCCGTGACTCGTATGGCTTGGGATACCCTGCTACAAACTTCATTCAATGGGTAGAGGAATGTTACTGGGGGAACCGACTCACCGTGATCCGATGGAGGGTTAGGTTTTTTTGTGGTAAGGTAATGACTGGCTGCAAGTGAAGGGAATAATTCCTTAAAAAAGAAAAAAATAAATCAATCTTTTCATCCTCGAAACAAGACAATTATTCTGTCAATTCTTACTACAAATTCATCAATTGTGGAGGGATCCTTCGGTCTTTCTACAAATCTAGGTGGAAGGCAGCAGCTCCAATAAAGTAAAAATTGTTCACTTTTTTTTTTTTTTTTTGCCATAACAAATGACTTATAAATTTCTAATATGAATGCATATAAAAAGTTAAAAAATAATAAATTTTAGAGTGCTCTAGACAACTCCCCCTCACCAACCTAGAGAGCTCCTTCAGAATGGTCAGCCACATATGAGGTCATCCAATCCACAGCTCTATTGGCCTTCCTGCAGACAGGGCCGGCCCGAGCCCTAGGCGACTGAGGCGGTCGCCTAAGGCCTCGGGCCAATGGAAGGCCTCCGGGAGCAGAAGCTGGCTACGAGTCTTCCCCCTTGATGGAAGGGAGGTGGAGGGTTTCCTGGCCTGCAGAGGGGCAACTGGGGAAGTTGGGGACGATAGTTTTGTTTTGGGTGGAGAGAGAGAGAGAGGAGGGATTTGGTTGGCTTGATACACGCCTGAAGCCACTCTTATCTTTCATCCCTTCTCTTTTTTGGTTTTGGTCTTGGTTTTCCTTCCCTCACAAGTCATTACTCCTGATCCAGCTGGGCCATCAGGAAGAAAGATAGGGGGATTGGAGATGGACTTCTTGGAGGGTGGAGATTCTTTTAATTTTCTCCTCTCGGTTTCTTCTCCCCTCTTGGGTGGTAGAGAGAGAAAAGGAGGGAGGGGGTTGAATGGCTGCTGTGCCGTGATGTTGCAGTTGCAGCTTCGGTGCTCACTTGAAGGGGGAGATGGTCCTTAGCAAAAGAAAAGGAGGGTAGAGAAAGAGAAGGAGGGAGGGGGGGGTTGAATGGCTGCTGTGCCGTGATGTTGCAGTGGCTGCTTGGGTACTCACTTGAAGGGGAGATGGTGGGATGGGACTTTTACTAATTAGATAGAGTGAATTTTTCACAATGGCCCTACTTTCTCTTACAGAGAGGTTCCTTTCTGGACAAATTCTTTGACCGTGAAGCGCCATGGGATGACCTTTTCCTATTCTGCTCTTGCTTCACAGAATAAACAGTATTGCCAAGAACAGTTTTATGGGCCTTTTTTTTAAGTATTTTTTTTAATATTTTCATTCAAAAATTATATTAAACTGAAGAGACTTTTTGTCTACCTTTATTAGATTCATGCATCTTTGTTGAAATAGTGTACTTGACAGCAATCTATTTCCATAACATTTTTTTAGGTATTTTATATTTATTAAAAAAAATTATTATTTAAAAAAAAGAGGCCTCATTTACTGAATTTGCCTTAGGCCCCCAGATGTATTGGGCCGCCCCTGCCTGCAGATATGTTTGGCCTGGAAGGCAACGTCTTCACCTATCATGACCCAAATATCTCAAGCAATGGATGACAGCCACCCATATTGCCCGTGCACCGCTAGATCCAACCGATCGCCATAGCCGAGCCACCTTCAAGCAGGACTGCGCTGGTCCGTAGAACACATCGGGCTTGACACAGACTAGCCCAAACTCTCTTTAGCTCCGCCCCAAGAACAGAGATGCGATAGATCTAGCACCCACTAACAACAACTACCCTGGAGTCCGGGCCTCCGATCACGAAACACGTATCACCCCTCCTGCCACCATATAGCATGCATCCGTCAAATTTGATCTTGAGAAAACTCGGAAGTAGGGGCTCTCAGATGAAAAACACCATTCGTAGTGCTACAAGAGCAGATATAAAACTCCAGATGCCCAAGCTATCAAAGACCTGTTCGATAGACCTGCATGGGTGATCCCTGCCGTATGTACAGGGCCCGCTCCACGACGAACGTGAGTGTAGGGCTGCTCTCTTTAAATATCTATGGTAAGCAATATATATTGCCCCAATGGCCACATACCGGAATTGAGGGGCGGTGGCCCACCGTCTGAGAGCCTGGATGAAGGGACTCGATTGGCACCGAGCATCCGATGGGATATCGACAAGTCTTGAAACTCTCCTAGCTCGCCCACATTGAAACAAAGTGTGGTCCATGGTCTTCTCCATCCGCCACCCAGGGCACTACAGTTGGATACCTAGACCTCGCCTGCTCAGCACAAATCTCGTTTGATAGTTGGCCAAAAACCACCTTCTAAAGGAACAGCGCAACCCTCAGGTGAAGACCGAATCTCCAAATCCAGGCGCAGTTCTGCCTTGGGTGTTGTTTACTCTGAAGAAGGCTATAGATGTCTCCTTCTCCAACTCTGGGGCTCCATGACGTACACCAAACCCTCACATCCGGACCAACACTCCCCAGAACTACCAGCGATTGGACTCTCTCTGCAAAGTCTTCACAAAACAGATGGTTGATCCGGCTGGTATCCCACCCTGCACTGTCAAGGAGGAGAAGATCGCAAACCCGTGGCCCGTCCACATCTTCAACGTTGATCATGGTCGGTCAGAGCCCCACCAAGAGAGTATTCACCCAAGGGTCCTCCACGACATCCACACTGCACCCATTATCCATCAGCCACTTGGTGTTAGCCAAGGCAATAGGCATGTACCTGCAGATCTTCTGTCAAAGGAAGGAGCATCTCTGGCCACTCTGAGCTACCCCGCCCGCTGTAACCGGTCCTCATGAGAAGTCATCATCTGACTTCAGAAGCACTATGGCTCATTCACCTTCAGAAAGTATTGAAACTCCCTTCTCTCCACCTTGTCAGTGTAAGCCCTACCACCTCTCCTCACTGAGCCCTAGATGCAGTTGTGTTGCCCAGATAGACAACCCAAGAGGGGGGGGTGAATTGGATTTTAAAATAATTTGAATAATTAAAACGATGTGGTTGACTAATTAAAAACTATTGCAAGTTATTTAATTATGCTAAGTGCTGTGAGTGATGTGAGGGGAAGAAGAAGAGAGACAATCCAACGCAAACACAAGGTTTTATAGTGGTTCGGAGCTAACCCTTGCTCCTACGTCCACTCCCCAAGTCTCACTTGGGAATTCACTATAACCCCCTTGGATTACAGCCGGTTGTTTTCCAAGCTCACAACCAAACTTGTTGTTTTACGAGCTCACAACGAACTCGGTCGGTTTTCCCAGGCTCACCGACTAAAACCGCCCCGATTGTTTTTCCGGGATCACAATCAAACCCTTACACACGTTGGTTTTAACTCGGCTCACCAACCAACCACAATCCCCTTGATTCAATCCCCGATTGAACCAAGTAAATACAAGTTGTAGAAAGAAAATAGAAAATGAGCTTCTCAAAAAGCAGATGAAAACAATATGAACAATAAATGAAGTTAAGAAGCCTCAAACGCTTTTAGATTGGAGATGAGGAATGGCTTCTTAAACTTCTGGTCTCCTCTTGAAAGAGTAGTCGACTTGAATGCAGGAGAAGGAGGCTTTAATTGCTGGGAAGATGTAGTTGGAAGCAGTAAATGCAGATCTTCCTCTTTTTCGTTGAAGAGCACGTTGCAGAGCTTGAATGCTTGATTAGTTGGAGTGGAATGGTTGTTCTCTGCCTTGCTACAGTCCTCTGTAGCTATTTAAGCCAACCCCCACGGAAACTAGCCGTTAGAGTGCTTTTTCTGCCCGTTCTGAACACTCTACGCAGCCTGACAATATGACCGTTGGTGGGTTGGAGTCGACTCGCGCGATCAGGAGTCGACTCGGCTGTAGCGGGAGTCGACTCAAGCTTTTCCGGAGTGGACTCGGCAACTGTTCCAAATTTGAATTAAAGTTGCCTTCACGACTGGGAGTCGACTCGTCTTGACCTGGAGTCGACTCGCCAACTTCTGGAGCTGACTTGGCAATTTTGGAGTCGGCTCATCCACTGAAGTCCGTGGATCCAATTTTGAATTTTGTCCACTCGAGTCGACTCGACTGTCCTGGGAGTCGACTCGAATCTCAGAGCCCGAACTCCCGATCCTCTGTCTTTTGGCTCGTCCAGTCTTGGAGTCGACTCGAACTTCCTTGGAGTCGACTCGGCTCTCAGTTTCCGAAACTTGGTCTTCTGCCTTTTGATGTGAAGCTGTCTTGGAGTCGACTCGAGATGTCTGGGAGTCGACTCGAATCTCAGAGGCAGTAACTTGATCTTCTGTCTGTTTTGGGGTCGCGGTGTCTTGGAGTCGACTCGCGTATTGCGGGAGTCGACTCGAATCTCAGAGTCCATAAAATGCTCTCTGACTTTTTCTTTGTGTACCGCTGAGAGTCGACTCTTGCTTTCTCTGGAGTCGACTTGCCACCTATCGGAGTCGACTCGCGTTCCACTGGAGTCGACTCGAATCTCAGACCCGAAAACTGTTCTCTGACTTTTCTGCCTGTGACTGCTTGGAGTCGACTCTTACTTCCTTGGAGTCGACTCGGTAAACATCGGAGTCGACTCGCGCACTTCGGGAGTCGACTCGCTGACAGGTTCTGAGTTGAAGCTTTCTGTCCTTCTGTCTGTTCTCAGTCGGAGTCGACTCGTACTTATCTGGAGTCGACTCGAGCTCGTGCCAGTGAACTTGATACGCTTGGAGTCGACTCGTGATACTCGGGCGAGGACTGCAGCCTTGAAGCTTTTTACCATCCATCCAAGTCCAGTGGCATGCTAGGGGAACTTGGATGGTTGGGCGAGGACTGCAGCCTAGAAGAGGTTGACTCGGTCGTCTTCCTCGGCCGCGGATGCCACTTCACAACTCATGGTGACCGAATCCTCGTGGCCGTGTGGCAAGGACCAAAGATAGATCGTCAAGTCTCCTTGCCAAAGCTCGAGTCCGGCTCCCCATGGTCTCTGCTGGTTTCCACCACCATGGGGGCAGGGGACCACGTCCGTTCCTACCCATCCTCTTCTATCGCCAGCGCTGAAAACCTACAGGCCACTTCTGCGTGCCTGATTCGCCTGCAGCCATAGCAAAAATTGGGCACATTCTTGTAGACGAAAGGCTGCCACAATACTCTCGCCTTTCCTTTGATCTGAATGTCAGGCAGCAGCATCGCGGTGGCATCAATGGCCACCTTGACATTGGTGAAGCCCATCACCTTCTGTTGCTCCATTATCCCATTGACGACCATCCATCGTAGTGATTTGCAGGATCATCTCGCTCGACCAATATTCCACTGAAAGCCTCGGCAGCTGGATCTAGACCACTGCTGCCTTCCCCGCATCTAGACCGAAAATAAAATAAAAAAACTAAGGCTCTATGGCTAGTAGCTGCTCTGCCACCACCTACGGTCTGCCAGTGAGGGCGAGGTCCTGGTTAGCTGTTGTCTTGAATCGAAGAGCGAGGTGGTCGTTAGTGAGCGGCATCACTTCCACCTCATACTCAGTGTTTCGTCGGAGAGCGACGTCTCGGCCTATCCATTCTAATGGCACCCGGTGGCCAAGGCTCCGGATGGCCAAGGCCCTTGATTCAAAAACAAGGTGATGCGGAGACCAAGGCGCTTCTTATAGTGGAACGGGTTGGAGGACTAAATTATCCTCCAAATTTCATCAAATTTACGCAAACAGTCCAGAACCTAAAACATAGCCTTATCGCAATTCAGTTCCGGTACGAACTGAACCGAAGATGTGCTTGGTTTGGTCATGGTTTATTTTGTGAGCATATTAGCTTGCACATAGGGGTGCAAATGGGTTGGGTCGGGTCGGGTTATGAGTGATCCCGATCCAATCTGGTTTCTTATTTGGATCTTAATTTTGGACCTAGGGTCAGATCCACCGCTACAATTTTTGACCTAATAGATCATTCGGGTCGGGTCAGTTCCGTGTATAACCCGGACCCAACCCAAAAAATTTGGATCCGGTTCGGGTCTGGGTCGGGTTCGATTTTGGTCAACCCATCCATGGCTTCAGAACTTGTGTTTGCATCCCTACAAGCTACAGCCCACAGGCCCAAATAATTTTAAAGATTTGGGTCGGATCGGGTCGGATCATAGGATTGAAAATTCAAAATTACCCAAATTTCAAATAGGTCGAGTCGGATCAGGTCGGGTCTGAATTCAGTAAACCCAAACCCGATCCGAAAAATATGACGGATTCAATTTTAGGACCCAATCCGGCCCCACGGGTCCTCCAAAATGGGTTGGGTCAGGTCACAGGTCAACCCGGCCCATTTGCATAGCTACTACAAGCCTGCTACCTTGTTTGTTTTGGTATCACACGTGCGATGGTGATGGTCTCTACATTGATACATTTAAGTTTGCTTTGCCGTCTTTCATCTTTCTCCTGAACTCATTGGGAGCAAAGAAAGACCTGCGCATACCATACTGTATACACCTGCTTATACCATGCTGTATACACCATATTTGGCTGCTACTATTCTAACACGAAAGCTCCCGGATTGAGACTTGAAGCGCATGTATTCCGTGGTACGCTGGATTACTCAACATGGAACGCGTCCAAATCAAAATCTACTACATATCGCTAGAGTGCAACTAAGCCAAACGTGTAACGCTTTCTTGGGGTAAAGTCTTATGCTTAGGCAAGACAACGATTTGCCCGTACTCAAAAATATCAGCTGATTTCCTACGTATGTATTTACAATAGTTTGTTATAACATATTTATTTTTACCAAAAATAGAAAAGACAGGCGGGTCGTGTGATCATTTCCTCAGCAAAGATTTTGAGTGCAATCAACTGAACATAAGAAATACAAGAATAAGGTTCTATAATATGTATGTAAAATTGAACTGAGCAAGAAAAGATGCGCACGGATGCAAATACCAGCAGAGTCGACCATTAAATGAATGTGTCACTGTGTATAAATTGTAGATACCTATAAAGCCGAAGGTGATGACTCCATTAATATATTTTTGGGTTTTACATGGAAATACTTGCATGTGGTTGAATTATGTAAGCCAGCAATTATATAGGAACATGTTGGTCTACATTCTTTTGCCACGGAGATAGAAATAAAAGATTTCAAAACATCAACAAATCAGTCATGCTTAGAAGGTGTGACTCTACTCTGCTAGACCAGAGGGTCGGTGAGAAATCAACTTTCCCTTTAAGATCAACCAAGCTGTTTATTTTTAATTTACATTATTGCTTTTTTTATGCATTTATTTTGTTCATTTTGAATATGGTAGAAACGCCACCTTTCAGAGACATATCCCAAGCTACCATAAGACAAAAGATCGTCTTTCTAAAAAGATTCGATACGAAACTATTGGATGTGCAAAATCCAATATTGAAATCATTTCAAAGATTTTTCTTTATTTTGTCCGTATCAACAAATAATTCTAAATACTTCAACTCCCAATCAAATAGCAATCATTCAATGCACTTCTTTTCTTATTAGATTGCAACAAGATGAGCTAGCCATGCTAGAGTTGTCTAACCAAGCTGGTGAAATGAAGATAGGTTAGTTTTGCAATCGTAAAACTCCGCCGCACAACCTTTTTAAAGGAACTTCTTTCCTTTTAACCGAGGC
This sequence comes from Phoenix dactylifera, assembly GCF_051530095.1. Classification (NCBI taxonomy): domain Eukaryota; kingdom Viridiplantae; phylum Streptophyta; class Magnoliopsida; order Arecales; family Arecaceae; genus Phoenix; species Phoenix dactylifera. The sequence goes on along the minus strand of NC_143192.1, from coordinate 36,111,339 downwards.
TGCAGAGAATTCCCATCCAACAACGGGATAAGATCAGGGGAGTCTCTATGGTGCGACTCATAAATTCACGACTTGCTACCTTTTAAAAAAACTGCGAAACCGATGAGCTATGTCTCTGTTAATCCCACTTGCTAACAATCAAACCACATGGCACTGTTACGGAATCCACAAAACATCTACAGATGAAATTAATGAAATATCAATTTTTCATTGAGGTCTCAAAAATCTGAACGACGGGGAAATGAAAGAGAGCGCATGTTTAAAATAGAAAGAGCTGGAACTTACCGAATGCCAGTGAGCTTTCTCCATCAAACAGGGATGACATAATCTAATCAAACCAACAGAAAGAGAAGTTTAACAAACAGTACAAATCTAAAACATTCCAGACGGTTTCTCTCACCAAAACAAGGAAAAAAGATCCAGACAGTAATTACATAACCATAGTTTGCCATAGTTCCCCAAGGACTAAACAAACAAGATATCTTCCAACAGAAGTTCTGAACAGACATAAGTCGTCGACCACATACTGGAGTCGAAACATTCTGAAGCAACATGACAGCCATCTAAAAATCTCTGTGCATAGGCAATATATTTTCTATACCTTCATTATCTTGCGGTGTTTCCAGCTTTGGTTTGCCACAAGTCATTGGTAGCTGCTTCAAAAGTTGAATGAGATACCTGCTTTGGCCTCTGCATTTTGTATCCACCTCTATAATTTCCTCGATGCTCTGATCCAACCAAAATCCATGTGGTGCCACTGGGAACAACGTCACAGGAGCCTCTGCTTTTGTCAAGAAGTATCTTAACAATAATTTCTCATAAGGCAAACCGGTAAATCCAGCAATTCTAAGGAATACAGGATGCATCGATGCAATATCAAACAATTTAAGAATTGGTGGGCGTTTTGAAGCAGCAGCAAGACGCGTCTCAGGATGACACTGCATAAATTAATTCCAATTCAATTACAAAGCAAGGGATATACATATGCAATTAGTTGAAGAGACTTACAGTGACAAAAATTCTCTCAACAGAAGGGCTGATGCTCATCAGCCAACTCAGAGCAACAATATTTTCCGGGCACACATAACCCATTTGCAGCTGGATCTCCTTTAAATTTGGAAACCAAACTGTATCCAGCTCATTTTCACTCTTACATTTTTCCCTTAGGAGGCCCTTCACACAAAACATCAAATATGAGAGTGTTTGCAGTTAGATTCTAGATATTTGCATCGACAAACAGTACCTGATTCTAACTAACACATTTCATAACAATCCTTGCTGTTATCTAAGCTAATAGGCAACAATTTAATCTATATAATTAGAGGGCTAAAAAAGGAGATGCAAGAGGATAGCTTACCTCCAATAGTTGTGCTTGCATGGTCAACACTTCCACATTTGATGGTGAGAGCAGTATTGTCCTTGTTCTTTCAGTTTTATATTTTCCAGTTATGTCGATAAAAGCATCTCGAAGCATGGTAATATCCTTCATGTAAAAATTTATCTGATGCCCTGTGTAGTGAAAGCTTCTTAGATGTGGGGCATCTATCTCAATACAGGACAGAATATCACATTTAGATGCTGTAAAATTTTTAAAAGCTGGATTCAGAGTGATGATCTTGATGTTATCTATAAGAAGACATCCATCCAAATGCATGCTCTCAAGGTGCCGGCATTCTCTAAGTATCTTCGGAAACTGTGCATCTCCTATTGCGACCCACTTAAGATAAAGTATCCTCAGGTTAGGCAAACGTCTGAAACTAAGAGAATTTCTCATCCAGCAGAAAGACAGGCGAAGTGAGGTCATGGATCTTGAATTTAACATATAGCTTGGGAGCTCGAAACGTTCTTCTCCTTGAAATCCAAAGTGGAGCTCCTCGACTTGTTTCTCCAATGCGGTTCTTATCCACCTTTTTACCAAAGATCGACGCCCATCCACAGCCACACGGATCTTTAATGTCCTTATAACAGGACCATTATGCTGTCGCAGGAACTGGTCCACAAATCTGACGTAGTCTCTTGTCATCAAGTCAACACGATCTTCTCCATTTGGATATTTTTTTCTTTTCAAATATTCCCAGATGCCTTCATCAAGATCAAGAACAGGCACTGCTTTCCAGAGGTGCCTCCATCTTCGTGCCAGGGCACTGGTTCTCACAGCCATTTTTGTGGGCATTCTAGAGAGAATGTTGTGCAACAGAGTATCTGGCAAGCTACTGATTCGGTCTTCACTTACTCCCATGGTCTTTTCTTCTTCTTTGCTGCTGGTGATGTGTAAGAAGCTGCAAAAAGAAATATACATTTTAGTTATGTAGATATACCAATACCTTGATAATTTTCTTTCTGAAAACTGCAGATAAATTCATAATTAGACATAAGAAAGCAATGTTCTCTTAGATTATAAAATTTATAAAAAGTAAATTTTCAAACAATGCACCGACAAGCTTTCCATTTATTAAAAATGTCATAAATTAAGTTAAGACCAAATAACAAAAAAAATCAAAAGAATAAAACAAGCTCCCTGTATATTAAAAATGTTATACATTAAGTTATTGTAACATTCCAGTTTGATTTGTATAAGTGCCCAAAATCTACCCAGTGAATAATCGGATCCTCACATACTCTCTCCATTTAAACCCTGATATCTTCGTCAGGCTAAAGGTCCAAATCCATTCATACCTAATCATAAGCACCACAATTGGCACTTGGTCAGCCTCAATGAGCCTGTGCTGTAGTGTCCTCTAGTCCACAGGGGCAATATTATTTGGATTCGTTGATCTTGTATAACTACCCAAGATCTACTCAGCAAATAACCGATGTGGGACTAAACACACACCCGCACGGTTCCTCACAGTTATTGCCAATGATAAAAACGTGGATGCGCTACTTATGTTGTAATACATTGCGGTGACAAAAGAATTTGCCATGCATAACAAGACTGCAGCTGGAATTCACAGCAGAGGCATTAGCTTCCTCTAGGTGGAATTAGAACACAATGTTGTAATGAAGATACATAGTAGAAACATAAAACTATGGGACAAATGATGGAAGAAATTCATGTCAATAATGTTATAGTATATAGTTGATTAGTGCATGAACTTTTTGTAAATGCCAAACAAATAAGATATAAAGCAGCCCAAAAAAGTCACCATAGATGATGTTTATCTAATAAAAGGCATGCAAAATGTATTATGTACCATTGAAGTTGTGGTACCTCCCTTTAACATCAATGAAGTATATAATATGGGATGCTTCCGAATATAGATGTCAACATATACTGATACCAGTGAATAGGCAGGCTTTATCAGTTTGGCATCTGCTAACAATCTATGGCATGAAAGTCCTAGATTCTGCACATACGGACGTAGTGGTGGTGATGATAGGAAATGCGCAAAAGGATAGGGCAGATTTGGGGATTAATATAACAAAAGGAAGGTAAGCAAAGGACATAATCAAAACTTAAAAAGAGAAAGGAAAAAATTTTAAGGCGGGAAATTATGCAATGTAATCCAAAAGTCACCAAAAAGGAGTTACTGCTGTAAGGAACTATTGCTAACAACAATATTGAAGGCATTGGTATCAATGAAATTCAAAAGATCCTAGAGAGATGGCATGTTTACTTTGCAGTGTGGAATGATTGAAGAAGGCAACTCTACAAAGGATCTCCTACGATTATTTCTAGTATGGAATGAGTCAATCATCCACTTTGGTATCTTTTTGAAAAAAAATGGCAATATTGTTCCTCCATTGATCAAGAATTTCGGTCTGATGAAGAGCAACAACTCAAGTGTGCAATTCTTGGCACTCTGCAACAATACATTTGAGATGTTGTAGTTCAGCTTGTAGATCACATGACAAATATCAAATCCACATGGTCGAGGCATGGAGAAGAACCCACTACCTGTCACATTCTTCTAAAAATTTTTCTAGAAGGTAATAATGAGTAATTGATAACAATCCCAACAAGTCTATGATCTGCTCATCATTATTCTTATCCTCCAAGATTTTCTAGTTTTGCCTTCTTTAACTTAGATGTAGCTTATGTCCACGCCTACCGTACATAACATTTTTCTGGATTTAGAACTACAATCATATATTAAGCATGATAACCCATAGACTACTTCCGAATCTCAAAGTGTGCCATGTGTGGTAGGTGGGCCCAAAATAGAAACAAAGTTTCTAATTCATAGCATACATAAACCACACCTTTTGACTTGGTTTTTATTGATCCGTAATTTCTTCCTCTAAGGACACCATCAAAATTCTTGTTTTGCTTTTATATTCCTCTGTAAACTGATAGGGAGGCAATGTATCAATTTGATATTGTTAACTAATTAGTAGAGTGGACAGATACGACATGTTGAATTTTTTATTTTTTTAATGAAAAGCAGACATGAGATCTTGATGTGTTATATTTCTTATCATATCTGGTTGGCCAAAAACGAACAAATTTTCCAAAATGTGGTTCGAAGTCCCAGACTGGTTATCATGAAAGCCTATGTCTAGGCTCAGGAATTTATTTAGACAATTGCTTTGGATAGCTCTTTAACAGCAGAGGAAGTTCGTAGCTCTTCTTCAGCAGGCTCTGTGAACCCATAGTAGATTTATTTCTCTTAGGAGCCACCACCCCTCTATTTCCTTAAGATCAACTTCAACAACAGCATCTAGAATAGAGGTGCTTATGGTGGCTCGGGTTTTCTTATCAAAAACTCTACAAGTCTTTTCATTGCTGCAGGTGGAGTTAAAGGTCTTTGATACTATGGTTCTGATAGTTGAACTTCATGCAGCACAGAAAGGTTTGACATGCTATTAAAATTTCAAGTGCCCCTCAGATTATCTTGGACGGAAGGGATTCTTTGACAGTTGTTAGGTGGTTATCAGCCTCCCACCCCAGATGTTCCGTCTCACCCTCTGGTACAACACTGTTGGTGAATGATTGCTTCTCTTTATTCTTTTGAGGTGACTCATGTCTATCGAGAATCAAACAATGCGGTTGATAAGGTTGCAGCTTACATGACCAATTGATATAGAAAGATCACGACTCTATATGGAGCACTTTGACCACTCTAAGTAGGCCTGGATAGAGTCCACAAGCAAGATTGATCACATCAGAAAGCCGAATCGTATGCCAAACTTCTAAAGACCATAACTTGGTCATATAATACCCGATTGAGATGATTTTTTTTTTAATCAAATAATAAAACTGAGTAACAATATCTCTATTTATACTAGTGAAGTCTACCTTACATAGTACAAGTTGAATTGCTCTTCTAGTTAAAAAGAAATACAATTTTCCTAAAATATACATGACTAGAGAAATAATCATGAAAAGTTTAAACGCTATAAAAGATAGATCTCAACTTCTACATCAATTTTGTCTTCAGTTGTTTTGCATAATTCTTCTCAAATTAAGAGATATGTCTAGATAAATCTTTTTTGAAAACAAATTTTTGCTTTAATTCGAGGCCCAAATAATGAAATTTGGATCTAATCACTTAGTGTGGTGAGCCCTCATAAGGTGGCACCATATCATAAAGCTCGAAAAACCATCCAAGTTCAGAAAAGAGCACCTCATTCAGATATCATACAGGGAAGTAAAGGTCTCTAAAGATTTAACATGCGATTCAACTTTCTAATATGGTAGATTTCACTCCTAAACCCAGTGCAGTCCTCTACTAGTGGCTCAAGTAGTTACATCGAGTCTGGCAATCTCCTAGATCCAAGCTTCAACATCCACCCCAATCCAGATCATAATAGATAATTAAGAGGTTATATGAACCAACTTATAGAGTATGACAAGGCTAAAAGTTTCTTTTAAGTATACAAAAATATGCTTGATCACTTGGAGCTGCACAGTGGCCGGAGATCGCAGATAAGGACAGATTTATATCAAAATGTATGCTTGATCCCTTGGGCATGGATAGTGGTGGGAGCATGTAGATAATAACAAAGACAAGCATTGCCTCATAATAAACAATGCCATCTTATACCTTGATGTAAATTCTACATTAGCACTATTCCTCTTCAAAAATGGAAATAGCACAAGATCTATTTCTCTAATAGTTTTCTATCAATCTATTTGATTTCTTTACTTTTAAAGAGGGTTATGATAGGTTGTATCTAGATTTACCCAAAGATATGGCTTCACAAGTTCACCATGGTAATGCCTTTAACCTTTTGCTCCTTATATAACCCTATTGATGCCAAGTTTTATGTGTTATAACTGGAGAATTAAATCAATATTTATTTTGAAATCCAAAATGATGTACAAACAACAGAGAGTGTCCCAATTCACCATGGTAGTGCCTTGAAACTTTTAATCCCTATATAACCCTATTGATGCCAAGTTTTATGTGTAATAATTGGATAATTAAATCAATATTTTTTTTAAAATCAAAAAAATGATATACCAAAAAAAAAAGAGTATCCTAATGCATGAGGCTCCCCTGCTGCAGGTTCTGGAGAGGGTTCAATGTATCCAAGCTTGCCCTCATGAGATTAGGCTATTCCATGTTCGAAGTATGGGATGCCCAAGTCAAAATAGAGCAAGCTTACCGTTCCCCAAGGTTCACCCTCCATAAAAATATTAAGCAAAATTCATGATTATTCTACGGGTATCCTAGAATTATGCAAAATCAGAAGCAGGATCGGCGGAACCGTCCTGAATCGGACGGTTCCAGCCGTTTCGAGTCATCCCGGCAGCTCACCAGGACGGTTCCGGCAAGGAGGGAGGGAAAGGGAGAGGAGGCCGGCGGAGGGTGGCGAGGTAAGCGGAGGGCTGGGCGGAGGCTGTCGCAGGGAACAGGATCCGACCGCTAAAAAATTTTGCAATTTTTTAGTAAAGTCGGCAAATTGCTTGCTGACTTTACTTAAAAATCGCAATTTTTTTAATTTCGCAAAAAATTATCAAAACATGTCTATCTTGGCAATAAATTATCAAATTTGTATTTGGATTTGTCAATTATTTTAAGAGAAAAATGGTTTTTCATTTTTGCGGATTATTCTATAAAATTCTCGTAAAGTTCTCTACTTATACAAATTGGGCCTTTCTCTAGTTTTCATTGATTGAACTCAAGGTTAACCTAGCTTGCAAAAGTATAAAAATGTCCTTATCTTAATAGCCAATGAGGCTCGGGACTTGGCCTCTTCTCACTCACTTTTCCCTTTTCTCGCTCAGGACTTGGCCACCACAAAACCAATCGTAAAAGGGTGTGGGTTAAGGGATCAATTAAGTTTGAGAGCTAGGAGCAAAAATGTCCAGAGTATATGATATTTTAGGGACTACTCTATATAAATATGAACGACCAATGCTTATAAGTTTAAAATGAAAATAAAAGGCCAAATCTTTCATTGCACTATCCTACATGTATTTCAGAACAACAAAGAACAAAGGTCCTTTTTCCGAGTATAAATAAAGAATGAAAGAAGAGGCCAACTCTACTACAAAGAAGGCATGATATAATACATCAGACTAATTTGTATCGTCTAATACAAGAATAAATATTGAGCATCTTTAGTTCATGATGAACTATATCACATCATCCCAATAGGTTTCAATCATGCGGAGCAAAACCAATTAAAGATACAAGCATCTTGGTTCATGTATGATCAACCTCCATCATAAGTCCTCCATTCACATATCTCGCCATCTTTGTTATAGCCTCTTCCACTGCTCCATCCCCCTCCACATCTATGCTCTCCATTTTTACTGTTGCTTTAACTTCCATACAAGCTGCCATGGTTGCTCTGGTGATGCAAATTTGATCTCTTTCACGGCCTATGATGTCTCCTTTTTCCTTAACATTTGTTTTTCTTCTGGTATGGTTTCTTTGTTCCCTGTGGTTGCATGTAGCACATGGTGATTAGCCCACATGGTGGGGAACCATGCACTGCATATGGACCGACTAGATCAAACAATTCAATCACCAAAAGAGCATGCCACAGAGAAAGTGTCATTCACTTTTGCACGTGAATCCATATTTATTGTCATCATTTAGCAGTGAAAGTGGACGTTAAATATCCTTTTGGATCATTTTTATATCCAACTTTACCCTAATATAGATACAAGTTTGAGTATCCAACTAATATATATGCATATCTGTACCCATACAATCCGTCAAAAAAATAGATATGAATATGGATAGATTGGTATCCAATCCATACTCATATGTCCATTTTTGTTAGTAATCCTATTTAATTTCATATAGTACTCATGAACCTTTAAGGAAAACAAATGACAATATTAAAATGTTAATAGATGAATTTACTTTCCATAAAATCACATCTTTGATTTGATGGTCATGATCTTTAACTATCTAACTTATAACAATACTTTCAATATCTAATATATATCCGTATCTATTTAAAACAAATAAGGATATGAATTTTGCATTTGATTAATATTGGTATGTGCATCCATATTCGCCAAATTTAAATGGATACAGATATGGATAATTCCCTCTCCTTCCATTTCCCTGGGAAATAGTGTACTCAAGATATACTGATACCCAATTTGTATTTGATCCATTTTCAGCACCTATCACTACCATCACTAGAGTCTTACACATGCGATGCATGTCCGTTGTTTTCCCAACAAGTAGGGTCAGGCGAGCAGAGGAAGGGACATGAGCTACAATTTTTTATTCCTTTCTCTCTCCAGTTATGTGGTGGAACCAAGACCTACTTAATCGACAGGCTAGGTCGGGTTCATACCGAGCTCCGCCTAGGATACCACTTGATTTAGTCAGGTTGAAGCCCAGTCTGCCCGTCCTTCAGCCTACTTTCAAGCTCGAGGTCGCTATTTATCAGGCTTCAAGCCTTCAGACTAGGCCTCAGACTTCCTTCCTCTCCTTCACAATACTGTCTGTCTCCTCCCTGATCCCACCAAGCTCATCCCACCGAAGACGCCATCGCCATCTATGCTATGAGTGATGGGCGAAGAAGATGGGGAAAGGAACTGCGAGGGAAGTATTTGAAGAGCGGATGGGGGCAGGGAGAAGAGGGGAAGGGGTGGGGGAGGGGTTTGAAAGGGTCGAGGGAATGGTGGGAGAGGGATTGGGATTTGGGAAAGAATAGGGAGGAGAGGGGAGGAGTGAGTGATGTGGATGGAGACAGGAAGAAGATGAGAAAGCAGATGAAAAGGATATATTTTATATTATATATTATATTATATATTATATATTATATATATTGCAGAAAATTAGAAATACTAGGCTCGAGCGGGGTCGATGTAAATCTGAGCCCAACTGGTTTAATGGGCGAGCTCAATTTTCAGGCTCGGTCCCGATCTGTCGAGCTTAAAAACTAGGTCCAAGCCCATTTTGGATGCATTGGGCTCAGACGGACTGCCTAGGATTTTGATCAGATCTAGACTGGTGCCAAGAAAAATTAATAAATACAATCAATATAGTGGAAGCACGGGCCAACTCAATATAGTGGAAGCACAAAAAGCAGACCCACCTGATGATTGACTATTTTTTAAGTTACCTGCAGATATCTTGTTGTCTCTATGATGCTTAGTTCTATGGCTGCCATTGGTCCCCAATCCAACGTCTTTTTCTCTTACTACCAAAAAATGAAACATCTTTCTCCAAGTTTTGCACTCTTCAATTGAGAGATGCCATCATTGCCTTCCTCTGCCATATGGTTGCCAATGTACTCACTGTCATCATACAAGCTAACAATAATTCTTTTTCCAGCTGCTCTTGCCAAGATAGATAGTAGGGTTGAATTGCATATCAAGTAGCACGTGTTAAACATGCACCACATTCAAACCCTACCTACACCTAAATAGTTGGTTGAGCAAAGATAAAATAAAGATAAATGATAATTTGATGCTAGATGTATATGCATACCAATAGAAGATTTAGCTCACTAGCTAGAGTATTAATTGTGATAAGCCATTTATAGTCGGTTCCTTATCTTTAAGACCTGACCAACTCTCTCTCTCTCTCTCTCTCTCTCTCTCTCTCACAAACACACCCTAGTATTGGTGGTGGGACTTCAACACAGAGTCACTAGTACCCAAAGTCTGTAATTTTGCCAATTGCTATACTCTTTCCTAGATGTCTGGTTTTCATGATGTGTTAATTCATATCCTACCAGCACATTGCATACATTGCGTTAATCTATGAGGAAACATTATTGTATTACATGTAAATAGTCATTCACCTACCATGAAACTTAAATGGCCAGTCTTACAAAATATAGTTGCTAAGTATACTCCTTTTCTTTTCATAGTTGTGAATTCAATTGCCTAGAACATAATAGTGACTCAGACAATCACAAAGAAAGATATCATTAGATAATTCCATAATTATAAAATCAGAAAGAAAAATATTTTTTATAAGAAAGATAAGATTCAGACACTGTGTGACTATCCCACATATCTCGTTCGTGTATCATTATTTACTAAGTACTTGCTAGTGGAAATGTCAAGTATATTCAGTTACAAAAGGGATCAGATGTTGTAATGGATTCATGTTAACCTAAGCTAGTGAAATTAAATAACAAAAACTTCTTTGCATGTTAATCTACTAGAAGATTATCTCAAAATATAAGTTTTGTTTGCGAAAATTATCTAAAGATATTCTTTTTGTTTGAGGAACTTATCTCAAGGTATTCAACTATCTATCCTAGAATCTTTGTAAAATTTTAACATGAAAAGTATCCAAATTATTCATCATACACAAAATATAAACCAAATAATCTATGAAAATTGAAAGAGTGAATTTCAGACGTAAGGGAAGATATTGAACGTGTAGTTCATTAGCAATCATAAATTTTAAAATTAATGCTGATATTACATTTTTTATATTTACCAATGTGAAAAAGGAGATGAATAGCACCATTAGGTAGCGGAATGCAAATAAAAAGGAAACAGTGCATCATGGAATCCCTCTCTCTGAGGATCAAAATAGATATTTCACTTGTTTAATATTTAACCAGTTAATAATGTCAATTGAGTACTATTTTTTTAAAGATAAGTCAATGCTAGATTAGAAAGTTAGGATTAAAGTTTGAAATAGTGCATCATGGAATCTCTCTCGCTAAGGATTTATCCTGGTCACACTCTCTCTCAAATGGAGAGAAGGAGAGGAAGGAGGATATTAGGTCGAGCGAGAGAAAGAGAGCAAAAATGAGAGGGACAGGGAGGCAGGGGAGAGAGATCAGGAGAGAAGGGGAAAAGAGAAAGAAGAGAGTTAGATCCGAGACAAAGGTGTGTGCATGCCCTCGCCGGTGAGAAAATTTTCTTTTCAAATTTCCTAATTTGATTATATAAATTCTTCTGAATTAGGACTGTTGTTAGTCATAAAAAACCTCAAAAGTCAAAAAATTATACATACTTCGCTAATATTGAGAGAATAATCAAGTATCAACTTGTTAGAAATAAATATCTAAACCATTCATTTTAAACAAATGGATAGTTTGGGGAAATATACTGAAGCAAAACTTTTATATAAATCAAGATCCAGTCAAAAACCCAATATATGGAACCATATTTTGCATACTATTTTTTCTCAAGTTCTATAATAGGTAAACTAGAGAAGATTAATGGGTTATCTAGTCTAGGAAAAGAAAAATATGAATCATATAAGAGATACAAAACCTAAGATTGTACATAAGATAAGAAATGCAAGTTTGGGAACATCGATCTATCGTTTCTAGGTCAAAACATGATAATACACAATGGTCCTCTACGAGAAGAAAATGAAACAAATATAAGAATTTTATCTTACCTGATAAGAGTAGAGACGCTTCTTCGTGCTTGGAATTGCTTCCTTTGAGTAGAGAGAAGGTGGACGAAAGTGAAATAAAAAGAAAAGAAAGGAAAGGAAAGAGTTATTTAGACAAACTAAATGCACTATCTAGGCTATAGCTGTAAAGGGGGATGTATCCATTTAAATTAGAAATATATTTATGAGGTGTCAATAGTTGGGGTGCCTTGACGCATATGCAATGATGCACATATACATGGTATGCAATGTGTACCAAAATAAAATTACTTTTGGGCAATATGTACATTTAAGAAATATCTAGTCCTATAGATGGAAATAAAAAGGAAAGAATTTATTATAGTAGATTAAATGCTTTATCTAAGCGATAACTCTGATGGAAGAAAGTGAAATAAATAGATAGGAAAGGACAGAAGTTGTTAAAACAAACTAAAAATACTTTATCTAAGCGATAACTCTGATGGAAGAAAGTGAAATAAATAGATAGGAAAGGACAGAAGTTGTTAAAACAAACTAAAAATGCTTTATCTAAGCGATAACTCTGATGGAAGAAAGTGAAATAAATAGATAGGAAAGGACAGAAGTTGTTAAAACAAACTAAATGCACAAGCAACAGATGTAAAAAGGGATGTATCGATTAAAATTAAAAATATATTTATGTTGTTGAGAGTTGCGTTGCATGTACGCAATATCTAATGATTTACATATACATCGGTAATAATGCTCATATGTAATGCGTAACAAAGGAATTATTTTTTTTGTGCAATGTGTACACTTAAGCAATATCCAGTCCAACATATGGAAATAGAAAGGAAAGAAGTGGTGACATCAGATTAAATATGTACGTTTAAATGATAGCTGTCAAAGAGAATGTATCCATTAGAATTAGAAAGATATTTATGAGTCATTGAAAGTAGTGATGCCTTTGTTCAATGTGTAATAATGCACATATGCAACGTGTTGCAGTGTGTTATGCAACATGTTGCAGTGTGTAATGCAACATGTGTCAAGGAACAATACCTTACGCAACGTGTATATTTAAGCAATGTCGAGCTTTACAAGTGGAAACAAGTATTTTGGTTCTTAGGATTCCTCCTTTGGTTGGAATAAAGGACGAAGAAAGAAAAGCAATAAATACAAAGAAGAAAAGCAATAACTAGAAAGGAAAGAATTTCTTAGGACAAATTAAATGCTCTAAGTGATAACTATGAAGGGGAGAATAAATCCATTCAAACTAGAAATATATTTGTGAGTCATCAAAAGTTGTGATGCTTTATGCCATATATAACATGCTTATCTGCAATGTGCAGCTATGCTCGTCTGCAATGTGTAGCAAAGTAATAATTCTTTTTATGCAATATATAATATAAGCAATGTCTAGGTGGAAACTGATTTTTCATTCTTAGAATTGACTTCTTTGATTAGAGTAGAGGTGGAAGAAAGTGAAAAAAAGAAAAGCAAAGAACTTGTTAGAACAATGCATTACCTAAGCAACAGCAATGAAGAAGAGTGTATCCATTAAAATTAGAAATATACTTATAGTTGTTCAAAGTATTTGATGTGTAACAATGCACAACATGCAACAATGCCCATATGTAGCTTGTATCAATGTCCATATGCAATATGTTTGTTTAAGCAATGTCCGATTTCTAGGAGGAAATAGATGTATTGGTGCTTAGAATTGTATTCTTTGATTAGAGAGGTGGAAAAAGCATGAAGTAAAAAAAAATGAAGGATTTACTAGGACGAATTAGATGCACTTCCTAAACTGTGAAGGGGAGTGTATATCTACTAAAATTAGAAATATATTTGTGAGTCATCAAAAGTAGGCGATACCCTATGTGATGTGTAATTTGTAATAAATATGGATGCCTATATGCAAAATGTACATCAACGTAATAATATCCTTTTTGCAATAACACAACATGTACATTTAAGTAACAATTAGTTTAAGAAGCGATGGCATGCGTCCAAATCATATTGGACTTTTATGTGAGTTTGGTTAAGAAATGTCATATATTAGAAATATAAATCTAAGGGTAAGAGCATATTGGGTGAAGTCATTCTTATTGTTGTTTTGGGTAACAAATAGAGTAAAAGTAATGCTAGGGATCTGTATTTCACAAAACCTGATGCAATACATGATGTTTGGTTAGAATATTGAGTTGTGAAGCTAAAATTAGGTGTGCTAAGAAATTTCTACTGTGCACTAACAGGCACCACAAATTATGTTAAAAAGGGAGAGAAGCCAGCGATAACTACAAATTAAACGCACTCCAATCTTCACATATATTGACCACAAGATATATACAAAATGAGATGCACTTACTAAAGTCGTCAATGCATTTATAAATTACCAAAAAAAAATGTCATAAAGGAACGTGTATCTATTACAACAAGGAGCAAATTTATGAATCACCAAAAGAGTGATCCCTCTTCTTGAACTTAATATGCCCCTGTCAAGATATTGTGGTTAAAATCACTCATAAGTTTAAAACTTGACTCATAAGTTCCTTTTTTTTGGGTAAGTGTGAATGAAGGAGTACATAAATGAGAAGCAATAACAAAACCAAAAAAGAATAAACAAGGGAGAGAAAAAATGAAAACTAAGTCAAAAGCCTCACGGCCTGGGAAAGCCCATGGCGTCCATCTGCACAAAGTCGAGAGCTCCCCAAGTAAAGAGACTTGGAAACCAAATTGTCAATCTTCTTTCAAGGAGGCCAACTAGGTTTCTATGTGTTAGTAAAAGAAACTCATAGTTTAAAATTCTTTGGTTATTGACATGTACATATCTAGCTACTTAAATCTAGCTCGGCCTGATTATGGGCCAAGCACAGTTTTATAATTTATGACCCCAATAGCTCATCCACATATGTTAAGTATGCACATGTTTGTATCCAAGGATAACTCTTATGTTTGACAGATATATGTAGTTGCACCATGAAAGAACATCGTGGTAGCACACTGTATTTCCAACATGTAGTTCTAATAAATACACAATCTGAAATTGGGAGTGTATTCTTTTTGTGCTGAAATTCAGCATGGCCTGCCCATTGTTTTACAGCAGGAACAATCAATAAAGAAATTGGCTACATTTTTTGGGGATGGTTTAGCTTAGATAGATATCAAAACATGTATCAAAGAAGTAATGCAAATGTATAATATCTAGAAAGTGGCAAGGAAATAAAGGTTCTAGTCTTGGGAACCCCTTAGTACTAAGAATTAATCACAAATTTTTCAAACCATCACTCATTTCTGTTGCTTGGAATGTGAATGTTATAAACTAGCTACTCTATCATTGGGCATTTGCTTGAGCGGTAGCATAGCTTGCGATTTGAGAAAGTAGTGGGGATTGGATTCCTATTAGAGATAACCATCCAAAGGTGGGATGGGTATAAGTTAGAAAGGTGGAGATTAAATGTTCCTAATCTTAAAAATAGTTAGTATTCAAGTCCGGAGACATTGACAATAACTTCAAAGGATCGCACTTCTTAACCCAATCCCAGCAAATATATATTTTTTTTACGTAAATAATAAACCTAAACAACAACTGCGAGAAAAGAGAAAATTCAAAACAACGATAACCAATAATCCATCACGAATTGAGAGAAAAGTCTAATTCGAAACAGATGTACTCAAAATCAGTAAAGAAACCCAAGAAAATTCCCAAAAGAAATGGAGACCTCGACAAGGTAGTTGCTTAGGTATCTGATGGCGTTCTCCCTAAAATCTTCGTCGACGAACTCGACGATGGCCTGGGGCATGGTCATTAGCCTCTTCATCCACTTCACCTTGTGCTTCTTGCCCAACTTTTTCCCCTCCTTCGGCCCGGAGAGCTCTGGAAACCCGCCAAAAGGAAAGAGAGAGCGCCATCAAAGAATCAAGATGGAAGAAAGAAAGAAAGAAAGAAAAGGAGAGGAAACATGGGGAAAGGTGGGACCTTGATCGATCTTGGAGTCTTGGAGGAGGCTTAGAGTTCTTTCCTCCCATCGCTGTTCCTCTTCTTTCTGCTTCGGGTCGCGGAGGCATTCCTCCACCTCCGCCATTTTTCCCGGCCTTCAAATTTCTTGGGCTGAGAGAGAGAGGGGGGGACGTTGGAGAGAATGGGGGACAGAGAGACGTCGGTGGGAATGTGAAAGCGGGGAAGGGTTTAAATACGGAAGATGAGGTCAAAGAGATTTGGGCCTAGAGCTTGGTTTGACGGGCTTAGAGTGCACATCTATCAAGTTGACCTTGAGAAAATTTAGAATTGGAGACTCCTAAATGAAAAGCATCATCTGAGATACTACATAAGCAAGAAGAGAGCCTCAGGTGTACCGAGCTATCAAAAGTCCATATGATAAGTCAGCATGCTTGATCTCAGCCACTTATACCCCGGCACGCTCCACCACGACCCTCGGAGACGGACAGCTCTCGCCGAAGGTTCGAGTGTTCCTTGACAACCAGATCTGGTAAGCAGTATAGGTTGCCTCCACAGCCACCTGCCACGTCTGGGAGGCGTCAACCCATCAACAAATCGCCTGTAGGAAGGAGCCCAACTAGCCCGAGAATCCGTCGGGAACTCAACAGGCCTCCAGGCTCCCCTAGCCCGCTCACACTGGAATAGGGCATGATCCACAGTCTCCTATACTTGGCAGTCTGGGCACTGGGGTCGGATTCTCAATCCTCTTATGCTCAGCACTGATCTTATCGGCAGTCACTCCTAAGCCATCTTCCACAAAAATAGTGCCTCCCGCGAGTGAAGACCAAATCTCTAGATCCAAGCGCAGTCCAGCCTCGGCCCATGCTTGCGCTAGAAGACATGATAGACACACCCACTCTGACACTGGCTCTGCAGGACGTGCTCTAAACTCTCACATTCGGGCCAGCACACTTCGATACCGAAAACGGCTGGACTCGCTCTGCAAGGTGTTCTCCGAATAGCTGGCCAATCGTGCCTGCATCCCACTCCGCCCCCTTCAATCCTAGCAGATCGCTAACTCGAAGGCCGTCCGCAGCCTCAGCACTAACCAAAGTTGGCCAAAGTCTCAAGAAAAGAGAGTCCACCCAGGGGTCCACCACGTCCACACTCTACCCATCACCAATCAGCCAACTAGTGTTCACCAACGTAATGGGCACATACCTGCATATCTCTCGCCACAAGAAGAAGTGCCTCTATCTTCTCGGTGCCGCCCCATCTGTCTAGGGGCGGCCATACCTAGCCGTCATCACCTGACTCCAAAATCTCTACAGCCCAAGGATGAGCCTCGTCGCATGACAACCAATCAGTGCCTCTCTCCTCACTAAAAGGGACTGTACGCCCAGTCCTCCCTCCTGAATCAGCACGTAGGCCTTCTCCCAAGCCAACAAATGCACCTCATGGCCACCTTCTTGCAAGTCCCAAAGGAAGTTCCAATCGATTCCTGATAGCACTGTCTTCGAAACCACGGTATTGGATATGAGGTAAACTAGCATGGAACTCAAAATCAACCTAACTAGTATCAGCGTGCCCATCATGGATAGAGAAGACGTCTTCCATCCCTCTAGCCGGTCATGGACCTATTGCACCACCCCCGAGCACTCCAACACCCGCAGCCTGCTTCCTGATATAGGGACCCCTAAGTAGCTCCACGGCCCCTTCTGCTCTCGCATCTTGAAGATTCCCCCTGATCTCCCGCCTCACCCGCAACTCCGTCCTTGGACTAAAGTAGATAGTAGATTTATGAAAATTCACTCTCTGCCCCAAAGGGTCACAGTAGTCCGCCAATACACCTTTGAGGGTCACCACATCCCTTGCCCTCGCCCTCATCAGGAGGAAGCAATTATCTGCAAAAAGAAGGTGAGATATCGGTCGAGCACCAGGACACGATGGAGGCCATCCCCAGACAGCCGCATCTCGCACAAAAAACAAACCTCCGGGTCATTCACTTGGATCAATCGTCTAAATTGACGACATGAAGGAGGGCTTGGCCGCCCCTACAATTCAATGCAAGAATCTTCATTCTACACCACCCTTATGAGCAAGCTCCCATACTCCCCCCCCCCCCCCCCAGAGCTGCTGATTTCTCAACTTCAACCTGGGTCAGCCCATCTCTCGGTCCCTTTCCCTCACCAGATCCTAGTAACTCCCATCACCGCCGCTCTCACCCTTAGCACGACAGTAAGATGGTCCATGGCTTCCACTTCCCGACCCACAACCACCCTGCCAACTGCCGGTCCTCTCGCATAGTCCGCCATAGGTGCCGCATCCTACCCAATCCGCTCGGCCACTTGGGCCACTGCGTCCCCAGTTCCCAGACGTGCATCCTCTCATGTGATCGTGTCCGATCCCTCCTCTGAGCCATTCTCTAAAGAAGGTTGAGGGGGCTCGGGGAGGTTAGAGGTGGCCGGTGATGAAGCCAAGCTCGGGGCCACCTTCGCCATAATAGGAGCTGCAATCACAGCGGTGGGCAGGCCAGCCTCCAACTCCCCCACTCCTAAACCCCTATCGGTCCCATCCGCTGGCGACACGCCCGGACTGACCGCAGGTGACACTCGGCCCACGCTTCCGGGCCGCCCTGCTCACGGGCTTCTAGCAGGCCAGCATACCTCAGCCATTTGGGTCACGTCCGACTTGCCCTCCGGAGAGGCCTGACCCGTGCTCCCGAGCCGCCCTCTGCAACCCAGCCCGACCCAGGGACAGATGCTAGGCTCCTGGGCCTCTTGTTCGACGTCATCTATTTGAATCCCTGGGCTGCCTGCAGCCCGACCGGCCTAGAAGCCCCAGCCTCCTCCGTCGAGTCAACCAAGCCCGATAACGGGTCAAAACTCAAGCTGATCCGGTGCCAACTTAGCGTCGACCCCAAGCCCGATCCTAACTCGCCTCCCTCTCTGGTTGGATGCTCCTTCGAAGGCGAACGTCGACGAGCTACCTTCGCCGGCTTCTGCCAGCCGTTCGAGTCCAACGAGGATTCAGGCAAACTCGGATGGCCCAACAGGGACTGCTTGAGGTGGCTGGATCCGCGTTGCCACCAGCCAAGGACTGAAGATCAGCCTTCAGATCTCCTCCACCCAAGCTCGACTGGCTCACCGGGATCGCCACCTGTTTCCACCACAATGGGGGTGGGGGTCCACGGCCGATCTCGCCCCTCCTTCGCCTACGCCGGAGCTAGGAACTTGCAACCCGCCTCCACGTGCCTAATCCTTCTGCATTGCTGACCCAAAGATTGATTTTGATGATCACAAAATCTTGAAGTATAATTACTAATGTTTGTGTTGCAAAAAGAAAGATAATTTGTTTTGCAAGGAACGTAGTAAGTTGGAAGAATGCAAGAAGGCCTCAAAAGTTCTCAAAAAAAGTTAGAAGAAAGCCACACTTCATTGGCCCAAATTTCAAGTATAAAGAATTCAAGTTGGAGAGCAAATTCCAAGAAAAAATTCAAAAGAACAGTCCTCGAGTCGACTCCTAGAAGTTCAGAGTCGACTCTGGCACTCTGGAATTTCAAGGAACAGTGCTCGAGTCGACTCCTACTATTCACGAGCCAACTACCACAGAAAAAGACAGAGAACTAATTTTTAATGAACAGTGCTCGAGCCGACTCCTACTATTCACGAGCCGACTCCAGCTACAGTGCCAAGTCGACTCCTACTTCATTCGAGCCGTCTCTCAGTCAAGACAGAAAGTGGTTTTCAGCGCTACAGTTCTCGAGCCGACTCCAGCTACAATGCGAGCCGTCTCCAGCTACAATGCCGAGCAGAATTCTATTCACGAGGCGACTCCTGTTTCAGCCGAGTCGACTCGAGCACGCTGGAAGGCATAATGGCTAGTTTTTTCTCGACTCCAATGGCTCTATTTTTGTCTCTAATGGCTAGATCTTTGTTGCCACGCCATCCAAAGCTATAAAATCAAGGGGAGAGCAAGGGGAGAGGTAGAAAAGTGGGAGAGAACACATAGGAAAGAGATTTTAAGAGAAATCTCCCAAAAGTACAAAAAGGCCATTCAAAGCAAAAAAGAGAGAAGAAGAGCATCTGAGTGAATCCCAAAGCTTCCTCTCCAACTGTGTGCTGCCTCAGTGATCCTTTACCTCGTGCGAAATCAGAAGAGGGTCAAGTAAAGAAAAAGCCGAGTTCTTTCATCTGCAAAACTTGTTTGAGGGCTTCTTCTCATTACTTTATTTATTTATATTGTTATATCTGCTTGTTTGAGAAGTTTGTATTTGATTTAAACTCCTATTCTGACATCTTGTAACTTGATTCAATCAAGGGATTGAATCAAGGGGTTAAGGATTGTTGGTGAGCAGTGAAAACCAATGTTGTAGGTTGTAGTTGGTAATCCGGGAAAAAAGAACTGAGTTCGTTGTGATCTCATGAAAACAACAAGTTAAGTTGCGAGCTTGTAAAACAACCGGCTGAAATCTGAGGGACTATAGTAAAATTTCCAAGAGATCTTGGGGAGTGGATGTAGGTGTTGGGGTGCACCGAACCACTATACTCTTTGTGTTTGTGATGCCTTATCTCTTGTGCTTCATACCTTATATTTATACTTGATTGTGTAATATCTCTAGCTTTGTTCTCTATTGATTTATATGTGATTGTTTAGAGCTTGCTTAGCTTCCACTCCATTCATACCATTTACATAGATTAAAATTGATCATACAACTATAAGTTAATTTTAGATCAATTGCACCTTAAAACCATAGTGTAGTTGCTCTAGTTTAATTTTTCACTGCTTTACTTGTAATTGGCTAGAGCTTAAGTATGATAACATCTTATCATTCCGCTACATTCAATTCAAAGTTAATTAGGGAACATAATTTTTAGAAAACCCAATTCATCCTCCCTCTTGGGTTGTCATCTTGGGCAACAAGTGGTATCAGAGCATGTGCTCTTCTATTATTTATAGTCTTAACCGACTAGAGCCAAAGATTATGACAGCCCCACATAACATATTATTTGCTGTGGGACTTTCCATAAACAGACCTCCACTGTTTGATGAAACTAACTGTATTCAATGAAAAGCTAGAATGAAAATCTTTGTTCAATCACAAAACTATGAGTTATGGAATATCATTATAAATGGCCCTCACACTCTCTCTCAGGCTGTTAATGAAAAGGAACTTGTACAATTGAATGCTAATGCTATGAACATACTATATTGTGCTATCAATGAAACTGTATTTAATAAAATTTCTGCATGCTTATCTACTAAAGAGATCTGGGATACTTTAGAAAATATTTATGATAAATCCCAAATTAGCTCACATGTGCTTCAACTACATACTAACAATGAGACTGCAGGAAAAGCTTTTGAATCTCCCAATCAGGAAGAAAAAGCAATAAATGAAGAATTAGGTGATGAAAATAAGGATCCATCCTCAAACACCGAGAAATTCAAAAGCTTCTTAAAGACAAAGAAGAAGAGGAAGCAAGAAGAAAAAAAAAAATTAAAAGCAAGAAAGCCTTGACCAAGAGAGAGTCAAGCAAAATATTGAAAGCTAGAAGCAACAAAGATGACATCAGCTCCAAAGAACTACAAGAAGTAACTAACTTGTGCTTTATGGCATAAGAAGATAAGGTAAAATCTGAATCTAATTTTACATCAAATGAATTACAAGAAGAATTCTCTTATGATGAACTATTAAATACTTTTCATGATTTGTATGGCGAATATACAAAATTGTCTATGAAGAACAAGAATCTTAAAAAGCTAAATCTGAAAATTTCAGAAGAAAGAAATTCTATTGCTGAAATACAAGACAAATTAAATTCTAAAAATGAAAACTTAAAATTAAATTCAGAAGAATTGATTCAGAAAAATCATAACTTAATTAAAGAAAACCAAAACTTAAGTGAAGAAGTTAACCAACTAAAATCTCTTATTAACAAATTCACTGTAAGCTCAGAAAGATTAAAAATGATGTTTGAAAGCCAACATGTTGTTTTTGATAAATTAAGACTTGGCTTGACTCTTTTGCTTAACAATAAATCTCTAGAGAAAAAGGTTATCAATTCACTAAACAAACCATTAAATAAGATAACTTATTTCAAACATGAAAAGAATGGGCATAACAACTTTACCTATCGTTCTAACATAATTAAATCAAGTGGTAAAGTTATTACAATTAAACAAATTTAGGTTCCAAAAAGAACCATATGCACTAACCCTTTAGGAACCAAGCAAGTCTGGGTACCTAAAATGAAAATATGAGGGTGTAGATATAGATGTGCCAAGATACCCATGGAACAAATGGAACTTTCAGACAAATGGGTGTTTTAGACACATGTTAAAGAATAAAACTTAAAATGTGATTAAGAAAAGCAATTAAAATGGAAGAAAAATATTCAAAATACTCCATCTCTCTATGTTATACTTTACTTATTAATGGATGATTTGCTAATGCTTAATCTATTTTCTTAGAATAACTCTTTGAATTCTCTATATATTTGATTGAGAGTTGTTTTTTTATCCATAGCATCATCTTCTATTGATCATAGACATATGAATGTGTACTTGGTACTCTTGAAAAATATACTTTATGAATACTAAGATTAAAGAAACTTGTTTTGGCATATAAAATTAACTCATGCTAATATGAACATGATTTCAAAAGACATTATCATTGGTTTACTTAGATTAATTTCTGCAAGGTCAAAGTTTGCTATACATATCATCTAGAGAAACTAACTAGAATTATTTCTAAATCTGAAAACATTGTTTCCACTCCTTAGTCTTTGAAAATTCTCCATAAGAACTTATTTGGATCTCTAGGATTATGAACCTAGGAGATAAGCCTCTTGATTTTGTAATTGTGGATAATTTCTCAAAGCTAATGTTGGTTTTGTTCTTGGCACTTAAATTGAAATATTTTCTGCATTAGCACAAACTTACAAAAGGCTTCAAATGAAAAAGGTTTACAAACTGTGAAAATAAATAAGTATCATGGCATAGTTTTGAAAATCAATTTTTTGTTAAGTGCTGCATAGAAAATTATATTGAATACAATTATTTTTGTACCAAGAACATCATTGCATATTAGGTTTATAAAAAGTAAAAATAGAACCTTTGAAAAAAATGTGATGGACAATGCTATGTGATAGCAATTTACCTACTTGATTTTGATTATAGCTATCATCACAATTTATCATATTATAAGGTTTCTATTAAAACTCTTTTTTGAAGAAAACTCCTTATAAACTCATGAAAAATAAAAAAAAAATCTGAAAACTCAATTATAGTTGGAACAAAATTGAGTTCTTCGGAAATGTATTTAATGAAGTAGAATTAGTGATTACTAAGATTCAATCAAGAAAAGATAAAATTGATCTTGAAAAAATCTTTACATGATTAGAAGCCAAAGCTCACCATTTTTATTTGATTGCTTTATGAGCCTTGTATTTTATCAAATGAATGTATAGACTGCACTTCTGTGTGATTATATTATTGAAAAATTTTTATGTAAAACTAACTACCTATATTTGAAAAACATTCATTATAAACATGATAAAGTACTATTTGATTTAGAACAAGCACCAAGAACATGATATGAAAGTTTAAGTAACTTTTTGATAGAAAGTAATATTGATAAAACTATGTATCAAAAAGAAAATTCTGATATCGTAAATGCTCAAGTATATATTGATGACATTATTTGTCGTGCTACTAATGAAGCTTTATGTGAAGTTTTTACTAAGCTCATGTAGGATGAGTTCGAAATAAGTAGAATGGATGAACTAACTTTCCTCTCGAACTCTAAACTAAGACAAACAAGAAAAGGAAATTTCATTGGTCAAAGTAAGTTTACAAGAATATTCTTATAAAAGTTTGGTATGAAGAAAGGTATGTCTATGACCCCATCTTGTAGAGTTTGAGAATGATGAGCAAAGTAAGTTCTATTGTTTGAAGGTGTATTATTATATTATACAGCTTATAGGCCAAATTGTATGCTCATTTCATGTTTATATGCAAAGATATCAAATTAATTCTAATGAATCATATTTAATTGATATCAAAAGACTCATAAAAATCTGTTAAGAAAATAAAATCTAAGATTATGAATTAATGAAATACTTAAGAGCTTTGACATCAAACAAGATTCTCATAAGATGCAATGATTCTAATGTCAAAAATTTAATAAAGAATCTAATTCTGCTCTCTTTATTTAATTACATGAAAATAATGTTGGCGTCCGACCGCACCGGAACCCACTCACACCGGCACTGCCCACCAACGTCGGAAAACAAAGAGAGAATAACTCTCTCGCTCCCTCGACACCGGACTCAAGGATCACCGCTTCGCTTATCCCTACGAAGGGCAAAAGATTACCCCGTGGTATCAATAGGGTAAAACACTTGAGCACCGCAGCGGATTATCAAACCAAAGCAAGAAGAAATAGGAAGAAGATAGCAAAGCAAACACAAAGATGTAACGAGGTTCGGCTACAAATAGCCTACGTCCTCCACCGCTCCAAATCTCAACTAGGATGAATAGATTACAGAGATGGCACACACCCGAACGATCACACGAGATCGCTCTACAAGAGATTCACACAGAATTTCCTTTGCACAAGAAGTAGGATCCCAATCCTCTTCTTCTCTAGAACCCTAGCCTCACAAACAAGAGTCTCTCTCAAATATACGGCCAATCGCTATACCCTAGGGCTCTCATGAGTCCTATATATAGTCTCAAGACCTTCAGATGATCATAGCCGTCGAAACGCCAACAAAACACCAAAAGAAAACTCATCCGTATGATTTCCGCGAGCTCGAGTCGACTCGGCTTTAGTTCGAGTCGACTCGGGCACGTCTGGACAACTTCCAGTATGACTGGCACGATCTCGAGTCGACTCGACTGTGGCTCGAGTCGACTCGACGATGCTTCGAGTCGACTCGACTGTAGCTCGAGTCGACTCTGACAGTCCAGACAGAAGCATGGTTTTTCGGCCTTTCTTCTCCCGGGTCGACTCGATGGACCTCGAGTCGACACGACTGTTCCCGAGTCGACTCGACTGAAGCTCGAGTCGACTCCGACAGTCCGCCAGACAGAAAACTATGCAGAATTGATTTTTCTTCAATTCTCTTCATCACCAAAGGTCTCCACATACCCCAACAAATAAGACATTATTTCATAAAAGATCACACTCAAACTGAAAGGATCATAGTTGGATCAATTATACTAAAATTACATATTTAAATGAGGGGAGTTTATTTGAAAAAAAGTGATTTTGATCCTTTACATGATTATTCTTAATGCTTTAATACATAATGTTATGACGTAATACATATTATGTTGTGCATGTGATATGATATTTTGAATTATGTGTTTTCAATATTCAGATAACAAAGATCTTTTTTAAATATAATTTGTAATGCTCTATGCTTAGACAAATTGATTGAAACATGTTCTCACCAATGGCAATTTCATTTTTCTTTTGTGACATTCATAATTTGAAATGTGTTTTAACTTTGCACACAAGTTTTTGCTTCACTTTTGCCTTCAAAATAACTTGTGTTCCAAAGCTTAATAGAAATTATTTCACTTGCATTCTATACTCCTCAATAATATTTATTTTCCGAATTTATCCTGCACTTTTATGATCAAAAATTGCTTATTAAATTAGTCCCGATGCTTGAATGTTTGGAATACTACATAAGAATTTTTCTAAGTATCTTTGAATGAAATTTCAGATATGTTGTTCATGACCACCTTTGAAATCTGAAAATTGAATATATTTGCAAAAAGAAAAAGAGAAGGATAACGAATATCTTCTTAAAAAGAAAAGAAAAAATAAACTGAATTTGGAATTTAGGCAAAATGAATTGATTTTGAACTATCTTCCATCTTGCCTAAACTTTGGTACACAATGTCCTGACACATGTTAAATTGCTCCAATCTGTACTAAAATTCATGTTAATTACAAAGATTCTGAATGTGCTCTAATGTTATTGAAATATGTATTTTCAATCTTAGTGATTTAAGATAAGCTACAATGTAGAAGATACATATATCAAATTATATTTTGAAAGTGTCCTTGAAAATTTTTATGAAATTTAGAATCTAATTTTGTATAAAAGCTTAAACCTAATTAAATTGCTTATATCATTGCATTTTTGTAACTTTAGTTATATGCTTCAACGATCGCGTCATTCAGGAGAATAACTCAATTAAAATTTTTAAATGAAAATTATAACTTAAAAAAAAAAACAGAATTAATTTTGATGCCTTGGTTGATTGCTCCAATATGCATCTGAAACATATCATTTTTTATCTTTGAAGTGTACTAAAATTGGTCTAAATGATGTATTTTTCAATAATCTTGATTGTGAAAAAATGTTTCTAAATATATGATTTTATTTTGATATTAAAAAGATTCATTATGTTTCATGTATACATTGCTGTGAAACTATGATTAAGAAATTGAATTCTATAAATATACACTTCAATGATCATCTATATATTTTCTCTCCTGCATAATAAAGTGCCTCTATCATTTAAAGAAAAAGATTTTTTTTAAAAAAAAAGATATTTAATGATCTTAAAGCTAGAAACCTTTCAACTCACTCAAATAATTCTTAAAGAAAAGAAAATATAATTGCTTTTGAAAGAAATTTGATCTTCAAAAGAGTTATTTTCTGATTAATATTTCAGTGCATATTCTCAAAAATTAATAGGAAGCATGACTTATTCTTGAAAGATTAAAAAGAGTGATTGTTATAAATTTTGAAAAATTCTAGATCACTCCACATAAAATTTCAGTTTTATTCACACTTATCATTAAAATCTGAAATTCAACAAAAAAAAGGAGGAATGACTAAAGAAGAATGCATCTTTTAAGGGGGAGCTTTACATATTCAATCTCTTTGCAATATGCATCTTATTCAAAAGTCACTTTCATTCCTTGAATGTTTTGATGGATTGATTTTGATGAATCTCTTTGTTGCCATTGCTTGCCTTAGTTATATAATAACTTATACCTTAAGTTTAGTTCTATAGAGCTTTTCTTATCTCAAATGAATATGATTTAATACTTGAAAATATGTTCTCAATGGTTTAAGTTGTGTTGAAACTCAAAGAAAACACATTTCCAAGATTGACAATTTGAATATTCGATTGAAAATTTTCTTCAATTCTAAACTCTTAAATGAAATGATCAATTAAAGGAGAGAAAGAAAATTTCAGGAGGAGAGATCATATGCAAATTAATCGCATAAATCCATAACTAGAGGAGAGAGAAAGAATACTAAATGATAAGTGATCCTAATACTCTCCAATATGTATCATCTAAAATTTAAATCTGAGAATCTTTATGATACATCTTGAGGGTTGCTATTTGGTTAATATATCTTGTGTATCAATCATGAACCAAATTGCAATTCAAATAGTTGATCTTAAGTGCCTCTAATTTAATACAAAAAGGGGAGAAAAATAAAAGTAAAAAATCAGTTTGGAACATAATGTTTTATGTTTGATTCATGATCATTATTATCGATATCTGAAAAATATGAATAGATCTCAAGAGGCTTACATAAATGAAAGAAGAAATAAATGTTCTTAAAAGCTAAATCATTAAAGGTTACTCTATGTAAATTTGGCAAAGAACTTTTAGTATGCTTTTAATGTCTAATTAGTTTAAAATTGATACCAATTTAAGCAGCCAATTCAATTTAATTGATTTTGATGCTATTCTCTTTAAAGGAGTAAAAGAAAATCTTTAAAAGAGCTCTAAAAGAACTTTCAAAGTTTTGAATTTTATATTTTTTAGGTATATAAGTTTTGAAAATTAATTAGATTGCTCTCATGTTGATATATATTTAATATATTGGGCAAAAGATCTTAAATGAATAAACTTTCATACTTGTTATTAAAGCTCTTTCAAAAAAAAAATGGAAGGTTAGATTTTCATTCATGCTTTTTTTGAATATCATTCTTGACACTCCTTGAATTAACTTGAAAAGGATTCCACCTGCACTTGATTTAAAAACTATCTTTGGAATCATATTCGATGTGCTCACATTATAATTTGCTCTGAAATCATATTATTTGGCTCTAATCTATGCTCATTAATCATGTTGTCAAAAAGTATATGCGCATATACTTTGCGCTTAATGTTTTATTATTTTACAATCTTTTTGATGTTGTCAAAAAGAGAAAAAAATATCTGAGTAAGAGTATATGCTCATAATACTTTATGTATTTTCAATGGAATATAAATCAGCTTAGATTGAAATGTATTGATTGGGTTAAGCTGATTAAATCTAAAGCATTATCATGAAGTATGTTTTAAATATGCATGTTTTCTACTTCATGCAACTTAGCTATGTATTAGTTCTAGAACACAATCTATTTTATATTGCATATACTCCAAGTTTTATCATCATCAAAAAGAGGAAGATTGCTGACCCAAAGATTGATTTTGATGATCACAAAACCTTGAAGTATAATTACTAATGTTTGTATTGCAAGAAGAAAAATAATTTATTTTGCAAGGAACATAGTAAGTTGGAAGAATGCAAGAAGGCCTCAAAAGTTCTTAAGATAAGTTGGAAGAAAGTCACACTTCATCGGCCCAAATTTCAAGTACAAAGAATTCAAGTTGAAGAGCAAATTCCAAGAAAAAATTCAAAAGAATAGTCCTCGAGTCGACTCCTGAAAGTTCAGAGTCGACTCTGGCACTCTGGAGTTTTAAGGAACAGTGCTCGAGTCGACTTCTACTGTTCACGAGTCGACTCCCGCAGAAAAAGACAGAGAACTGATTTTTAATGAACAGTGCTCGAGCCGACTCCTACTATTCATGAGCCAACTCCAGCTACAGTGCCGAGTCGACTCCTACTTCATTCAAGCTGTCTCTCTCAGTCAGGACAGAAAGTAGTTTTCAGTACTATAGTTCTCGAGCCAACTCCAGCTACAGTGCGAGTTGTCTCCAGCTACAGTGCCGAGCAGACTCCTATTCACGAGTCGACTCCTGCTTCAGCCGAGTCGACTCGAGCACGCTGGAAGGCATAACGGCTAGTTTTTTCTCGACTCCAACGGCTCTATTTTTGTCTCTAATGGCTAGATCTTTGTTCCCACGCTATCCAAAGCTATAAAATCAAGGGGAGAGCAAGGGAAGAGATAGAGAAGTGGGAGAGAACACATAGGAAAGAGATTTTAAGAGAAACCTTTCAAAAGTACAAAAGGGCCATTCAAAGCAAAAAAGAGAGAAGAAGAGCATCTGAGTGAATCCCAAAGCTTCCTCTCCAACTGTGTGCTGCCTCAGTGATCCTCTACCTCATGCGAAATCAGAAGAGGGTCAAGTAAAGAAAAAGCCGAGTTCTTTCATCTGCAAAACTTGTTTGAGGGCTTTTTCTCTTTACTCTATTTGTTTATATTGTTATATCTGCTTGTTTGAGAAGTTTGTATTTGATTTAAACTCCTATTCTGACATCTTGTAACTTGATTCAATCAAGGGATTGAATCAAGGGGTTAAGGGTTGTTGGTGAGCAGTGAAAACCAACGTTGTAGGTTGTAGTTGGTAATCCGGGGAAAAAGAACTGAGTTCGTTGTGATCTCATGAAAACAACAAGTTAAGTTGTGAGCTTGTAAAACAACCGGTTGTAATCTGAGGGACTATAGTAAAATTTCCAAGAGACCTTGGGGAGTGGATGTAGGTGCTGGGGTGCACCGAACCACTATACATCTTTGTGTTTGTGATGCCTTATCTCTTGTGCTTCATGCCTTACATTTATACTTGATTGTGTAATATCTCTAGCTTTGTTTTCTATTGATTTATATGTGATTGTTTAGAGCTTGCTTAGCTTCCACTCCATTCATATCATTTATATAGATTAAAATTGATCATACAACTATAAGTTAATTTTAGATCAATTGCACCTTAAAGCTATAGTATAATTGCTCTAGCTTAATTTTCCACTGCTTTACTTGTAATTGGCTAGAGCTTAAGTAAGATAACATCTTATCATTTCGTTGCATTCAATTCAAAGTTAATTAGGGAACATAATTTTTAGAAAATCCAATTCACCCCCCCTCCTCTTGGGTTGTCACCTTGGGCAACATGCATCCAAAGCAAAACTTTGGGATGTTCTTCTAGGCGAAGGGTTGTCACAACACGCTCGTCTTCCCCTTGATCTGGACTCCAAGCAGCAATGATGACGTGCCATTGATGGCCACCTTCACCCGGGCAAAGCCCATCATCTTCTACTGCTCCGTTACCCCGTCGACGGCAAGCAGCCGACCCGCCACCGCAGGGATCTGGGGGATGTCTTGCTTGACCAATACTCCACCGGCAGCCGGGGTAGTCGGATCCAGACCATCGCCGTCTTCACAGCATCCAAGCTTGGCACGAAGTCAGAAGTCTGCGGCTCCATGGCCAGGAGCTGGCCCCCCACCACCCATGGCCCTCCGGTGAGGGCCCGATCTCAATCCGCTGTTGATTTGAACCTGAGTGCGAGGTGGTCATCGGCCAGGGGAACTGCCACCACCTCTGCTTCCATCTTCCCCTGAGCTGCGACGTCTCCGGCATCCTAGTTTGCCGGCACTCGACGGCCAAGACTGCGAACCACCACCACCAAGCCCTCCCACTCCTTCTGCGATGCCTCTATTGGTTCCTCCGCCAACTTGAGCACGGCCGTGAAAAACTGTCAGAGATTCTCCACCTTCGCCTTTCGAGACTCGATGGGTCACCTAGACTCCGGGCTTCGTCTGAGTGTCCGATTCTTTGTCCCGTGCCGGCTGCGCCCAGCCATCCCCCACGGCAGTGCTAGCCACCATCTTTTCAGCTTTTGACCTCCCCTCCATCTCCAATGTGCACGAAAATTGATGCAATCGTCTCGGAGCGAACTAGCCGTTGTAAGCCAGCTCTAGCCGAGAGCAATGATTTAAATCCTATGTACATCTAAGAAAAAAAAAAAAGGCATTCATCAGTAATTTTTTTCTTAAAAAAGTCACATGGTTGGAGAAACTGCAATGAGACAGCACTTGTACAACATTGATAAGCCAGTCCTGCCTAATCGAAATTACTATTAGTGGCATTCAAGAGAAGATGGTAAGAAGGTTACTTGTTCATGTGTAACAAGTTTCGGCACCATCAATTTTAGCATCTTCTCTTTCCCCGTATGCACTTGAAATGGATCTCTCAATACCGGATGTTCTACTATTTTGCCCACATTGAGGAGAAGCTGATGCATCAGGTTCGTGATTACTGGGAACTCCTACAGTTTTGCAACACAAGCAAATTGTTTAACTCCATTTTGAATACATATCTGACTAGCAATGTAAGCTTGAGCAAAATACCTCTTGTCACTTCATAAAAGGAACTATTTGTGAGAGCATGATCTGGACCGTTCATCACAATGACATATCTCCTGGAAACATAAACTTACAATGACTTGAAAGAAAGCAGAAACTTGATTATTGGGAGACTATTAATTCAATGCCCAGGTTATTTACCTATCATGTTTGCAGAGTAATGTAGTCAAGAAAACTTGGAGAAAGGTCTTGGTCAACAGCCAGAAGACTGACCTTCATAAAAGCCGCAGAACAAGAAAATGATATTCAGGGGGAAAAAAGAAAGGAAAAAAGTGCTAAAAAATGGAAGTTTGTGCCAACTAGGTAGCCAGTAAACATACGATATCCCGAACCCATCTTGAAGTATAGCTTTAAGGATGTGCATAACAATATGAAATTCAAATTCTATAGTCTTAATACCCCTCCACGAAATCTCTCCCTCGCCACCCACCTTCCCAACCACCCAAAAAAAAAAAAAAAAAAAGCAACCCCTCAAACAACAAGAAATACATGAATAAATAAATAAATAATATCTTTTCATTTATTTGTAGGTGCATTTTTTTTTTTTTTGGTGAAAAAATTTATTTGTAGGTGCACTACATTCACAAAAGGTCACTGAATTTGAATATACTAGGTACTGGCATATGAGTTGATATCACTACTGATCTCAGTTAGGGCCCGCATTAATAATGTCACATCACCATGATATTTGATAGTCTCTATGGAATCAGGTTAACATGACAACTACTTAGGGAAAAAAAGAAAATATTCTACTAGTTTTTAATAGCAAACATCTGTCTGAAGAACATAATTTTCTCTTTTTTTCTTTGTTTCATGAAGGGGAGGTTTAACTACCTGGATTTTTATTCGAAAGAGAGTTTGGAGACAAAAGTTACAAAAAGTTGGATGACCATGAGAGTGCTACGAGAGGGAGCTTACTAAAGTTTATTCTACAGGCCTTTCAAAATAGCCAACTCAACCTCCCTTGAGTAGATAAAAGATTGAGATAAACCATTTTTCAACCTGTTAAGATGATCTGAAATCCCTCGTTCATGCTTCCTCACGTAAGTTGAAGTCCAGCTTTCCATCAAATGATGCTTCCTCATGCAATCATCGCTATAGCTTTTGGTAGCATTGCTTTCCAACTTGTCTATGTTCTTCAACTGTATTCGGCGTTCAGGGTAACAAGGATTTATCAACCCTTGACCTCCAAGAGCTTTTGGCCTACAAAACTGGGACCAACTCACCAAGCAGTGTCACCCATTGCATATTTTATTACCTCTCTCCATAGTAATTGTCTTCGCTTCTGTTCAATCTTCTTATTGGTTTCAGCTGGAATCCTGAGCGATGACATGCAGTATATCGGTGTAGACCCCTTCACTGCATTGATCAGCACTAACCTATCTCCCATGGACATTATTTTCCCTTTCCAGGCATATAGCTTGTCGTTGATTTTTTATACAAAAAAGTTTGAATCAGAAGTTTTGAGCCTTGTTGAGTGTAGAGGCAAACCGAGATAGCTTTCTGGTAGCTTGGAAAGGCTGCATCCCATAAATCCAGCAAAAACTTTGGCCTTTGATTCCAAAAATTCCAACCAATCACCGAACTTTCCTCAAAATTAATTTTAAGACCAGTGAGAAGTTTGAAAGGATACAAAATGAGTTTAAGATTAGATGCTTGCCTCTTGTATGCTATATAAAAAATTATTGTATCACGTAAGAAGATATAAAATATATAAATAAATCTACGTCATTCTATTAACTTAAACTTTTGAGATAAGCGGTGATTTTAATATGGTATCAGAGCACACATGTGAGGGGGAGTGCAAAAAAATATAAAATATATAAATAAATCTACCTCATCCTATAAGCCTAAGCTTTTTGGATAAGTGGTGATTTCAACATATTATCAACATATTGAATGCTGTTAATCTCGGCTGAGGCTTTTGTTTGCTTCAATCAGCTTGCTTCTTGCAGCCATGTTTAGCATTCTATCTAAGACATCCCTTAATAGAATAAATAACAGCAGAGAGAGTGGGTCTCTTTGTCTAAGACCCTTCTCTCTGCCTGGATCCAATTGATGGGTTGACCATCAAGAAGAAGGGCAATCTTGCTAGTTTGAAGAATCAACGCAATCCAGCTTGCTGCACCACTTGAAGCCGGAACCCCTTGCTCTAAGAATAGAGATGAGAAAATCCCAAGCAATATTGTCAAATGATTTTATGAAATCCACTTTTGTAGAGTAGTCCTTGCTGTTTAAATCTTTTGCAGGCCGCTATGATCAAACTTAACATGAAGGCATAATTCAGCTTACCAGCATCCACAGTTTTGGCATAGACGTTGAGGAATAGTTTGCAGGTGTCCGTTTTTAGAACCTCCTAGTAAGTGCTAGAAGTATGAGTTTGGAAACCCTTTGGAGATTGGAGCTCTCCCTTTGGAAAGATTGAAAATTGCCTTAACTTAGCACTAGGATGGGCTTAGGTAAGGCTGCAAATGGGTCAGGTTGACCCATGACGCGACCCAACCCGACCCGCGTAGATCCAACCGACCCAAATTTTAGAACCCGTGGAGCCGGGTCGGGTCCTAAATATGGATCTGTTCTATTTTTCGGATTGGGTTTGGGTCAACTCAATCTTGACCCGATCTGGACCCGACCCGACCCGTTTTTTTGGGTTAATTTTAGATTGTTTACTAGAATACCCGATTCGGCCCAATCCGACCCAATCCGAACCCGGATTATCCATTTAGATCCGCAGGCTGCAGCCCTAGATCTGGAGGCCCAGAGGCTGCCAGCTTCTCTTCTGAGGTCTCATTCCCCGAGGAGACCGGATCCTCGCTCCGTCTCCTCCTCGCGCACCGAGCAGACCCACTAGGGGATGTCAGCACCGTGCTCCTCGTCGAGGTCATGGAAGGGGGTTTTGTCGATCGAGAGCTCGAGGAGGAGGACGCCGAAGCTGCAGACGTCAAAGTGAGGGGTAAAGGAGCCGGAGCGGGGGTGGCGGGTCTCTGGGGCACGGTAGAAGAGGGAGGAGGAGGAGGAGGGGAGGTGGTTGTCGTCGTTGGGGGAGGGAAGGAGCTAGGGGACGAGGCCGTAGTTGGTGAACGAGGACTCGAAGTCGCCACCGGGGAGGATGTT
Source organism: Phoenix dactylifera (assembly GCF_051530095.1). Classification (NCBI taxonomy): domain Eukaryota; kingdom Viridiplantae; phylum Streptophyta; class Magnoliopsida; order Arecales; family Arecaceae; genus Phoenix; species Phoenix dactylifera. Next base: position 36,077,235 of record NC_143192.1, on the reverse strand, counting down.
GGACATTGGAAGTTTTGGAATCCGAGTCCCCTGTCGAGCGGAGGAACCCTAGATCTGGAGAAGTCGAAAGACCCCTCCTTCCCAAATCGATCTCCCCCTTCTGCGCGCCCAAGAGTCTCTTTGGCGTCCAACGACTTCGGCGTGCTTCATCCCTTCTCCCAAGGTATGTCCCTCCTCCGAAACCCTCTTCTCCTTAGATCTCACCTGCAACCCCAGACCCACCCTCTTCCTCCTCCTCGGATTTCACCTGCAACCCCAGACCTACCCTCTTCCTCCTTGGATCTCACTTGCAACCCAAATGCCACACTTTTCCTCCTCCTCCTTGGATCTTACTCCGATCACGACGCCATGCACCCTCTTCCTCCTCCTCTTCCTCCTTTGATCTCACTTGTGACCCTCACACCCCCTCTCTAGACACTTCCCTCCTCCTCCTCCTCCTCCTCCTCCTCCGATCTCACCTGCAAACATGATGCCGACCTCTCTTGATGCTGCTCTCTTCCCCTCCTCCTCTCCCCTCTTTGACGTGCCGCCGTCACCTACTCACTCATGCAGACCCGGCTCGGACCCAACTCGGATCTAGACCCAACCCGGACCCGAATTATTCTGGTTGGGTCCAAGTTATACATGGATCCGACCCAACCCGAATGACCCATTGGGTCCAAAATTATAACTGTAGACCTGACCCGACCCGTCCTGATCTTCAATTGGGTCGGGTCTAGGTCTAAAATTAGAACCTAAACGAGAAATCGGATTGGATCGGAGTCACTCAAGACCCGACCCAATCCGACCCATTTGTACCCCTAGGCTTAGGTGTTGCCCAATAGACAACCCAAGAGGGGGGTGAATTGGGTTCTAATTAAAATTAGATTCTTTAAATTTATCTATTGAGGATTATGAAAGCTTTCTTGATTTTAAACAAATGTTATTAAGTAACCTATAAGAAAGCAGTAAAGAAGTAAAGCAAGATAAACCACAACACAAACATAAGATTTTTATAGTGGTTCGGAGCCAACCTTGCTCCTACGTCCACTTTTCAAGCTTTCCTTGGAAGTTTACTATAATCTTAAGATTACAGCCCGATTGTTTTACAAGCTCACAACCCAACTTGTTGTTTTCACAGGATTACAATGAACCTGGTCATTTTTTTTGGCTCACCGACTAAAACCACTCCGTTTGTTTTTTCGAGCTCACAAACAACCCTTAACCCCTTGATTCAATCTCTTGATTGAATCAAGTAACAAATATCAAAAAAATAGAGTCTAAAGGTTACAAGCTTCTAAATAAGCAGATATAGCAATATAAACAAAATGTAAAGGAATAAGCCCTCCAACAGAATTTGCTGATGCAAGACTTGGCTTCTCCTTTACTGGATCCTCTCTTAAATGTGCTGGTAGTTGAGGATCACTTCAATGAGCCTTTAATAGGAAGAGTGCTCTGAAATCACTTGAAATGCAATAACTCCTCTTGTTTCGCTTTGAAAGGCTCTAATTTTTTTTTGGCGGTTGATTCTCTCGAATGCTCTATATGGAATATGTGTTATGTTGTTCTTTATACTTAGAACCACCTCTTATAGTTTAACTCCTCGAAAACTAGCCGTTAGAGAGGAGAAAAGAACCGTTCTGACAAAACTGTGCGTCCTGACAAAGTATCCGTTGGAATCAAAGTCGACTCGTCCGTCTTGGAGTCGGCTCGGCTAAAGCAGGAGACGCCTCGAGAAAATCAGGAGTTGACTTGAATTCGGACTCTTACAAATAGGCTCTCTATCGATCCTGTAAAAGTCGGCTCGAAGGAATCAGGAGTCGACTCGCCGACAGTATCTTTAGAAGTGAAATACCAGCTCTTTTCCGGGAGACGGCTCGAGTAATTCCAGAGTCGGCTCGCATTCTGGTCTGTGGAAAATGCTCTCGGCCAATTTTTGTAAGAGTCGACTCGTGAACAGTCCAAGTCGACTCGGCCACTATGCCGAAAAAATTACTTTGCGGCTTTAATTTGCGAGAGACGGCTCGAAACTTCTGGGAATCGACTCGCGCACTGCAGCTTGAAAACTCGTTCTCTGTCTTTCTCTGTAAGAGTCAGCTCCTGAACAGTTGGGAGTCGACTTGCCTCATCTGGAAGTCGGCTCGAAAAAGTGTCAAACAGTAACCATGTGCCAGAGTCGACTCGAGAATTCTAGGAGTCGACTCGAGTGTAGGGCAAAGACTTAAATGGTTCCAAACATGAGTAAAATCAACTTAAAATCCTTGAACCATTCTCTAAGGCATTCTTTCAAGTTTAAAAGTATTTTATCTGAAACACTCATTTGAATTCATTAGTACAATATGAAATATACTCAAGTGTTTTGGACTCATTAAAATCAAATAGAGAATCAACAATTACCCATCAATAGGCTTAAGCTAAGGGATGGCAAAAGAGAGAGCTTGGAAAGTAACATAGGATTGCAATAGCTGGTGGGTGACGATCTAAGCAGGTAAACCAGCCGGTTTACCTTAATTGATAACCAGCTATGGAAAATCTTATAATTTGCTTAAACTTTTTGATTAAGCCAAATAAGTGTCACTCTATCATATATCCTTGGTGGATGTTGAAAGTGTTAGCGCACTGTGCAGCCTATTGGGATGCAAGCGCACGTTAACCTCCCTCGTCGCGAATGAACTCCGTGGAATCAATGCCGTGGTTTGTCGGCAAGCATGGCCTTTGTCATTGAAATCAATTTGATGGAACAGAGACCTGTGCTGTGGTTTCGAGAATATTCATGTCGGAGGCAGGATATATTCCGGCATTGATCCGGTGCAAATTGCACCATATTTTTCATATCATAATTAAGAATCGAAAATACTTTCCTATTTTGAACACTACCTCTAAGATTAAGAATCTAGGATGCTGTCCTTATTGAAGTGCTACTTGTGCAACCTAAATCAACTAGCCAGTGCGCATTTAATTAATCTTAAAATACAAGTTTCCCCATAAAAATAAAACAAGCACAGATTCTCCGTGGTGCACAGGCTCTACCATTAAGAGACGGACAGCTATAAAACAAGATGGCATACGAGCGCTGCTATATCATACACGATGCTCATTATTTGATGGCCGTCCATATTTGTGCTGCACTCTATGGTACAGCACCTGCTTGCTACAAAGGATCTCGACTGAGAATATCCATGCATACAAACATATGAAGTTTAAGCTCACCTATCCCCATGTATATTTCTGACGACAAATAGAAGGCTAAGACACGGAACCAAATTATCCCTATTAAGCCACTCTGTATGGTGGGTTCGGGTTGTATCCTTTGCACAAATCGATAATTGATATTCTTTCATGAAGCCAATAATTGAATCACACGTTGCACAACTTTCAAACTATTCCATCAATCTGCATGGATCTCAAAACGGTTATTGAGTAATCCAACAGTTGATGCCGAGAAAGAAGGTGAATAGTTCATTCTTTCGCACGAAAGAAACGGTCTGAACCAGCACATGGTGTGCCCAAGGTCGATCCATCAATCAGCACCACCAATCCTGCGATCATCATCTCCCTCTCACTGGTCACTGGCCTCGGCGTGCCTATGGGATCTAGGATGGTATCCTTGTAGGAAAATATGAAATGGAATTCACAGTTCTGACCATAGAGTTATTATAAAATCTGTTGGGGAAAAATAAATCGTCCCGAAGCACATAAGCACATCGCCAATAATTTCTAACTGTTGACACCGCAATGAGCGCAAACAACGTCCTCTACAATCGGGGTACGTGACAAGCATTAATTGGCTATACAATTTTGGCCTCTATCTAAAGTACTTTTAACCTTGGTCTTGAATGGATATAAAATCTCATGAAGATTCATTTTCCGTCTATCAGTATGCGAAATTTGTCATGGTTTTGGGTTATGAAAATCTACGATATAGAGTAGAAATTTTCCACAGTCCGTGAAATGGTGGCGGATACAACTTTTCCTGGAAAAGAAAAAAGATCCACAGTGCTGCTTTCGTATATGAGTTTGGTTTTCAATGTGGCCAATGATCTAACAATGTGGATTGGCACCATTGAATTATTGAATTCGACCAAGGTGCGAGTCATTAGAGCTATTCAATCTCCAGGAACACATTGGCATCATGTGATGATTAAACTGAACTTCTTACCCTCGCCTCTCAATCTTTTGTGACTCATTTCATGCTCCAATGGCAACTTATCGCTGTTTTTTTTTTTGTGTTGGAGATGAATTTTATCCTTTCTTTTGTTATAATTTCTTTAAAATTATGACAGGCCTATTATGAATTTACACCTGCTTTCGTATTTCTTACGAAAAAAAGTCTTTTCTATGTATTAGAAAAGAAGGTGATCTGTTGTCTGAATGAAGGCAATTCTATTTATCTGTGGAAGTAGGGTCCAGAATGTGCAGTACATGTCCAAGGAATCTCGATTGGAAGAGTCCGGTCACTAATAAAAAGATAAAAATATAAAGTTCAACAGCACGAATTTTTTTTATTCTTTTCAGCTTGAGCTGGCCTCTTAACCTTTTTGTGAAATGCTGGTATCAAGATACTTTTTCTAAAGAACGGACAGTATGAGGTTCCAAGCCTAATATGCCGCCCATTATAAAAAGGCCGGCTGCTCCTCTCTCTTTTTTTTTTCTTTTTTTTTTTAGGTAGATGCATCATATCTGACAAGTATAAATGCACCCAATAAAATCAAAAAACAAAATACCTCATAGTACCAGAGGCAACTCTCCATCACCAGCCCACAGGGTACTCTCAAAATGACTGGCTATATAAGCAGCCACACAGTCCGTAGCCCTATTAGTTTCATAGAAAACATGCTTGACCTGAAAGGCCCCTCCATCCCTCCTGCATTCTGGAGAGGACTAGATATATACACTTAGGCTATTTTCTTTTTTTTAAACTAATGAGATAAAGATAACACCGGGACCAAGGCCTTCCCATTATGCGTGATAGAAAACAATAATCCTGAAATTATTTGGTTCTCCCGAGGAGGAGAATGATTTTTTTTAAAAAAAATAATTAGTAGGAATAATATTTTTATTAATTTCATTTTTGAGTCTCAAAGTTTGTTGCCTATTGCAGGCAAGCTCAAATAGAAACTTAGATTTCAATTTTCAGTAAACCTAAAAACATACTCTATGTCAACGCCCTAGGCTGAAAAATAATTTTGGATCTATTTTACAATTACTAAAATATTATGAATGGCACAACCAAATGTTGTTTGAGATGGTTCAATACGGAAGGGGAACGGATTCGACACTGCAGGATGTCATCCCTCAACTTGATCCCTAATTATATTACGCTCTGGTTTTGAAAGCAACAGTTCGATCTATCTTGGGACGGATTGTTACCTGAATTAATAGGCCGGGAATATGGTAGAGGACGTAAAAGAACCCCTCTCCTTATTATTATTATTATTATTTTTGCATCAAAAGACCTGTCTTTGGCGAGGGCTGAACAGGATCATGACAGCAGGTCACCAGGAAAACCTGGGTCCAAAGCGACGTTCCATTGTGGTGCATGCGTGCATGCTTTACAAGAGTAACAATTAACAAAATATAATGCCGAGTAGGGGTGGCAATCGAGTTGGATTGAACATAAATGGATCGGATCAGATACAGGTTGGGTCAAAAAATCATAAATTTGAACCCGACCTGTTTATTAAATAGATCAAAAATTACAACATGAACCCATCCTGTTTATTAACCCGACTCGATTCGTTTAATCTGTTTAATAAACAGGTAACGTATTTGCCCAAGCTGACCCGACCTGTTTAACCTATTTAGCCCAACCCATTCTGATCCGACCTATTTAACCTGTTTGCCCAACCCGACCTGTTTAACCTTTTCTTTTTTGTTAGATGTATAGATCGAAACGATAATTACACCATATTTCAATAAAGGAGGCAATAGCATGGAAGGCATTCCCTGATGTGCACTATAGCTACTATTCTCCACTACAATTATTCTTTACCTACACTTTTTTGATTGGCATCTTTACCTAAACTTTTCCGATATGTTGTTCATCAACAACACCCAAAAAACCAGCAATTGGACATGGCGCTTCCCATGAGTACTGATGGAGAATCTCATTTGCAGCCAAATCATCCTTTCCATCAACTAGATCAGAATGACCACTTGCACCTCCTGCAGCCTTTCACTTGCACACCACCAGTAGGTAGCGAATCTAGTGATCAACCAATGACAGTATATAGTGGCACAAAGCAGGGTGGATTCAGATACTCTCATAATGAAATGGTGTTTATTAAAGTGCTAGAGGTTTCCACTAGCATTTGAATAAAGTGCAAGAACGGTTGTATGCATTCTAACATGCCTATTGTCATTATCTAGGTTCAGAGGGAATAAAAAAATAACAAGGATTTTAATATCAGGAAAGTTTTAAGTATTTTAGCTAGATCCATCCATACAACCATGAAAGTCCAGTAGCTTCTAGTGATCAGAGGTAGAAATCTCTGCAGTGGATTTGGCACAAAAGCTTAAAGAGGTCAAGTACTGACCCCATCTAGCCTCGGTCCAGAAGTTACTGGTCATCTTTACATCGTTAGAAGGACTTGATCTTAACGTATCGGGTGAAGTTTTATGGCGTAGAAGAGGATGAAATATAAACAATGCAACTGCCAGTCCCAAGCATGGATAAAAGAAGTTCAGGGTTCAGCATGACAACCAGACAAGAAATAAATAAATTCGGATTTTCTTTTTTGAAAAAAAGAAAGATTGGTCACTTGTCCAATCACTTTCGTTCAGGAAATGAAAATATAGCAGATAAAAGTACAGAAGAAGGGGAACAAGAAAGCAGGAATAACAGAGTACCAAAAGTCACTAACAGAAGCTTCAAAAGATTAAAGAGAGGAAGAAGCTTCCTCCTGACTTATCTGAAACCTATCTGGTCCAATCCATAAGTAGGAAGCTGGTTCTTATCCAGCTTTAGCAAGATAGTCCAGGGGCATGAGTAAGAATCACAAAGCCAATACCAGTTTGGGAAAGGCTCGATAGTTAAGGTCATGGCAGAGAATGACCTGCTCATAAGAAGAAGTAGAATTTCCTCATGTACCACAGCCTGCCACTTCAATAGTGCATTCAAAAAGGAGTTTGTGCATTCTCACACACAGCTAATAAGAATCCATGCATTTTAGCCAATGAGGGAAAAATGAATGATCTAATGGAGATTGTGCAAAGAAAATAGTTAATTAACAGGGATATCACAGGTTTCTTGTACTAACATCCTGGTTGGTCAACAATAAACTATACATGAGTAGATTTCGATGGTTGGAAGGCTTAGAAAACCAAGAAAGTGGTAACCTCCGAGAATCTCACACATAAAATTCAATAGAAAACAGTCCACATAAGAAAGTCATGCTGCTTCAGCTTACTTGAGCTTTTTGACCAGTCAAGTGAAAGATTAAACATTAGATATATTTCTTGATCCATTTGGGCGGTATCAAGAAGTAGTAATAGAACATGCAAAAGTTTTGGAGTATCTTGGCAACCATGCAAGAGAATATCTTCTAAAGCTTTCACCCATTAGCTTTGCAGTTTTTTCATCTAGAAGACATACGTTATGTGGGAGAACAAGATACCAGCAACGTGTATGAGGAATCACAAAATGCAAACAAAGCCATCTCTATTTAAAGATAAACTACCATGGTACCACTTATTCATTCAGAAACCACGGCAAGCAAAGGCAATACCTGTGTTGCTGGAAAGACGAAGCTCAAGAGCTATGACACTTGGAAGATTTCAGATCAGAGGAACATGCAGGAGATTGAAAGCACACTTTCTCATGGCTCTGGCTCAGCTTGGTTACACAATTCTCTATTTCATTACTGAAGCTTCCTTCAAGCGGGGATTGAACCCCCATGTCTACATTACTTACCGGCATCTTGTTGGTGGCTTGGTCATGTGGCCTTTCGCCTATTTCCTCGAAAGGTACACTATTTTCATCACTCACAACATTCAAGTAATTCTACCAAACTAAAAACTACATAGCTAGAAAAATGATTTTTTAGTCATGATGATTACAGGGAACGCAATTCTTAGTGGAAGTAGTGTCCCTGATACTACACTTACTAGAGTTGCATTGATAAAATAAAAGTGCAATCCATAAGTTCTTTTCTTACAATTAACCACGAACACTGCTTATACCTTTTCCCGTTTTCCATTTTGCAGAAAATTAAGACCGAAGCTGACATGGGCATTGTTCCTGGAAATATGTGTTCTTTCACTTCTTGGGTTAGACAACAAACATTTTGTGAATGTATAAACCAGAGTTCCAGTACCCTGTTTGCGGATTAACATCATCTTTTAATGCTTCAGGGTCAGCCTAACACTGAATATGTACTTCGCAAGCTTGAGATACACCTCTCCAACCTTTGTTTCCTCTATGGTCAACACCATTGCTTCCATGACATTTGTCATTGCTATTCTGCTTAGGTATGCCAGCTTCAGTCTTAACTCAGTTTTAATTGTGAAACTGGGGTCTATTTTCAGTCAGACAAACTTCAAGTACTAATCATTATAATAACAATTGTATCTCTGCTTGTTCAATTTGATATATTTGCCATGATCTAGCAAGTGATGCATGTAAGACATAAATCTCACATTTTAACTGTTATTAATTCAATGATTGCCTCTTACTTTAAGATTGGAGCATCTTGATGTTAAGAGTCCTCCTGGTATGGCAAAGATAGTCGGGACCATAGTTTCCTTGGCTGGTGTCACAACCATGACATTGTATAAAGGACCAGCAGTCAGGAATTTCACGAGAGCACTGATTCATATACAAGGAAATACCACTCATGAAAATTGGTTCAAAGGATCAATTCTTACTGTTGCAAGCTGCATAACGTGGTCAGTCTGGTATATCATGCAGGTACTGAACTTCTTTTAATACAACATAATCAGTCTGACTGCTAATTATGAAAAAAGTTTTTTTTTTCCTTCGATAATAGTACAAAATTGAATCCTTCAAACATGATGAGATGGTCCTATGTAGTTTGTTCTATATTCCAGCACAAATGCTTCCAAGCAGAAAGAGCTACAACAATCCAATACCCAAATTAGTATGCACGGACTGAACTAAGTCGACCTCAAGTATTTACAATGGAACTGCTATATGAAGGGTTGAGCATATGGTTTAAGTGAAAAATGCAAGAGTGATGGATTTGTGGATGAGCAATATAAGAATGATTTTAAGCACCTGATAATAAATAACATACACAACTATGATTGTCGAGACATTGCATGCATATAGTTGCTAGAGTCGGATATATATCTCATATCACAACTGTAAGGTCGCTATTAGAAATAAAGATTATTTAATAAGTTATTTTTTCGACGTAGATTTTTTTTCTTTTTGGCTAAATGCTTTATTCTCCTTGTGTAAATTTTACATGAACCACCTTTCACCAATTTTTTCGCTTAGGAGTTTTAAAATAACAGGCCACACTAATCCTTCATTAGCATTGCAGGCAATGACACTCAAACGATATCCTGCGCAACTTTCACTCACTACATGGATGAACTTTATTGGGGGCATACAGTCAGCTGTTTTTACTGTTTCTGTAGAGCACAAGCCAACAGCATGGATGATTGGATATGACATTGACCTTTGGAGCATCTTATATTCTGTGAGTATACTTTAATAATCGACTTGCTCCTCTCTTTTCCAAAAGGTTCCTTTCTACAAGAAAAATTGTGCTGCAGGGAGTCGTATGTTCTGGTTTAATAATCTTCATTCAATTGTGGTGCACGGAGGAAAAAGGACCAGTTTTTGTGACTATGTTCAATCCTCTTTCAACAATAATGGTGGCACTTCTAGCATACTTTGTTTTTGGTGAAAGATTGTATACAGGAAGGTAAAGATTGAACATTTAGATTCTTGCTTGTGGTAATTTTTAACTTTTATAGGTCTCCAGGGTTCCTTCTATTTGTATATCTGTACCTGAATGCAAATACATACAAGCTTTTGTGCCTCAACTTTTCTGCCTGCTCATTAATGTGCACGCAAATACAAATCACTCTTAGAATTCTAACTTTCTTTTCCTCATTTTGTAGCATAATTGGAGGTTTAATTGTCATCATCGGTCTCTACCTGATGCTTTGGAGCAAAGAAAGAGATCAAGAAGAGCACATGAAATCCGAAAGTCCTTCTTTTTTGGCATATGGAAAAGAGGAGGCAGGCCAATGTGAGAATGATGGAAAAGGAAATGATACAGAAAGATCTCCAGAAGTTTAGACCTTGGAGACTTCACATGCATCGAACTCCCTTTCACCTTGGGCTGTGTCAGCCATTACATTATTATTGCTTAGGGAGGTGGCAGATTGTAGTCATGATTATATTGCAAGGGGAGAAACTGACTAGGGAAGCTGGTTCAAAAGTACAGACACAAATTTCAATTACAAGCATCACGACCGCCAGCTCGGTAATAATTCCTAGTGCAAAAAGCAGATTGTTGCATATATAGTGGCAAGCACAACAATATGAATATAGATGATATGTTAGGGAGAAAAAGCATGAGCCAATGCACTGTTGAAAATATTTCTTTTCAAGTCTTCCTGACCTAAACATTTCGCCCTTGCTTCTCTCCTCTGTTTTAGCCATCATTTGATAGAGTTTGCTATTCATTATTTCTTACTCAACAAATTTAATAACGATTGATGTTGGGGGAAAAATGAATTGCCCCAAAACATGTGGGCGCATCTCCGGCACGTGATGAAGGCGTCCGACCTGAAGGCGCCCGACTTGAAGGCGCCCGATCTGAGGGTGCCCGACTTGAAGGCGCCGGACCTGAGGGCGCCCGACCAGGAGGCGCCCGACCTGAAGGCGCCCGACCACAAGACATCCGACTCCGAGCCCCGCGGCCCTGCAACCCTAATCTCGGCCAAGTCGACCTCGATCGACTTTGACCCTGAAGGAGACCCAGTCAGAGAACAAGGCAAACTCCTCCACTCTGCCAGGAACCGAGCCTTCTAGGGCCCCATCCTGTGATCTCCGCCTGAATGGCTGTCAACAATTAATGCGCATGGTCTTCACAGATTTCCGGCTTACTCAACAATAAATGCGCATGCCCTCCACGGATCTCCAGCCTACTCAAAATCTTAAACCCTCCACAACAACCAGTTGACTCACTCGGCTACGTCCAGTCATCCACAACAACTCATCAGCTCCAGTCTGGCTCTCCACGGCAGCGCATTAATTCACACGATCGTGCTCCATCATGGCGGTAACTCATTCAATTCGCCCAGTCACATCACAGGTAACTTTGTACCCTCCTATAAAAGAAGAACCTCTCCCCCTTGAACGGGGATCTTGACTTTCAGAACTTTGGCATGTAACCTCTCTCTCCTTCCCCACAAAAGCCCTCTCTGACTTAAGCTTCAGAGGGCCGGCGCCGGAAACCCCGGCCACCGGCTTCTTGCAGGTCCCTTGGAGGACGCAGCCCGCCCACGTACCGCCACCCGCCATTTCCTGCCGGAGCTCCTCCTTCTCAGCCAATGGTCGCCCTCGGGTTCAATTTCCAGCAACAATTGGTGCCCTGGAACATATTTTACTAAGGAGCAGAAAGGGCTGCATGATATAATATTTACATAAAGATAGTGAATAGATTTTTGATAAACCCAAAACAACTAAGATACATAAATCCATCCAAGTTAAATCTTTTCTAATTATGCTGTAGCAAGCAAGAATGTGCCATGTCATTGCATTTGATGCATTGTACGATCATAACTTCATGCCTAGAATTATACCACTCGTTGCACAGTCCCTTAACATTAATAGAGGATGTCTGTATAACATTTTAAGGAACTTCTTGAATATAATTCTACAAAACATCATTACAATGTAGTGATTGTGTCATTAGCGGTCATAAGAATGTTTCTCCAATTTAGGAGTTTTCTTTCTCGAGGTTGAGGGCAAGATAAATCTACTTTTGTTTCCTTATTTGGAGGTCTGCTAAGAGTTTCAAAAGGTTCTCTTCCATCATAATGTCTTCCAACCATTCCTGATTTTTTTTACTTGCAAGACACTCTCACTCTCAAAAATTATATACGTGCAAAGCATTCAATTCCTCTTATTTTAAAGAAATTCTAGACTCTATATGTTAAGATCTCTATAGCTTCTTTCCATCCAAATGGACAGCCACTACATGAGATGAAATTTTGCTGTGGAACCCTCGCTTCACTTTTTTCGTATCGGAATTTTCAGAGCATTCTAAGGGTTCAATATATATTGGTATGCTATAATACTTATTATTAATATTAGCACAACATAGCAATATTTACTATTATAATATTATGCTAGTGTTATATTTTAGTAAATATTTAATATTTATCATATGCTATAGCTAATACTATAATAATAATTATTATAATACATTTACTAGTATATTGAGTTTTATATTATTATAAAATATTTTATTAATGTAATAATATTATTATTGCTGTAACATATTTATGTTTATATAACAATATATACTATTAGTATTGTGTTGCATAAATATAATATTTATATTAGTATTTAACGTATGCCTTCTAATATAATAAAATAATATTCTATTATCATGTAATATCATAATATTATTGCTTAATGTTAGCATAGTTTGGAATATTAATTCTTAAGCATATAATATGCCATAACACTATGATATTATAATATATGGTAAATAATATATACAATATTTTTTAAAAAAATATTGACTTCATATTAAAATATTAATATAATCGTATAAAATATATCATAACAAGTCAAGGACATTTTTACTATTTCAGGAAAATTAGACAGTTTATTTCAATTTTGAGCCTATACTAAAAATTTTAACCACCAAACTGAAAATATGATATAAATATCTAGCATAGTTATGCTATCTGTTTAGTTTTTTGGTTCCTATTTTTCTTTTGCTTCTACCAAACGCCCCCTTAGACTATGTACCTGAGCTAACAATCAGGCCAAGTTTATGACCTAGTTGTTGCTGGACCCTGCAAGGCTGCAAGCAGACAAGTCGTTGCCATTTCCAAACTTGTATAACAGCATCTCCAATCCATTGATTGGTAGACTATATAGGTTGGGTGAAAAAAAAAAGGTAGCTTATTTTACCTTTCACCATCCAACTTTCTTGGGTTAACATGTAAGTACGAGGTATGGTATTGGGCAGGCCAAACCAATGCATAATGTATTCTAATACTTCCGAACACCAAGGTCTCTGATGAAGAGAGTTGGATCTTTCTGGTGCAAGGTGAGGAATAATTGAAAGCAAGGGGGATGCGGCGTGGTTCCTAATTACTGAAGAAATTTTATCATGCTAGTGAAAGAGTTGAGCAAGTCTTAATCCAAAATTATTGAGTACTGTAAAAGAAATGCACAAAAAAAAGGAAAGAAAAAAGAGAGGGAGACAGAAAGGGAAAGCAAGAGTGAAAGAGAGTGGGAAAGCAAAGAAATATATTTCTCCAGCTGAAACCTCCAAGTAGAACTCTTCAATAGTAAATTTTATGTGGCATTAAAAGTAAAGTTTAATTTGAGTGAAGTTAGAAGTTTAGTCATGGGTCAGCATCCCATGAAGAGAGGGAATAGTTGGAGAGCAATTATACAGACCATATGCATCCAGGAGAAAGCATTCATCAAATCTCTTTACTTTCTTTTGATCTGACAAGATGTACTCATGTAAAAGTTATATGAATTGCCGTTTTCACCACACAAGAGCATTCATCAATCATTAAAGCTTGTTCTCCAAAAAAAAAACGTCGCATATCTAGAGAGCTATGATTGGAACCCCTTGTCAAGTATGCACGTAAGAGTCTTAATTCAAAGTTAGGAGTAAGACTTCTGACGCTCTCATATAAGAAAAATATATTGCCTAACAGAATGGTTATTCCATTAGTTATTTTTATTTTTATTTGGCTTACAATATTAGAGTAACTTATGAGGACATTTTTGTTCATAATATTTTTTATAAAAAAATGGACAGGCAAAAATAGTGGCTTTATGCTAGAAATATCTTCTGACAACTTTTCTTAAAATAGTTATGCTTGTACAAGTAAAATTGACCAGCATAACTATCATGAGTTTCTGTTTACCTTCAAAAACTATTTCTAGCAATCTGTTCCACAAGCTAAATAAATGCTTCCAAACTACTTTGTTTTTAATATTTTTTTTCGGTAACACTGTGGACCATAGCCAACAGTCACACTTCATTTTGTAAGATAAACATGAACCAAAAATATATTAGCCAAAACTTGTTATCTTTGATTTCAGAATTTTGGATACAGTCAACTTATTTACTGCCACAATGACGTGTATGACAGAGAACTTGCAATGTTGCACAGTATTTACAGGAAAAAAATAGAAAAAGCAGGCATATGAAAGAATTATAAAGTAATTCTCCCCTTCCAAAAACTGCAATGAGATGGCACTTGTACAACATTGATAAGCCAGTCCTATCTAATCGAAATTACTATTAGTAACATTCAAGAGAAGATGGTAAAAAGGTATTTGTTCATTTGTAATAAGTTTTGGCACCATCACATCAGTGGGAACAGGATCGCATATGCAAAGACCAGATTTTAGCATATTCCCTTTCACTATATGCACTTGAACTGGATCTCTCAATATTGGATGTTCTACGATCTTGCCAACATTGAGGAGAAGCTGATGCATCAGGTTCCTGATTACTGGGAACTCCTATAGTTTTGCAAAACAAGCAACTAGTTTAACTCACTTTAGAATACATATCTGACTAGCAAAAAAGCTTGAGGCAAAATACCTCTGTCACTTCATGAAAGGAACCATTTGTGAGAGCATTTGGGAGACTGTTCATCACAATGACATATCCCCTGAAACACTTACAATGATTTGGTAGAAATCAGAAACTTGGCTATTGGGAGACTATTAATTCAATGCCCAAGTTATTTACCTATCATGTTTGCACAGAATAATGTAGCATCTGATGATGTGGAAGAGGAGACGTGGAGAAAGGTCTTGGTCGACAGCCAGAAGATTGACCTTCATAAAAGCCGCATAACAAGAAATTGAAATTCAGAAAAAAAAGAAAGGAAAAAACTGCCAAAAAATGGAAGTCCATGCCAACTAGGTAGTCAGTAGACATACCTGTTTGTCCCATGTCTCTATCAATCCTTTGAGCAGGTGATCACAAATGGGATTGCAAACATAAGATATCCCAAACCCATCTTGAAGTATAGCTTCAAGGATGTGCATTGCAATCTGAAATTCAAATTCTGCAGTTTTAATACACCCCCACAAAAACCATTTATTGGCAAGTGCGCTACATTTACAAAAGGTCACAGAATTTGAATAGACTAGTTAGTGACCAATGAGTTGAAATCACTACTGATCTCGGTTAGGGCCTGCATTAATAATGTCACATCACCATGATATTTGATAGTCTTTACGGAAATCAGGTTAACATGACAGCTACTTATGAAAGAAAAATATATTCTGCTAGTTTTTAACACACAACATCTCTCTGAACTACATAATTTTCTCTTCTTTTTTTTTAATGAAGGGGAGGTTTAACTATCCGGATTTTTATTCGAAAAAGAGTTCGGAGGCATAAGTTACAAAAAGTTGGATGACTGCCACAGTGCTACAAGAGGGAGCCTCCGCATTTATCCCAAGAGAACGGTCATACAATTTACAGGGAAAGGAACTAAAGTTTATCCTACAGGCCTTTCAAACAGCCATCCCAACCTCCCTCGAGTTGATAGTAGATTGACATAAAGCATTTTTCAACCTATTAAGAAGATCTGAAATCCCTGGTTTATGCTTCCTGACGTAAGTAGAAATAATGAAAGACATTCTAGCTCCGCTTAATATCCTTTGTAACTTTTCTTCTAAAGAAACAAAAAAATAAACAAAGAAACTATGTAGAAATAATCATAATATTAGTCATCAGCCTTAATGAGAACTATATTTAGTCACTTTTACATATTCTTGTTTGCTGAACGTTGCCTTTAAAGGTTACATCTGCTTTTACTGCAAGTTTTTCAAATCCTTGCTCTTGTATATTTTAGCTCATTTCCAGAAAGAAATGAAACTAAGATCATGTGATGCACAAATGCACTGGAGTATATAAGATAATAGGAACATAATTGAAAAAAAAGTCTTAGGAGTTAATTTCTATATGTACATGATAGTTATATTAAGGAGTTAACTAAACACGAACGGAACTGCTTCATAATAGGAATCTGGGACTAAACTTAAAGGAATTATTTGGATATAAAGTTATTTTACAAGATAAATGATTAAATCAACACATATTATGCGGGATTCTGCATTCCGTCGGCAGATAACAGCATCCAATATCGTGCATTTACCATAATTTTTTAGTCATCAGTCATCTATGATACAGAGGATGAGAGATCATTTGGAGCCAGACGAATATACCAAAGACTAATCTCAGAACATGAATAAGAAAGTAATGGGATGAATTTATATAGGAATAATACACAAACAAGGGGGGGAGTATACTGAAAAAGAACATGCAACATTTAAATATAGAACAAGATGAGAAAGAAATTTTAGCTTGTTCATATTGAAAATCAGAATTACCACTTTAGTAAGCTCACTTCCTGTCTCTACAATGGCGCGACACACTTCTACCATATCACTCTCAATAGCCCACCGGATGATACTTGGCTCTCTACCCTTCAAACAAAATAATTACTTCCATGATTCAGTATCATGATTTGAACCATCAGTAAACATATCAAAAGACAAAATACCTGGCATAGAATTCCAATAACCGAGAGAGCAATTGCACGAATATTGTCAAACACCTCGATTTTGTTTTCAAATAGTATCAAGGGAACCAAGAAGTTTGGAACACAAGCTGGAACATGGGGAGTAAACAATCGTGATGTAAATCATAAGTAAGTTGATTATGCCAAAGTACAAAGATTATATTCTTCACTGAAATTAATTATCAGTGTTAGAAAATTCACAGTGATAATATAAAGAGTGACGGAGATTGAAGAATGTGTGATTTGGCAAAAAAATTGAGGATAAGCTCCCTTTTTTTTTTTGAAATAATTGTTAAGGAACAAAAGACAAATCTGGAAAGGCTTCAAGGTATATACTGTAATTAAGGAAATGGCTATCCTGTAATTGTAAGCTTAAGATCAGGAATAGAATATCCATTTTTGCCCATGGGAAATACAGCGGGAATTCTACCTTCCAGATTCAAACCCAAAAGCTCTTCTCAGTGCATATGTTAAGGAAAGGGGTGCCAAGCAAAGGAACAATCTCTTATAATTCAGATGCAATAGTTAAAAAGCACCAGAACAATGTCTTGGAAATTCAAAAAAAAAAAAACTTTAAGAAAAATGGCAAGTTTCTCCACAAATAAAATCAGGGGCTCCAGGTAAGTAGTTTCACAGCAACATAAACATAAGAAAAGAACCTTCCATAAGTATCTTGTATGGAATTTTGTCACATAAATGTTCTATTTATTTTGAGGAGTGCATTATTCATAGTACATAAAGTTGTTCTGGACTTACAATCAACAAACTTCTGCCTTGTTTCACCATTAGCTGCAACACTCTGTGAATAGCAAGAATTATTTCATACAACAAAAACCATGATGGAGATAATAACATAAACCTCAGCAACACAGAGAAGAAAACTTACCTGAAAAAGTGTGAGAACATTAGCAAGACGTTTAATGGATCTCACATTGAGAGTTTCATTTACCATCTTCACGTAAAACCCCACAATCTCCTGTTCCATCAAATCAAAAACGTTCGTATCAAACTAAACAAGCCATTTGCAAAGCATCAGATAGAATCTTAAAACCAAGAAACAAACGACCACCTGCAACAATACAGACATTGTAGCACAGGAATTGAACACCAAAAAACCAGCCCGGTGGTAATTATCTGGATCTTCCTCCCTTTTCTGCAGCCAAGAATGTATAAATTGATGATATTCTGATAATCATTAATCACCACTAATCAATTTCTTGGATCCTGGCTTGTACAACCAAATTTCTATTGACCTGGAATCCTTTAAAAGTGATTTTTTAAAATAGCACAAGAAGGGCAAGTAAATCAAACATTCTTGTTAACCTAATTGCTTAAACATCAAATGATTTAACTCCTACGGAACATAGTAGACTATACAAGAAAATTACAAAGTCTAATTCGAAACAGATGTGCCCAAAATCAATAAAGAACCCCAAGAAAATTCGCAAAAGAAATGGAGACCTCGACGAGGTAGTTGCTTAGGTATCTGATGGCGTTCTCCCTAAGATCTTCATCGACGAACTCGACGATGGCCTGGGGCATGGTCATTGGCCTCTTCATCCACTTCACCTTGTGCTTCTTGCCCAACTTTTTCGCCTCCTTCGCCCCGGAGAGCTCTGAAAACCCGCCGAAAGGAAAGAGAGCGCCATCAAAGAATCAAGATGGGAGAAAGAAAGAAAGAAAGAAAGAAAGAAAGAAAAGGGGCGGAAACATGGGGAAAGGTGGGACCTTGATCGATCTTGGAGTCTTGGAGGAGGCTTAGAGTTCTTTCCTCCCATCGCTGCTCCTCTTCTTTCTGCTCCGGGTCGCCGAGGCCTTCCTCCACCTCCGCCATTTATCCCGGCCTTCAAATTTCTTGGGCTGAGAGAGAGAGAGAGAGAGAGAGAGAGACGTCGGTGGGAAGGTGGGCGGTGGGGAAGGGTTTAAATAGGGAAGACGAAGTCATGAGATTTCCTTTGGCGGGAATGTATCCGTATCTGAATTTCGTCACATTGCATGTAAAAAATTTGGGCTGAGGTAGCTTCCGACATTGCAGCAACTGATTAGGTTATTTGTTGGGCCTCTAAACAGAGGTTAGTCAGCCCATTAACCCAATTAGGGGTTAGATCATATACTTGTGAATTATGAGCTGTGATAAACCATGGCAAAAATAAGGAGGCGTACTCAATGGTGGAGTGAAGCTCCGAGAGAAGGAAAGATGGGTGAGGACTCAAGGGGAAAGACTTAAAAGTGAGAAAAAATAACTGGTTAAATTTTTTTTTATAAATGGTCATTAATTCTATTGGCATGGTCAGTGCCCCATGTTTTCATGTGCAGAGTTTTTCCACCTACACGAAAGTGTACAAGTAGCACTCCTTTATAATTTGATTTTTCTTCCTCTACGAGCAAGTTATTGACATCCAAATTATTTATGAGAGTTCCATTGAGTGAAAGTGGTTAGAATATCATTAATTTGAGAGAGGTTAGAAATTTAATAGAGTGTCAGTATTACCCCACCTAGAGCGAAAATAATTGGAGAGCAATGATTTAAATTCTATGTACATCTATGAAAAAAATGTATTCATCAGTAATTTTTTACTTAAAAAAGTCGCATAGTTGGAGAATAATGATTTGAATCTACATATCAAAATAGAAATATATGTATATATCCACATATAAGAATCTCATTTTAGAGATAAGAGCGATACTTGTCTCATATTTTTGAGTAGTCCATTAAGTTTGATATACATTTTGACTTTTTTCCATTAGTTTAAATTTTTGGAGATAATTGATTGGATAATGTGATCTTAGAGCTCAAATTTGATGGAAATCATAAGTTAAAAATATTCTTTGGTTCAATTTATTTCTTTTAATTATTAATGATTATCTTATCCTAATTCCGGTATATTTCTGGCATCCGCTGATCCTTTTTAGCTTTTCTATTGGAAGAGATTTTTGTTTGTTTCTAGGTCCTTTGTTTTTAGATGACATGACACAGCAGACCCATGCTAGCGACAATTGAATCATTATTTTGAAGAATATTTCAGGAAACATGATAGGAATGCCATCAACTGGATTCAAACCTGGGGCCTCCCCGTACCATGTTTGTTTTGAGACGACATGATAGAAAAGATAGCCAATCCAGTGATCCAAATCCTGCTGAGAAAAGTATATCATTTTTGAGATCCAGTTTTCCTTTCAGGGCACCATTCCTCAACACTCTTGTCTAGGAAAATTTAAACAAAAAAGTGCCACCCAAGAACTGTCATGTTCTTAATACCATCCACTTCATTCTGCCTTTATTCCCATTTTAAGTTCCAGGCAGATGTCACTCTTATCAACATGTACATTCTTAAGAAAATGCCCTAGTCTGCTCTAATTGGCCTTACTCTTGAAGATTATTCTCATTCACTAGTTGCTTGAGCTCTTACCTAATATTTCTTCCTTGAGCTCTCAATGATGATAGGCTTTTGATTTGCCTGCTAAGTTCTGTTTTAGGCAGTTTTAGTATGAGGGCTACAGATCGTGCAATCCTATTGCATGACAATTCTTGTTGTTGAACATGTCATTTTTTTTTACGCGCCTTCAATATTATACCCTTAATAGACTACCTAGAACTCTTCCACCCTCTATGGTTAATAAGCTCATTTTTCTTCATATTCACATTCTTCACCTCATTTGTTCAAGGTTCCTTAGACTGGGAAATTGAGTTTTACTACTGCAGTCTTGCACCTCACCCGCCACCCAGCCCCCATATTTACCTTCATAATCATGCCATTTTGTGGACAAGCTGCCCCAACTTGCTTCCCCATTACCTTCTTCCGAGTGCTAAAAGTTGTAACAGTCAACCAACTAGCTGACTTTACCATATTTGATTAACTTCCTCCAGCTAAAAGTCATTTCTTCCAACTATTCACTGTAACACAGTACAGAAGTGGATGCAACCTATGTCTGTTGCTAGAGATGATTTTGTATACCCATACTTGGAAACATGTTTCCCTTTTCCACAAGAAGGTTCCTGCCTTTAAATGTCATTGTTATAAGATCAATACTTAGTTAAGTGGATCACTATAAGACAATTGACTTGTCATTGTTATAAGATCAATATTTAGTTAAGTGGATCACTATAAGACAATTTACCTGCAACTTTAGTCAGGAGTACAATGATGATTATGTGAAATCATTTTCTCCTATCATTAAGCCTGTGCTCAAAATCATTCTGCAATACTTTATGGATGGATAATTTGTTAAATGATTATAAAAAATATGAGGGCAAGCCTTAGAGCAATTATAAGATTGCTCTATTATGAACTGGGTGTCACGGTTTCGAAATACGGCAATAGTCTCTCTATGGGCGGAGTAAAGCTGCATACATCTGATCCTCCTCAAATCTGCAATATGGGAGCCTTGTGGACTAGGATGCCTTTTTGTCATGAAAATTGTAGCCTTTTGTAGATATATGGTGGAAGTATAGAGTCTCACAGGTCTACACATTATCCTCAGCATGTTTGCTATTAGATTCATTGAAGACAATCTCAGCCCAGCTCCTTGAGTTTGATTTGATTAAATTTAGTTAGACGCAACCGTAACATATTTCTTCGATCCTTTTAACTGCATTCTTGTGCTTGGTCCTTTGAGCAGAATAGCATTTGACACTAAGCTTACTTATCACCATGTGAAATTACATTTACCCAACCTATTGTCAGTCAGTTCTTTGTTGTGGCGCTAATACTATTGATGTGCTCATTATTGCCTATGAAAAATAAGGCCTTAAAATCAGTGATAAGAGATTAGTACTATAATTCTTATACCCCTTCTCCTTCCCCCCCATTCTTTTCTATTAGTTTTATGGTATGAGAGACAATATGCTACAGTAACTACTTGCAGTTAGTCAACTAAATAAGGTCCGCAGAACCGTCCCGAACTGCTCGGTTCGGGACGTTCCGAGCCGTACCGGCGGCGGACCGAGACAGTTCTGACATAAACCGAGATGTCATTGCCAGAGGGGGAGAAGGAGAAGAAGAGAGAGAGAGAGAGAGAGAGAGAGAAAGAGGGGAAGGGAGAGAGGGAGGAGAAGGGAGAGAGGGAATGGAAAGAAGAGAGGTCGGCCGGGGAGGGCCGGCAGAAGTCGGAGAGCCTCCGCGCGGAGGAGGCGGAGGCCGGAGAGATATGGAGGCAGGGCTCCGCCTCCAGTCCCCTATTTCGAGCGAAACAAGGGACCAAAGGTGAATCCCAGCCTCCGTGTCTCTCCGGCCTCCGCCTCCTCCGTGTAAAGGCTCCACAGCCTCCACCGGCCAGCCTCTCTCTTTCTTCCTCTCCCTCCCTTCCTCCCTTCCCCGCTCTCTCTCTCTCTTTTCTTCTCTTGTTTTCTCTCTCCCCCGTCTCTTCTACTATATCGGTACGGGCCTGACACGGCACGATGCAGGCCCGTATCGACTCGTTCTGCCGGATAACTGGTACAGTTTCCGGTATCGGTTCCACCGACGTTATAACTAAATATACCCCTTTGTTCATACAATTTAACAAAATACATGATATGGGGTCGATACAATATGATATGTCAAGATTTAAAGCCTTATCAAGAAAAGATAATATTGTGACATAACTTGTAACCCAGGATCTCATCAAAAAGGCTAACTAGAAGATGTTATTTAGATTCCTTAATCCTCCATAAGTACTCAAGATCTACCCAATTTATAGCTGATATAGGACAAAACATACATCTGCATAGATCCTTATATGTTACCTCCGTTTAAGCACTAGCATCCTTGTTAGACTAAGGATCCAAATCCAATCACAATTATCATAAATCCAATCACAAACACTATGATCAACTTGTGGCCGGCCCAAATGGACCCATGCTAAAGTCTCCAAGTACACATAAGCTATAGGTCGGGTTTGCTCTGATATCGTTAGTAGCAACCGGGACCTCCTCCAAAAAGGCTAGCTATAAGATATTATTTGGGTTCTTCTGTCCTTTATAAGTACCCAAGTTCTACCCAATATAAAGCAATATGGCACTAAACATGCACCCGCATGGGTCCTCACATAAATGTATACATACATACATACATATAATATATTCATGGAGCTACATGCAGGTGGAATACAACTACAAAAACAGCTACTTTTGCGAATAAATAGAAAAAGCAAATCTTTTGACAACATAATCCAAAAAGTTGACCATATAACATGATTGCTGATCATATCACTAAAAGTATTATTATTCAGCAAATCTGTGGCTGGATTAGTACTCATTTCTCTCTTCTTTGAACACAAGGCTTAAAACCTATTAAGAGAAAAAAATTAATTCATTAATGTAATAGTATATGAAGTAAAACTGACCAAGTCAATAACAGTAGAAACTTCTACAAAGAACAGTATAGCATCAACTATAAATATGATACATGTGTTTACGGTAGTAATCTATACCGAAAAATATCAAAGGAATTATAAGTTTCCATTCAGCTATTAATAGGCACTAATAGCGCTAAATAAATGTGAAACTAACAAGGAATTCCTTAACAGCTCATGGTGAAGATTCTCAATTTTTGCTCACCAGCGAAGCACTGAGGTCATATCACTAGAAGTAAACATTTTTCTCTGATAAATCATGAAAAGAAACAAAATCAATAACTATCACACGGTTCCAAGAGATTTGATAAGTCTAGCACAAGTTTTATACATAAAATTGGGATATACATCTCAAATTCATATGCATAGTTTCAAATTAGCACTATCATGATCCATAACACGATACACAAGTAATGTGCTAGTGATGATGGTAAAACTGGCTCCTCCAAAACTGTGTGAAATATTTGATATTTAAAGTCAATCATTATTTCTTGACATATAGTTCGAGACTCGGAACATTTTCAAAGAAAATGAAGTATATCAGCATGGTAAGCTTCTAAATGTAACTGAAAGGAAGAATTTCAAAACATTTCTTGTTCACTGATGAATTTAACACGTTGTGACCAACCATAAAATATGACTAAGCCATTGGTGGTCTAAGCTCATGATCTTTTGAAATATCACGAACATCAGGCGGTATCCATTGCCACATAGGTATAGTACCATAACTAGGAAGAGCCATCAACTTGCTTATACCAGCATGATAAGCTGCAGGAGGTGCAGGCACATATCCAGGAGTAGATATGGACAGGGAATTTACACGCTCCTCCATTCTTTCCTTCTCAGCTCTCAGTAGAGATTTCTCTTCCCGAAGTTCATGTTTCTCCTCCTGCAATATAAGAAAAAATTTACATTCACAGAATCTACTTACAACAAATTTATTCGGAAGAAAACATTGAACAAGGTAGTAGTAAATAGCACTATTTAGTAGCGAATGCTTGCCTATTTTACTGTGAAATAAGAACGATTGGTAGGCACTCCTATTTGGATGGTGCTAGAAAGACAGTAAGAGCCAAAGTAGCCCCAATAGGTGTAAAGTGATGCAAAATCAAATAAAATAATTACTTTATGTGCAGCAAAATGAAAGCAAGGGTCTATAAATAAATATCTCAAAATGATCTAGCTAAGGTAGTGGAAAAAAGATATTTGAACTATTTGCATTGCACCGACAGAGGACATGACCTCCAATAGATATATGCAGACAGAGCTTCTTTTATTGCCTATTAGGATTTTTACTTTTTTCCACTGATTTCTTTTCTTTTCTTATATTAAATTATTGAATTGATGCTTGCTTAGCACAGTTTAGGTTGGAATTAGTGATGAATTTTATTGGAATAGACTGCTCATTTGTGGATAATAAAAAAGAAGAGTTATATTGACAGATCCACAATTACCATGGCTCATTATTGGAAATGGCCTGTTGGTTATAGCCATGGGTTGGTAGTCATAATGAATTTTGACATCAACATTAACATCAAAGAAACTTTATTTATCCTAACTATTACAGAGTTGTCAACAAGCATTAGTCCCATAAAATGTTAAAATAATGCAATGCGGACCAAGGAGGGTAACTAGAAATGGCTCGTTGGTTATAGTTATAGCCATGGGTTGGTAGTCATAATGAATTTTGACATTAACATTAACATCAAAGAAACTTGATTTATCCTAACTATTACAGAGTTGTCAACAAGCATTAGTCCCATAAAATGTTAAAATAATGCGATGCGGACCAAGGTGGGTAACTAGAAAATGTTGCCAGATTGGAAGTCAGAATTCCCATATAATTATTGGCTAAAAAGTGATCGCTTATCAATATGTCTGAGGTCAGAAAAGGTATAAGAAAAAAAGGGGGAGGAGGAGGAGAAGGACAAAAAACTGACCACTTGCTCATATCTCAGCAAAAATATGGACAGAGCACCACTGGAAGTACTAATCAAGCAATGCTAAGTTTAAGGTTATGCTAAGGATCTAATAGGAAGGACGCATATATCAAATAAACAAATAAATAAATCTTCATTTAGGTTTTACAGTTCTTTTTACCAAGAAAGACTTTCAACTCCAAATTAATCTTCCATTTTTTATCATGTTATGAAACAAAACAAGAATTTTATCAGGACTGTGGGAATCATGACCATCATATTTAGAGCAGCCATCTAGCATTTATCGTCACCATAGCCAGCAAAGCTCATCTAGTATATCTCGAGTCAACCATCATATTGTAGTTTAAGCTCAAGAAAAGAAAAAAGCATCATTTACTTTTTGAGGAAAAGACCGAAGCATCAGAATTGTGAAGAATAGTGATAAAAGAGCTCATATGTATGGATGTATGTGTGTGTTTGTGTGTCTTGTGCATCTCATGATTATCTATGTGTGTGTATGTGTGCATGCATGTGTGTGCATATATGTACTATGTGTGTAAATGTATGCATATATGCATGTGCATATGTGTAAATGCACAGCATGTAATATATATTTGTGTGCATGCATGCATATATATATATATATATATATATATATATATATATATATATATATATATATATATATATATATATATGTATATATGTATGTATGTATGTATGTATGTATGTATGTATGTATGTATATTATATACACGTACATGCATGTAGCACCCTGCTATATGTGAGGACCATATAATGCAAGCTGTACATCAGATATCAGTTATATATGCTACCATAATGGAAGATAAACTCACCTTTAAGTTTTTTATGTCCTCCTTAAGCTTTTTATTTGCATCTTTAAGATCCTGGGCCTCAGCTTTTAGCTCATTCAAGAAACAAATGGCATCATTCAGTATTGCACACTTGTCAGGTTTGACAGGCTTCCCAGGCTCCAAAAGCAAGCTAAGTTCCGAGTACCTAAGGAATGACAAATAGGAACTCTTTAGAAAGCTTCCAGAAATTTGTCTGCTTTGATTAATTCCAAGTCTGACAGCATACAACATATAATTTAGGGACAGCCAAATGATATGAAAAAATTGTGAGCATGGTAGCACGTAAAAAAGAAAACAGGATGTGTCTATCAGCCGGCCACATCATTACACTCAAGGCATGATCATGATAAAGCTTGCCTGTTTTCATGTTCGACTACTCCCTTATTCCTGTAATCCTATCTCTCACTAGGTATGGTTTAAAAAAAGATACGGGTTCTACTAAAAAATAAAGAAATATTTGGCAAAAAGCTGTTTAGTCATGATAGGTGTGATATCATTAAGTCTCTTGAAATCTTACCCAACCCCCATTTCCTTCAATTTCCACACATGGCACTCAAATTGTCTCCTTAATTAAACGATGTGATAACTATGAAACCTGTAGAAGGCCTCAACTTGAAAGGTCAATCTATGGAAGAATTCTCTATTATTATCTTTCTTGTTTCTTAGATCGCAGAGAAGAGTGTAGTGGGGAAGGTTATGCGATTGTCAGCTCATAGGTTTTCTGGTTCACACACACTTGCCTTAAACTTTTAAGATGGTATTAAGGATTTATGCAAGGTATTAGAACCAAATTTACAAGGTTCAAAATTTTGCTCCCTGTTTTCTATGGGTTTGTTCAATCTCTTATACAAGAAATCATGCCATTACTTTAGACTTTGTATGTTTTCTACTATAGTTATTCATGCTTTATTACATATGTGTTATCTGTTAATATGTACAGTCAAACTAATCACGCAATATTTGTAATTTACAGTTACTAATAAACTTTAAAAAAACAACATTTACTATTATCTGTTAGAATTACTTTATTGGTTATTTCAAAATAGGACTTTATGGCATTGTTCGTACTTTCCTTGATTCTTACAGCAGCATTTTCAAATCATTTAAGAATACAAGTTCTACCATCATAAAATTAAGAAACAAATGATAAGTAATATTGATAAAACTATTAGATTTTCTTAGAGGTACCATGCTGATAGTTTTTGTAGTGTCAAATCATTTCTCAGGATACAGAAGGTTAGACTATGAATATAACTATGCAGCCCCCCAAAAAGGAAATCTTGGCTCCATCCATGTCTAACAGTTTGAATACCTTTAACTGCTTAGAATTGGTTGTCCAACCTTTTCTAATAGATTATGAGTGAGATTGTGCTCTAGATCATGTTATTTTTATTTTAATCAAGAATCTATGAAATATCAAATTAAAGTTGAAAGCTAAGTAAAAATATAATATCTCCTCTCAGCATAAGTTACTTTTTTTTATATATCTAAGAAAATAAGATAAATCACATGTCATACTTCAAAGAATGCACCTCAAATTACAAGATATTAGAGCCTGAAACCACATCCAAGATTTGCTGAGGATTTTGGAGACACTGTTCAGATTTCATCACCTTCCAACAACTGACCATTAAATTGGATGTTGACTGATCATTGGTGTGCCATCACCAGCTAGTTTGGCTGGACTGCAGCCAAAATTCAAAATCCTGATAAAACAAAGTCACTAGAAATGTTTCCAAAACTTGATCATTGGCTCCTGAAACTCCATTCAGGTGGTTCCAGATTTTCACAAATATATTTGAAGCCATTTCCAGGCTGGTTGTGAATAGCGCGACAACATATTTTCTTGCCCACTCCAGCCACCTTCATGAAACTTGTCACTTTTGAAAAGGGTCGTCATGGTAACAAGAGGTCATCAACCTCTTTCTTTTGTCATTTGTGTGCTGTGACCAATTTAAGGGATTGCTGCCCTGTTTTCTGTCGGAAACCAACCCAATATGATCTCCACGAGATTGCCTCCATTTGTTGGGTATTGTCAGTCTTCCTAGATCCCTATTTTCCTTCATCTACCTTCTTCATGAGGCTTTGGGGCTCCTAGGTTTATAAAGGCTTCGGGACTGTTTATAAGTTATAAGAAATTCCTTCTTCCTAGTTTGAGATTTGCAATTCATCCTCAAAGCTAGATTAAGTAAAAGACATCAAGTTTATGGTCTCTTCTAACTATGCCTCTTTGGTAGTTGATAATGTTTCTGTAATTTGCTAATATGAAGAAACCAATCATAAGGCTCCTTAACCACATTTTTTCAGTTGTGAATGCCTTCTCTCCTGAAGGATAACTATTGTACTTGAAAATCATTGGCTCACTGAATGTGCAGTTCTTTTGCATGACATAATCAGTATCTCAGTGAAGCTTCAAATTACATTGTCACACAGAGAGTAAGCTGCAATAGAAACCTACTTGATGTTGCAAGACAATGAACAAGACCAACCATGAAACCATCTTGTGGTCTGCCATTGTGCATGCAGTTACAGAATTTGAGTAACTTCTTGTGTTTCTTATTCCACCAATCGTGCATTATTGGATATTTTGAGTATAGGCTTGAACTCAAAGCCTATGCCTATGTTTATAAGGTTAGAAATTCTTCAAGTTAGCATTCTGCTGTTATCTTCCTTCAGCTTTCTATTTACCTTTTCAAAGAGAAATTATATAATATCTTTTCTTACTTTAAAACCACATTTCCAGACAATAGTTTACATTAATTTGAAGGTTGTTTAGCCTTGATGCCTTCTCCTTCCTACATGCACTGAAGGGTATTAAACAAGATCAACAGTAGGGGCAAAGAGAGAAGGAATGTCAATTTACAAAATGTTATACAATTAGGAATTTCTCTTACATCCCTGGTGAAGAGTTTCTCTCTATTGCACTTCCAAATTTTGGTTATTGGAGTGAGAAAGTAGAATTATTGCCAATTGATTCCTTGCATTTATTTTGTTAATCCATCACTTCCATAGTTCCAGTCTGCTATGCAAGATGCCAAACTGCACAAGAAAAATTCATGCTCTTATGTTTTTTAATATCTAAAGATTCTGTTGTTGATCCATCATGATTTCAGGGGAGATATCATAAAGCATAGTCTTCAGTTCCTCTTCTGAACTTTTGTTCTTCAGAAGATTTTTGGTCATTGTAAGATTCCATATAAGTGGAGTCATGGAGTATATCATTGGTGTACAGACAATTGCCCACTAAGAGATTGTCAACTAGCGAATAGCCATAGATTTTGTCCAAGAGATTGTTGATTAAAGTCACAAAAATTATGAAATATCAAAAACAAAGCATAAATTCCAACCTATCATCTAGTACCCCACATTTTTAGTTGAGCTATCGGAAAATTGGATGCAACAAAAGTTGGCATATCAAAAATTATATCCACGGTATTACGCTAAATTTGAACTTATCATTTAGCGCAAGAATCTTAAGATGATCAATCATTCAGGTTTTAATACCAGAATATGCACAGATCTTTTGCAGGGAATCATGTGTTAAAAATCTTGGATAATGAATATCTGACTAATGATTAACGTTTCTGGACAGGGCTTTGTCTTTTTTTGCCATCTTTCCAGTGACCACATTATTTTGTCTTCCATATATTAAAATTTAGCTTGGATATGTGCAA
Source organism: Phoenix dactylifera (assembly GCF_051530095.1). NCBI lineage: Eukaryota > Viridiplantae > Streptophyta > Magnoliopsida > Arecales > Arecaceae > Phoenix > Phoenix dactylifera. The sequence goes on along the minus strand of NC_143192.1, from coordinate 36,047,667 downwards.
ATTAATGAAAAGTATCCATCTAGACTAGTAAACTTGTAAATCAGAAAATAATAATTGACATAAATAAGCACCCAAGGAGATTTTTGCTGAAGAAGCACCTTTCTTTCATCCTGTCTCTCCTCATTTTCTCACGACAAGCTTTGGATCCTTGAATAACACATGGTTCATCACGCTCCCTACAAAACAATGTTAGGTACCCATAATGGGTGACAGATGATTCAAGAATCATGTTAACTTCTGAACGGAATTCCTTTATATGTTGAAAGAACAGACATTGATAAACCACTATAAATATAAGAGAAACATATGATCCATGTGTTTGTTTCAGAGCTATTTAAATCCAAAGACATTTTGAGATTTAATAAAACTGAGAAAAACAAAAATAATTATTATCTCCATATAGAATTTAAAGTTCGAATATGCCACGGACTTACTCTGCTCGATCTTTATCACAGATTTATTCCCCTCTCTTGCTAGTGAAAATTCCAAGCAGTGCTTCTATTTAATTGAATAGGTTAAGTTCCGTTTGTCTAAATTCTTGAGAGTGTTTCAATCATCTATGAGACAGTCAGTTAAACTTTTCATGTCACAAAGAGTTGGCTCAACTTGAGTATCGGACCTATTTTCATCATCAAGCCTTCTCACTCTAATATTGTTTTGGCTATTGAGGACTCCAGCTTGAGAATTCTCCATGGAGGACTAAGCAGATTTTACAACTCAATCTTGAGAAAAACAAAAATAACTAGTACTTACATATAGATTTTAGCCTCTTTCTTGCTAGTGTAGATTTCAAGCAGTGCTTCTATTTAATTGAACAGGCTAAACTCTGTTTATCTTGACTCTTGAGAGTGTTTCAATCATCAGTGAGACAGACAAACTTTTCATGTCTCAAAGAATTGGCTTTACTTGAGTATTGAACCTATTTTCATGATCAAGCCTTCTCACTCTAATATAAAGTTGGCTATTGAGCACTCCACTCCATCTTGAGAATGCTCCATGGAGGACTAAGCAGATTTAACAACCCACTATAAGCTTCACACTAGACCTATATATTTGGTGTGGAATTTCTGGCCATGCTAATTCAGGCAAAAAGAGAGGCCTCGCATGAAACCTATACCACCAATTGGCAAGTGAATTACAATGTCTCTTACCATCTTGAAGAAACCAAACTTCACCTAACAACAAGTCATAAAATTTAAGCTTTAAAATTGATCTAGTCAAGTACAATTTTGGCTAAAGGGATAACAAATGATGATGGACAGAGAGACTATCATGAGCAAAGGATTGAGAATCCACTCCATTGACCACGATGTGCACATCATAAAACATATATGAGCTAAATGAGTTTGGATGCTTCTAAATAAATGAAAATAGCATATCACTTCCGTTAAGATTGTTTATGTTGCATTGATTTGAAGCATAAGTAGGAGACAACTTCAGCATATGGTTTCTTTTTCTTTTTTAGGCATTTTGCACATAGATTATGAATAATGCTGTGGATCATCAATCTATATTGCCTATCAATTATTTTGAGCTTGTACAGTTGAAGCTCCAATTCTACAAATAGAATTCCATCTTAATCCTCACTCTTTCTCAGCACACATGCACGAGCCTACGCACATACGCTGCAGGAAAAGATAGACAATATTACCCATTTTTTAAGTTTTACAAGAAGACAAGAATTAAATATTTGCTTCATCATGAGTTAGATGTCCAAATAAAATGGTAATGGAATACAAACCACCAGTTAGAGATAATGCGGATATTGGCATAATATGTCGCAATGTGCATCAGGATGATGCATCCCCCTAATTTCAATGCTAATATTTAAAAAGTGAGCTACATAAGGCATCGTACCTTTTTCTAATTCCATTTGCTTTGGTGGTAGCATCTGTAAAAGAAGATTCAATCTCCACACCAGCACTGCAAATAAAATCATATCCAGTGATTTTCAAATTACTACCTCAAACCTTGACACTGTCTAAAAAGGAAAAAAGGAAAAAAAAGAACTTCTGCAGAATGAAAATCCAACTTGGCTTTCAGCCTCTTGAAGCTGAAACATGGTTGGTTACCTGCAAAACTTTTTAGAAGTTTAATATGCAATTCCTATAACTACTGTCAGGTATTCCATGCTTGAGACTAGAGCTTTGTTTTTCTTGTCCTTAAAACTGTGAGCTTATCATAATGAAAACAAGTAAATAAGAAATTTCTTTTAAGCGAAAAGAATGACTAGAATATGAGAACTAATTTGAAGATTGGAAAATAGATTTCTCCATCCTTTTTGAGAACCTGGATGGGGAAAGTCCTGACCGAGATCCAGGTAAGGGCGGGACTCGAACCCAGGTCTTTGGTACCAGCCCCCAAAGTCTTTGCCAACGGCACTAGTTGGCACCCTCTAGATTTCTTAATCTTTAATTTGTTAAAGTAAGAACTTGAAGACAGCCAACTGTTCTTTCCATGTAATAATATGAATACATTTGACAATTCATTGCCAAGTTCTGATGAAACGAATGAATAATAAGGGCCATGATTTCATTACATTTTCTAAAGGTTCCCAATAGATTATGCTTTTAATTTATATATTCAATAAGCTTGTGTATTATATTGTTGTTTTGTATAATCTATATTCTATAAGCTTGTGCATGTTTTGTATTTAAGTCTATGTTACCGGAACCTTCAGTTCAGCGAACAGTACTTGTATCTAACAGTTAAACATGGAATTGGTATGACACTCAGACATGAATATGTAAGAAGAAATGCTCAGATAGACATTTGAACACACCCATGAACCCAAGTTCATGCACATTGATTTTGGACTGATATAAATTTCGAACTCCTAGTCTCCTAGTTCAAATCTAATGACAAACATGAACCATGCATGCTCAAAGATAACCTGAAATTAACTGGTCCATGGTGAAATGGGTGCATGCACATAGATTTAAGTCTGACACAAATTTCAAACTCTAAGTCTACTAGTTCATATCTAATGACAAACATGAACAATGCCCGTTCAAAGATGACCTGAAATTAACTGGTCCATGGTGTGATGGGAGTGAACAATATAATACATAAGAATTTGTGTTTCAGGGCCTATTCAAGCTTAACGCCAGATATGAGAAAATTTTTTTGTTTTCCAATAATATGAAAGAAAATAGCAGCTCACATAAAAGGAACAAATAAGAAACCTACACAAAACGATACTTAAATATGAAATGGAACATCATGGGTTTATACAAGGAATGAAGAGTCGCCTGTCATGCTCATGACACTTAGAAAATGCCAAACCAAACCATGTCAACATTTAGCACAAAACAGTATGAAACTCCAATGGCAGATGTAGAAATCAATTCTTCAGGCATCAAGATTATTTGTTATTACTTTTATTGAGAAGTACACATATTTCTATTTATCACATATACAACTAAACCAAGGGTATTTTTTTCTCGGCCAGTGCATAAATAACCACCAATATGACTTGTCATACAGGATACTAAATCATGCCAAGTTCCAACCCCTTTGGACCTCAACTTTAATCGGACATTTCAAATTACATCACATGCCAAGATTACTTTTTTTTTTTTGCCAAACTCCCATTCTCTTCATAATTGATAAACATAAATCAGTTTCTTCATTACAACTCGTTCAGCAATCTTAAAAAAAGGAACCCCTTAAACCCAAATTCCGTTCAAATTATCAGAATGATAAAATCTTGAGAATAATCCCAGAACAAAACAAATATATGGCTCCTAAGAATTAAAGCCGTGCACAAAAGGTGCACAACATAATGACCACATAGGAGAAAACGATGGAGGGGCAATGTAATCGACCCAATGATTCATTCAAAATGAGCAATGGAAACCCTAGGAATCGGCGTACCTTGGGGGATCGTTCAAGAAGATATCGATGGAGACGGCTTCGTCGATGAGGCGTCTATAGGAGTCGAGATCCCAGTAGCCGTCCGGGAGCGAATCCATCCCTACCCGAGGTCTGGGAATTCGAGGAAATCGTAGAGAACCAGAGAACAAACACGGGTTGGATTTATTTCGACTCTTCTTTCTTTCCTTCCATATGGAGCACGGGTGCGGTGGAGATTTGGTGTTAATTTCCTAGTTAATGGTAGATACGGTGTTCGCAAGGCAGATATGGATGTCTGTTTCTGCCGCCAATGCATGGTTTCGAAATGTCTGACTTGGCATTTTTTTTCCTCAAAATAGATTCAGAGAATCTTGCCCACATGCATGTACAAGGCTGGTATTTGTTATTAAGAAATGCTGATTGCTTGGTTTGGAAAATTTTTATTCTTTTTTTGACTAATGACTGTGACTTCAGCGAGATCTTAGAGAATATATTCTATGGCTTTTTTCTGATAGAAAAAATTTAGACTATTTCTCAATTTGTACATTTCCGCAAGAGTCATGCTAAATTTTTTTTATCATTCCATTTTATCAGATATCTCCCAAGAAACCATGCTATATAGCTTTAGAATAAGTAATTATAATGTTATGGATTGAAAGGATTGCAACTCTGTCCCAGCATGCATGATTATTTAGCCAATATCCCAATACCTTCTTGAACGTTCATCTGAATAAGATGATTTTTTTAATAGAGGATTGTGTTAAAGTGTTTTAGAAAATGGAACTCCTACATGGCCTAGTTCTAAATTCTAATAATGCAATGACCAAACATAACTTGAGGAATCCCCATTACCAGTCTCAGAAGAATTATGCCCCAAAAAATCTCACATTATCCACAACCTGCTGGCTGGACCCAGATGTGGAAAAGAAGTATGGGACAATTAATGTGATCTATCTCTCTTGTAAAATGGCATCACATAAATCCACATAAAAGAACATTTTAAATGCATGAGAGCTACTAAAGAGAACAAGAAGATGAGGATCTCAAGTCTCCTTGTTGCTATTCGAGAACCCTGGTTTTTTTTTTTTGGTACAACAGTGGCTCATACCCTACGTATGTGGATGCAGCCAACAAAATCAGAAAACAGCAGAGCAGATAAAGAATCCGGCACTATGTCACGCTCTATCCATACGAAGTCTCCGAAATGATGAGTCGCATAGGAGGCGACCCAATCAGCTGCACCATTTGCTTCCCTGTAGGTGTGTGTGACCTAATAGGAGCCACACTCATGCAGTAAGTAGTTTGCAAATGTCGAGGAGCAGCGGCCTACCCTCACCTGCATGTCCCCAACTCCGGATCCAATCAATCACCGTAGCCGAGTCGCCCTCAAGAATGACCCGATCCGCACCCAGTGTCCATCGGGCATAGGAGATGCCCTCTTAGGCGGCTCTGTAGCAAACACCACCGAGGAGTCGAAAATTCGCTGATTCTCCACTGCCATAAGTCTGAAATCATGATCTATGATGACGAAGCCTGCGCCTCCGCGTTTCCCATCATCGGCCAAACTGCCATCGAAGTTCACCTTCAGAAAGCCAGAGGGTGGGGGCACCCAGGATACGAACACATATCTGGACGTTACAAGAGCAGGATGGGGCCTCCGGATGTCCCTGGCCAATCCGGTAGGTAAACCCTCCGCAGTACTAATAAACTCCATCGCATGCAGTAATGCTCTGGCCGCCACCACCCTTGAGGGCGTGTGGGTACTAAGCTGAGCAGGAGATGTTCATAATTAGTCTAACAACAGCTCAACAACTCGCCTTTGCATACCATCCTTTATAAATAATTATATTTGATAAGTATCAGAAACTTAAAAGTTTAACACAGAAAAGTATATGGAAGAACTTCATAATATAAGTTGAACTCAAACAAAGAAACGGACCTCTACTCTTCAACTCTGTATCTGCTTCATGCTTCCTGCTTTGAAATCAGTTTCTCCGCATGGTTTAATGTTCATCCAAGTCAAGCTAGTCCTCAGAACAAATTAAAGACCTCCTCCGCTCATTACAGACATCTCCATCAATGGTTCAAATTAAAGCTAGTCCTTCAAATCCAACACTACGAGCTTTCTGAACCCACAACACTGACGGCATGAAGAATTTATTCATAAGAATGAACATGCAGTCCTAGTTAGGGAAGCTGCACAACTACAATAAGTGCCACCAATTACTACTGTGAAGCTCCCACCATACTACGCTTTTTAAAGATGAAGTTGCACAGGACTTTGCAATGGCAGCAAAACAAACATTGGCAAAGGACTATTAGTAGTCAAATGTAGGCATCAGTGTTGCTCCCTGTGTTTGAGTGAAAGAACAGATAAGATCTTTACTCCAATATGTGGTAGAAAGAACTAGGCGGTTCGTGTAAGCTGCCAGTTATTCCAGAAGCTTTTCGAAAGATCTATAAGCTTCTAGCAGGATCTGAATTCAGTTTATCCCAACTGAATTCAGTTCATTTCAAACTGTTGTAACTGTTTCCAGTTAATCAACAGTTGAACTTTGGATAATTAGCTATAAATACATACATTGTAAAGTCTTGATGTAATGAATAAGATGATATTCAAACTCTTCTCCCAGTTCACTATCTTCTGAATATTTCACTGTATCAGCATAGTTTCAGTGCCGTGCCAGTAATTTCTAGGAATGTATCAGCTACAGTAAATTCAATACATCTTGTTCAAATCTCTTCATGGTATCAGAGCAGGGATCCAGATCAACTCGTCATGATCCACTGGATCATTAAGATCTACTAATAAGATCAAAAGATCTTAAGGTGTGATTTTTTTTTTTTTCATGTCCTTGAGGTCGGATGACATTGTAGTACTACTCCCTCCTCTTGAGAGTGATTCTATGGCATCACCTGCATCAGTGAATCATCCCAGATCCGATGAAGCATTCCAGTCTTCTGCAGATCAGGTTATATCTCCCAAACTTAAATTCTTGACTTCAAGGATTCAATCCCTTATACCCAATCAACTTACCACTGAAAATTATCTTGTCTGGAAATCCCAAATCACTCGAGTGTTCAAAGCAAGTGGATTTTTTGGGTTTCTAGATGGTTCATCAACTTGTCAACAATCTTCATCTAGTTCTGAATTTGATGCTTGGTTTTTGACCGATCAGTTCTTAGCTGTGGCTTTGAATTCAACCATTTCTTCTTCTATATTACCCTATGTGATTAATCTTGAGCATTGCTATCAAATTTGGGCTGCATTGGACTGTCGTTTAAATTCCTCAACTAGATCTCATGTCATTCAATTAAAGAATGAGCTTCACAATATTCGGAAGCAAGATCTATCAATGCAGCAGTATTTAAATGAAATCAAGACTAAGGTAGATGCTGTTGCAGCAGCTGGATCCAAGTTAGATACGGAGGATGTGGTGCTATATGTTTTGAATGGACTTCCAGCTGCTTATGATTCCTTTTCTACTGCCATTAGAACTCGGTCATCAGCTATTTCTTTGGATGAACTCTATGCCCTGTTAAGTAGTGAAGAGATTATCTTGACTAACAAGGACAAACAACAGTCCTCTGTCGACTCTGCTTTTGCACTATTTTCAATTCGTGGCAGAGGTCGTGGGCGTTTTTCCTTCACCAACCGAGGACGAGGCAGGTCAAGAACATCCGGATGGCCTTTTCCAGGTCGAAATAGAGATCAGCGAAATTTCTTGGAATGTCAAATTTGTAGTAAACGAGGTCATTCTGCTGTAAACTGTTGGCACAGGATGGATGCCAATTACAGTAGCCCAGGTTGGCCACGCATGGATTCTTCTTCCAATGTATCATCAGCAACTCCTCCTCAGGCTTTTCTAGCAAATTCAACTTCTCAAGCTTCATCTAGAGGTTCTTCTACATCAACAAGAACTGGGGATTGGATCATTGACAGTGGCGCTACGGCACATATGACACCTGAGCAATCAGTTCTTCATCACCCTATTTCCTACAGTGGGTCTGAACAAGTAGCACTTGGAAATGGAGCTTCTATTCCTATTCATCATCTGGGTTCTGGTATCCTTCCTACACCATCTCATTCCTTCAAACTATCTCATCTTCTTCATGCTCCACAAATCTCTCATAATCTCTTATCAGTCTATAAACTAGCAGCTGACAATCACTGTGTGCTTATTTTTGATTCGGATGGTTGTACTATTAAGGACAAGTACACCAACAAGACTTTGTTTCAGGGACGTTGCAGTGAAGGACTTTATAGAATTCCTTTCACCTTTGTTCCATCATCGGTCTCAGCTTCTTCAGCTCCAAATGCATTCTTTGCTTCAAACCCGTCTTCCTCCATCTGGCATCAGCGGCTTGGACATCCGGCTGCCTCTGTGCTTTCCACATTGTCTACTCATATTCAGCCATTTTCTTCTTCAACTTCTTCGTCTGTCTGTCCAACCTGCAGCATGGCAAAGAGTCATAAGCTTCCTTTCAAATCAAGTACCACAGCATCAACAAAGCCTCTGGAACTCATACATTCTGACGTTTGGGGACCGTCACCTGTTGCATCTTCAGGAGGTATTCGTTACTATGTGCTCTTTGTTGATGATTTTACTCATTTTTGTTGGGTTTATCCTCTTCGATGTAAGTCGGATGTCTTTCAGCATTTCTTGCAATTCAAATCCATAGTTGAAAATCAGTTTTCCTCTACTATTAAAGTGTTTCGGTCTGATGGAGGGGGTGAGTTTAACAATGCAAGATTTTAAAGTCTTTTTTCCCAAGCTGGTATTGTACATCAAATGTCCTCACCATATACTCCTGAACAAAATGGCATGGCTGAGAGAAAGCATCGCCATCTCTTGGAAGTTGTTCGCAGTCTTCTTATTCATGCCTCTCTTCCTTCCAAATTCTGGGTTGAAGCACTTTTGACTGCCACTTATCTTATCAATCGTCTGCCTACACCACTATTGAAGAACAAATCTCCTTTTGAACTTTTGTTTCATCGTGTTCCTGACTACAGTTTTTTAAAAGTATTTGGATGCCAATGTTTTCCTTGGCTTCGGCCACAAGCATTGAATAAATTCTCTCCACGATCTACTCCGTGTGTTTTCATTGGCTATTCTACACAACATAAAGGATATCGATGTTTTAACTTGCAATCAGGGAAAGTTTTCATTTCTCGGCATGTTGAATTTCATGAGGCTGTGTTTCCATTTTCTCAACAGACTTCACTTTCCTCGTCTCAGACCACATCTCTTCCTTATTCTGTTTTTATTCCATTCTCACATTCTTCCGAATCATCTTCAAAGTCTTCTACT